>NC_140973.1:32506599-32521599 GCF_056783735.1 Eptatretus burgeri
ACAACTAAAACCTACCAAGAAAAATACGACATTATCCAGTTTTGCGAGGCAAATCCACTGATGAAGAAAACAGCCATAGCTGAGAAGTTGGACATCAAACGGCAGACATTGAACAATATCTTGAAGAATAAAGGCATGATGTTTGGACAAGTGGAGAAGATCACGAGGCCAGTGGTAAGTGTGAAACGCGTGAAATGTGTGTCCTTTGAAGATGTCGATGACGCGCTCATCATCTGGTTTCGGCAAATGTCGGCTCAGCCAAATATTCGGTTGGACGGTGAAATGTTGCTGCTGAAGGCACGTAAATTCGCTGCGGACCTCGGGCATGATGATGCCAAGACCTTGCCGATGCACTGGATAGACAGATTCAAAGTGAGGTGGGGAATCGGCAAGGTCAAGAAGTGCGGCGAATCAGGCAGCGTGGATTCGGCAGTGGTGCACGACTGGAAGGATGGCAAATTGAAAGACATCTTGGAAAGGTATCAGCCTCAGGACGTGTACAATGCCGATGAGACTGGGCTTTTCTGGCAGATGCCGCCAGAAAAGTCTCTGGGGTTCGTTGGTCAATCCCATCATGGTGAGAAGCAGGCGAAGTTGTTGTCTTACGGTTGTTCATTATGTTTACTTTTGATAAACTGATTCATGAATTCCATCTTTGCTTGATCACTTTCCAACTCACCAATGAACCCCCACCTATGCCCTGAGGATTGTGTTTTCCTTTTGGTACAATAGCCGGCTCTCACACATACGTGTCCAGGCCACGCGCGACTTCATCCTTCACCCCACAGTCATCATGAATGTTCGCATACGCGTAAGTCGTCACATTTCTAAGTCGTCACTTTTTTCTCGGTCCTGATGGTGACGACTTACGCCTAGTCTACTGCATATATATATTTATCTATATATATTCATTTATTTATATATATATATATATATAATATATGTATATATGTATATATATATATATATATATATATATATATATATATATATATATATATATATGTATTGTATTACTTCAGTCATGATTATACATTTACGGGTGATCTTGTTCCAAGCATGCAACACATTCTTCTGACGCATGCCTTTATTTGGGTGTTGTATAGGTCAGTGCTTCTCAAACTATCTGATGTGGTGGACCGGCAGGTTTTTTTCCCAATGTGCCAGGGACCGGTACCTTATTTGTGCCATATTATTATTATTTGTTTATGATCCGAGAAAATATTGTTTGAACATCCTTCGTAATATTAATTTATACCGGAAAAATATAAAAATATAATGAATATAATAAAAGTTGACACATTTTTTATATATATTTTGTAAACGACTAATACAGTATTATAATATTAAAAAATATATAAAAAATCAAACTAGCAAAGCCTTCAAACATAGTTATTATAAACATATGTATACCGGTATATAAGTAATAAAATGAAAAATTATAATGAATAAGGTAGGTTGAACAAATTATATATTTTAGTGATCTTAAACTCCAGTACCGGGTGTAGTGGCGTGCGCCTGGAATCCGGCTACTCGGAGGCTTGGGTTGGAGGATCTCTTGAGGACGAGAGCTCTGCTCTGCGCTTGGTCGTGCTATGAGAGGGTGTAGGGCAGCCCGGAATCATGGCGAAACTCAATCCTTATCCCTGTGTCGTAAGACCAGGGTTGCGTCAGGAAGGGCATCCGGCGAAAACCTGTGCCAAATCAGTATGCGGATCATAACGGATGATCCACTGTGAAGACCCCTAACGGGAGCAGCCAAAAGAAGAAGAAGAAGAATAAGAGTTATCTTAAACTTCAGTGAATAAAGACATTGAAAGGAAATAGGTAACATTACATTGAAGACAACTTTGAAAATGTCGTAATGTTAAAATATGAAATTGATGATATAGGCATCTTAAATCCTTAACTTTTACGAATCTGCAAGGTTAGCCTGCTTCTTCTTTCTCAGCTTATCCAATCGTGGTTCAATTGAGGACAGTGCCACGCACAATGGAGAATGAATATCCACACTATTCCTGTACTTTATCTTAATGATGCTTATAGTTGAGAAGCCAGTCTCGCAGAGGTAGGTTGAAGGAAATGGGAGAAGAGTTTTCAGAGCAATTTCAGTAAGCTCAGGATATTCTGCTTTCACTTTTATTCAAAAAGAAGCAAGTGCTGTTGTAGTTTCGAAACTCCTCTTCAATCCTTCGTCAGCAGACAGCTCCAATAATTTATCCTCCATTGTGACAAGTAAGTCATCTCTCAATGGCATAAACGGATTTCGGATCCATTCATTCCCTTTCCGTGGATCTTCTTCTGGAAAGTAATGCTGAAAACGTTCTGCCAAATTCGTCACGTGTTCTCTGATGACATTTCGTGGAGATGTAACATTAAGGTCTTCTCCTGTATCAGCGATGACTGCCGCTAATTGGTGAAACATATCATAACAATCTCTTGACACTCAACTCTTCCATGCTTCTAGATTTCGTTTTTGTCCGTCGATCTTGTCTGCCATTGTTAAACACGAAGCCATCCTTCCCTGCATGGAGGTGTTGAGATCATTAAAGATGACAAAAATATCGGCCAAAAAGCCAGCCTGGCTAGCTAATTCACATCTCGGAACAATTGTGACCAGTTTGGTTTTTTGTCCTGAAGAAACTCAGCCAGTTCGTTTCGTAGTTCAAATACTCTTAACAGGACTTTCCCCTTGATAACCAACGTACATCGACATGCAATAGGAGCTGTTTATGATCAGCTCCCATATCATCAAATAATGCAGCAAATAATCTCGAATTTAGAGCATTTGCCTTTACATGATTCACAATTTTTACAACCTTGCTGAGCACACTGTTTAGTTCTGTTGACATTTTTTTTTGTTGCAAGACTTTCTCGGTGAAGGAAGCAGCGTGTTGACTTGCATTCAGGGGCAAGCGCCTTGATCTGGGTAACCACTCCTGAATGCCGTCCTATCATTGCGGCAGCGCCATCAGAACATACGCCTACGCAAAACTTCATATCCAACCCACATTTATTAACGATGTAGTCGCTCACAGTCTTGAACACTTCAGAACTAGTTGTTTTTGTTGGTAGTGAAGCAGAGAAAAAAAAACTCTTCCTTCAAATCACCCTCATGTTCAAAGCGCGCATACACCATCAGAATTGCCAGATAATAGCAACGTCTGTACATTCATCAAGCTGCAAAGAAAAGTACTTTGCTAAATTATTCTGTCCTATGAGTTGATCCTCCATATCCTGAGCCAGATCGTGAATTCGTCGAGCTGTAGTGTCATTTGAAAGTGGCACCTGAGCCACTTTCCTTGCTGCCGCCTCACCCAGCATTTCTATGCAGACATCTTTAATACAGCCTATCACTAGCGTCTCACCGATGGTGTATGGCTTTTTAGCCTTAGCAACTCGAAGTGCTGCTTTATAAGAAGCCTGCAAAGCACAAGTATTTATGTGTGACACTTCAAAGATCTGTTTCTGATGGCCTTTTAAATAAACATGCTTTCTTTCAAAGAACTCTTTTGACTTTGAACTCATTTCTTTATGTTTTGTATTTAAATGCCTCTTGAGGTTTGACAGCTTCATTGAGTCATTAGCCAACACATCTCCACAAATAACACACTGCGGTTTTGCCACTCCCCCATCATTCGTGGATACAAAAACGAATTGAATGTATGAGGAGTCATATTTCCGAGTAAAGCTAGTACGAATTATTTTTGCCGGCAATACTTCAGCTTCATTTACATCACCGTCATCTGATTCAGAGTTACTTGTGCGGTCAGCAACCGGATTTCTCGGCTTGATAAACATGTCCATTGGGCCTCGCTTCACCATCTGTAAATTAGAGATAAAAAATAATTAATATAAATTCCATAACCCTGGAATGATGGACTGAAATAATGCTTATTTGTAATATTTGAGCTAATATTTGAACTGTATATAGTAGAATCAGTGCAAATAGAATATAAAAAATGAACAATACAATAAAATTCTAAACAAAAGATAATTAAACAACCTCTAGTGATACTAGCTTCAAAAATCAATATTTCCATTAAACCTATGTTATTTTCCAACCTTTACCTGAGTCCCACAGTCAATGCGCGCCAAATTATAATGTAATACTAAGAGTCTCGATTGGACAGGTCCTTCATGGGTCCACCCCTTTCTGGGCGGGATCTCGGCCAGGCGGGGAAAGCCCGCCCACTCCACGCGTGTTTCAGGAAGGTGAACAGTAGTACAGCCAAGAATAAATTGGAATGTTTGGGGAAGGTGAACGGTGGTACAGCCAAGAAGAAATTAGAACGTTTGGAAAGCTGAGGAACTGGAACTGCTGCAAGATTTTGCCTTGGAAACACGAGGCTCCAGAGACGCAGGTGGACGGTGGATCGTGATGGGGGATGGGATATAAAGATTTATTACCCTAACTAAAAAAACATCACAACGCACCCCAGTATCTTCCCACGAAACACAAGGAAGGGATCTGTCTGCACATTTACTTAACGGCATAACTGACTTTGGGACAACTGTATGTTTGGATGCTTACGGTTCCTAGAACCGTAACACATGAATAACTTAACTACTGTTGGTATTAGGAGTTTGTTTTAAGCAGTTTTTCTATAATATAAAGAAACAATATGAATATTTTAAAACTTTCATGACAACTGTACAATTATAATTACACCCATTTTGGCAAAACAAAAGAGCACCACCTGGCAACTCCACTGAAATTCACATTATATTACCTTCACGTTCGGTTCTGGTATAACTTCCAACGTTGACAGACTTCTCTCTCTCGTATTTAGAATTTGTTGGCTTAAATATATTATTTTTCAAGATTTTATACATTTTCATTTTAGACATTACATGTTATATATTATGATAATGTGAAACTGGAAACTCGCCGCGGACCGGCAGTCGATGACTCGCGTACCGGCACCGGTCCGCGTACCACCACTTTGAGTAGCAGTGGTATAGGTAACTGACAGCTCTATTGAGGCAAAATAAGAAAAAAACCCAGATTACGTGCATGAAGCAAAATCATACCTTTTGCTTATTATTCAAAACACCTCACTGCACTGCAAAATGTGGGGATAGGAATTTTGCACTGTAAATGGTGGAGACTTGTAATACCCTCCCCCACCTCGAGGCGGCACTACACGATTCACATTTACATGGAGAATTTGCGTCCACACTCCCCCAATCGCCCCAAACCCCCCAAGATTACCGGCAAAGATAAAAACACCCCTCTACATTTGTTGGGGTCGCACTGATCCTCTGCAGCAAGTCTGAATTTAATTGGCCCAGAACTGTAGGATGATTTGTGTGACAAACAAGGCCACAAACACACAAACGCCAGTCCGTGAATTATAGTAAGGATATACCCTTTAACATCTCAATCAACACAACTTTGAGTTATTTATTTATTTATCATCGTTCTTGTTACCATAATTTTTAGCCGCATCGCGTTGCGAACGCTGGCTCTAAGAGAGCTCCGTGGTGGTGTTGTTGTTGTTGTTCTTCTTCTTCTTCTTGTTCTTCTTCTTATGATTCTGGTGAAGACAAAACCTTTAGGACGTGGCTCTTGGACACATTTGTCCATGTTATTAATGTTGAATTCATTGTATTTTTGGCATTATTTTGCTTTTGGACTTTACCTAATTTGGCATTGTTAAAGAACAAGCTGATTAGATTTTGGTTGAGGTCTGAATCCAGATCCGGCCTATCAGTGTGATACAAAATGTAAACTGTTCAGCCTGGCAGAGGTTTGCCCTCTACCGAGTTCTGTTCTTGTTTAATTGTGTAAAAGAAGACCTGGGTGCAAGCACTTAAGTCATATTTTTGAAAAAAATGAGCTGGCACCAGTACTATAATCTATAATAGCCAGAGCATCATTTGATACTAAAAAAATCCGAAAATAAGTACTCAAGTCCTGTATATTGGTATATGGTCATTGTTGAATTCACTAAAATGTAGTGCAAGAAATACCCAAGTCCATAATGTTTGAGCAAGAAATTCCTAAGTCCATGACTGTCCAATCAAAATGCTAGTATGTGTCACGTGACAAGCTGTGAAAATGGCGACCATGGAGGCTGGACAGCATGGTGTGAATGAGGATAACCCTGATAACAGGCATGACAGGGGCAAAAAACGTAAAATAAACCCTGGAGACTGGGCGAGAAAGAGAATGAAGGATGCCAAAGCATCAGGTATGTAGTTTATATGCATTATACTTTGCTGGTACGTACCACTATGACGGGAGATTGCACAGATACTGTCACCTTCTTGAAACGTGGTGTGAGGCTGGAGCAACTCAAAGCAGCAATGATGTCTGTCTGCCCTGCATACGTGAATTTCTTGCCAATCAAGGCAGCAAAGCTTAAGGATGTGAAAGCTTTGTTACAGCATATCGATTTGCCACCGACTGTTACCTTCTACCAGCACCTCAAGGGAGATGATAGGGTTGCGAATGATGTTAACGAGTATGAATAGTACAGTTATGGGTACAACTGAATCAGTGTCACCTCTGTGAAAGTTCAGTATAGGTTGTATTTTCTTCCTATGTAAATCTGTAAAGAATGTTGATGGAGGTGGCCATGGTATTTTTATACTCTTAAGAGTTGACTTTGTTGTAATATTTCCAATCTGGTATGATTTTGATGCAAACTTTCTGAGCAGGAGGACTTTACTGAATGAGGGACTTGTCATCTGAAAGACGACTCGCCCCAAAGTTAGGTTTTCTTTTATTTAGGACATTAATTTCCGATTTAACTGAGTAATTTTGGACTTAACTGGGTAATATTGTAGTTACCCAAGTCCAAAAAGTACCCAAGTCCAGGTATTTAGCCACAAAAAGTACTTAAGTCCAAAACCAATTTTATCTATTTCTTCATAATAAAGGATTATTTTTTCCACAAAAAAGGGTTTGTCTGCTCTGTCTAGCCCCTGGAACCAGCAACAGGCTCCATAGTATGCCACCTTTAAAAAAAAAGTATCTGCAGCATGTATTGAAAACTTTGATCCTCAATATCTCAAAAGTGTTATTTTGTGACTAAAGTACTTCTTGCACTCAGGTCTTATTGCTTGTGTTGCTTAGTCAGTCAAATTGCATCACCTTTAATCAGGCCATGTTTTTATTCCTGCATAAAAACATTTTTTTTCCCAGGAGCATTGTCACAATTCATCTCTGAATTTTGTTTGATCAAATTTTTTTTTCTCCCACGGGATTTTTCCACACTTGCTTTTATACATTAGATAATTTGATCACAATTTTAATTTTAATTACATTGATTTGTAGGACTATGTAACGAATTGCTTTTTTTTTTTGGAAAACACTTAAACTTCCTGTACAATGACTGTGAAATCCTAAAATGAATTTGAATTGAGAAAGCTTGTCTGCTTCCAAAAGTCCTCTCTGTGTCCTTGGCCATGTGTAGGTTCTGCATCTTCATTATGCTTGTTTTAGGAGCATATGTTTCTTGTTTTCTCATCAGAGTTCCCTCCCAGAGTCACAACTGCAGTGGAAGCTCATTTTGAATGAATAGTTGATTCCTGCAGAGGTTATACTCTCATTTGAAGCATTTCAGCAGCTGAGATAAGACATTGGGGTGAAATCGAACACCAGAAGTGTTTCCATGAATTGCTTTTGGAAGCCACTTTCATGGTTTCAGAGAGTGGTCCTCGTGCTAATTTTAGCACTTTGTTCTCTAACCTTTTGCTATTCTTCCCCTCCGCAGTTTGCTTTTCATATAGTATTTTGGCGATGTGGCGACAGCCTTTCCACAAGCTCATATTTGTCAGATATTCAAAGCACACTTCTTTTTTTGGCTTCGAACATTCATGAAGGACTGAGAAGGTTCAGGGTGGGGCTTCGGCTTGAGTGGTGCCTCAACCACCAATGGGCACAGAGTGGGTGGGCTTTGGCGGCATCGTGGGATGGGACATCATCCGACCGTATAAAAGGGCTGGCGAACCATGAAAAGAAGCTCATCTGATCTGGGGTTTGGTTGGAGAGGGCATGCTGTAAGAGAGCTCTTGTGGAGGTAGAACCTGTACCTCCCACCAGTCCCATCTGTTCCTGTCCTGGTCTGCCTGAAAGCTGCTACAGAAGCTCAAGCCAGTTCTCCTGCTGACCTGCAGAACCACTGTCCTTGCCTGCCTCTGGCTGTTCTGAGCTTCCTGTTTGACGTGAGGTTCCTGTATGGGCCGTGATTGGGGAATCTTTTGTCCTGTCAATATCTCTCTGGTTCCTTTCCTGTGGTTTGCCGGATGCCTCAAGATAAATAGTTAAGATGTGTCATCTGTACGAATCTCTGGGGCACACATTTCTGAATGTAAATAGAACTGTACATAAAATTATATGATTGCCTTCTCTGTTCTTCCCCTTCCTGTTTTAAATACACATAGAACTCACTGGGTCTCTTGAGCGATTCGGACTGTTACAATCAATGAAGCGGAATAGCCTCATTGGCTTTTATAATCGCTTTTGAGGATAATCTTTTTTTTTAGCGGGTTAAGCTCAATTAAATTCGCTCTCCCACAGCGTGAGGTGTCCGCTTGCACGGTGTGCATTTTGGGTCCCCAACATGGACAAGAGTACGACACGCTGCTCGATCGGCTATGGGCATAACAAACAGGCCAGGTATAAGAGCCGATATGCTCTTCATCCAGCTCGGGGTGTCTGGACCAATTGGCCGGCATCATCCCTGCAATATTGGTTTGTAAGGATTAGGGTACCAGTTGCAACACTATATATATATGTAAATATTGGTTCACGAGTCAGTAAGTGACCACTATATTCATTATGGGTGTGTCTGTCTGTCTGTCCCGAGCATAGCTCCGTGGGTTTTGATCCGTTCCTGATAAAATTTGGGTGGGAGGTTTATATCATGATCGAGTTGTGTTGTCCGGAGAATGGGCGTGGTGCGCCCATTATGGGTGGAGTCACGTCCAAAAAAACGTGTTTTTTGGGGGTAGCCGATTTCAAGTTACATCTTCTCCGAGGGGGTTTGTCGAATCTGGCAGGGGTTTCGGTATTTGGTTAGGCCAATGGCACCTGCATAGCCACACGGAGCTCGATTTTTTTTTAATTTTTTTTTTCATTTTCATCCCAAGGTCACAAGGTCACAAGGTCATGAACATAGAAAATTGCGAATATGGACATAAAAATCAATACGACCGCCCAAACTTTGAGAGCTAGGATGACAATATGTTTTTATGCATAATCTTGAGGTCATTCCCCACCTAAAATCTTAAAGCCATTTTGCTCTATCTCGAACACCTTGCCTGTGGCGCCCCCTTCAAGTTTGTTTTTGCACTGATTTCATCAAAGTATGGATAATCCGAGGAGTGCGAAATGCCATATAGCCTATATGATGTTATATTGTTCCTGGAATGTTCCAGAGGAAGTTTTGCACCAAAGGTCATAATCCTTGACCTTTGACCTTTAAAGTTCACAAAGGTCAAATTTTCAAAGTTGTGGGAATCGAACCGGGTTTTCGACCTTCTTCGACGAACTCACTCCAATAAGCTATAGCACGTATCCTGTTTCCTTATTTTAATGTCCACAACATTGTTTTGTGACCTTTAAAAGTTATGCAAAGGTCAAATTTTTTAAATTGTTGAACGAAACCGGTTTTCGACATTTTACAGCTAATAACCCGTCACTCGTACCACATCATGTTGATCATTTTTATAACTTGGTCAAACATTATCACATTGTCTCATCCTTGACTTCTGAAACAATCTACATCGTCAAATACCGCTCGTGAACCATCGCCGTCTCCAGACTTGTATATCTCTATTATAATATCAAGCTTGCACACTAAAAACTTGGCTCGCCGTCACACGATCCCTATGAAATTGCTGTGGCACTTAGCGGACATGCCGACAATGTTTGCGAAGTCTTGGCGTTCCATAGTACCACTTGCATTTTGCACAATGCGTATTTTTGTCATTGCCCGTGTACGGTCTGTCGTCTGCTACCAGCTATGTTGTACTGCTATCCCGTGCATGTGCACGGGTATCGCTAGTTTATATATTTATTTTAATGATTAGAATGCTTTTAAAATGCAAGGAGAAACGTTGCACTGTGTGGGAGGGGTTGGAGGGGGGAAGTTGATGGACGAGGCACAGAGCAGAAAAACACCTCAAAATAAATAATCCTTTTGAAGAATGAAGAGGAGACATTTATCGCTGTGGGGAAGAACAACATGTATAGCAAGTATGAATGTGATTTTTTTTCTTCTTTTTTTATACACTGTCGAGGCTCGTATGAGAGCTAACGCACAGAACGTACAACAAGATGAGCAGAAGCCAAGAGAGGAGGGAGAGGGGAGGAAAAATCAATGTGGAACAGAGACATGAGATGTGTTGAAGGGAGAGAGATGGGGTGGTTAACACAGAGTAAACAAGATGGACATGACAAGAACTTGCAGGTCCTCACACAACAGGGACTTTCAGGAAGAAATGCAGGGAATATGAAGGAGGTGGGTTTGGGGTGGATTAACGGGGGTAGAAAAGTTCGTGGTTTTGGATGGGGGAAGATAACAGATGGTGGTGAACATCTGTTTTGAAGACCTGGAAGGAAGAGTGGCATTGAATAGAGAGTGGGAGTTTGTTCCAAAGATGGGGAAAAAAGAGGAATGAAAGAGTGAAGGTGAGCAGTGATTCTCGATTTTGGTAGTTTTACCAGAAGGGGGTTGCTGGCAGACCTTGAGCACCCTGCGAAAATATGGTGAGGGCATATCTCAGAGCGGGGTGGGGTGGGTGGGGGGGCGAGGACGGAGAGGAGATGGTTGAAGACAGAAAGACCACCGACATGCCTTCGGTGAGAGGGTGAGAGACCCAAGGACTCGGCCTCATCGTGTGAGATACCAATGATCCTAAATGCCTTGGTTTCCACAGCATGAAGCCGGGAAAGGTGAGAGGTGGGAGCACCAGCCCAGAGGGGAGAGCAGTACTCCATCAGGCTGTGGACAAAAGCTTTGTATGTGGTCAGGAGTACACATTTGTACACATTTACGTAACAAAATGGTCACCAGTCGGCCATTTTGGATTTAATCTCGGGAAAAATATGATGTGCATATGTAAGCCATCATTCATCATTTAAGCCACTGGGTTTTTTTTTTTTTTTACAACTAAAATGTCTGTCAGTCTACTCTCTCTCTCTCTATTGAGTGCAGCCTGTGGCTGCTGGTTGCATCATTGGTTGGGGCGCGGCTATGCCGCTGATGCAGTCCCCCTTACCAGTTCCATGGTGCTCATTTTGCCGACCTCGGAAGGATGACAGGCTGAGTCAACCTCCTGGTGTATTAATTCAGCGGCCAACGGGGCTTGAACTCAGGACCCTAGGATCCCAAGCCACCACCCTAACCACGAAGTCAACACCATGCTTCTCTGTCAGTCTACTAGTTGGCCCTCTTTGATCAGATCACAAAATATGGTTAGGTGCAAGTGTACGCCATTGTATACTGTGCTTGTGCCAAGTCTGAACAAAATCAGACCATGCATGTCAAGAAATGGTTGGGGACATGTTTACGTAACAAAATGGCCACCAGTCGGCCATCCTGGATTTGATCTCGAAAAAAATGACATGCTTATGTAAGCCATCATTTATTATCTGTGTGCCAAGTTTGAACGATATCAGTAAATGCATGTCCGAGAAATGGTTGAGGACATGTTCAACATCAGGATTTTTACGACTAAAATGGCTGCCAGTTGGCCATATTGCTTCTGATGTCGAAAAACAATGATGTGTATGTGTATACCAACATGCGTTGTTTTTCTGCCAAGTACGAATAAAATCGGTCCATACATGTCCAAGATATGGTTGCGGATGCACGCACGCACGTACACAAAAATCGAGACCAAATCCATTAGCCGCCGTTTCAGACCAAGTCCAACGGAGATTAATAAATATCATGGAACTATCTTCTAATGGTCTGTTATTTATACAAAAATATTACGATGACAATGAATGTTATTTCCCGGAAAAATCATATGCATCCAACACCTAGCACTTTTGTTGAGTTTATTTGGTCTGTACATCAGTCAGCGCATGTTTATTTTTTTCTAGCTTTTTGTTCCACCATTCAAAGCAAACAAAGTCGAACTTGTAGCCAAGTTTCATCACTTCACTCACACAAGTTTAATGTTGTTTTACTTTAACAGAGCTATATATCAGTAATCGGTCTTTAATTATTTATTTTTTCAGTTGTGTGTCGAAAGGAACGGTGAATTGGCAAAAATAAGCAATCATAAGCATCAATGTTGTGGAACAGCCAATTTGGCAAATGAGTTGGTTTCTCAGATGGAGGGAATTATTTAAGTCGATATCTCAATATCTGGGCGTGTGTACACACGCTTCCTTCCTCTCTTAATTGCCCTACATCTCCCTCCCTACCATGCCCACTCTCCTTTTTCAATCGCTTCCCCACCCGACATTCCAATCTCAGCATGTTGCAAATGATATTTCTGGCTCTTCAAACATTAATTTTATGACGAGTTAAAGCTTGACTCGTGTAGTTATCTTCACAATGAAAATACAAAGTCTTTGTCTGCATTTGCGGTTTAACTTTTTCTCTTCAACTGCAAAAAACCAAAATATTTATTAGTCTGATCATACAAAGGGTGTTTGAAACGCTCAACAAATGAGATCAATTGTCCAAGGCATGGAAACTTGATTACTTGTGAAAATCAGATTTTTCAAGTATATTGGTTGATGCTTGCATTATTCTGTCTGTCTGTCTGTCTTTGTTTGTCACCTGTGGGGCATAATTTTAAACCAATCTTCAATAAACTTCACCACATGGTAGAGTTCGTCATAAGCAAGAAGCCTATTGTTTTTGAGGTCAAAAGGTCAACAACTTTGTCAGATTTCTAAAATCCTCAATTTTAATCCTATTGACTTGAGATTTGAGCAGGATTTGCATATCAGGTCACTGAATTCAACCACCAAATATTTTTGAGGTCATCGGCCAAAAGGTCAAAATAGGCCAAATGTCTATAATCCTCAATTTTCATCTTATCAAATTGAAATTTGAAGAGGAGTTGTAAATTTGGTCAGTGAATTCAACCACCAATTATTTCTGAGGTCAAATTTGTTTAATGGATTTCGTAAGTATCGTGCTATGCATGACATCTTTCTTGTTTTTGTATTTTTTTTTTCAATACACATGTCTAATATACAAGTTCGAATATATGAAGCATTGTAACCTTTTTAAAATATAATGGAGCTAAGGTATATGTATATATATATATATATATATATATATATATATATATATATATATATATATATATATATATATATATATATATATAGTGTTGCGGTTGTCCGCAATGCGGACGAGATCAGACTGGAGTCTCCATGGACCATGATGTTCGCGGATGACATCATGATCTGTAGGGAGAGTAGGGAGCAGGCTGAATCGAGCCTTGAGAGGTGGAGGTACGCACTGGAGAGAAGGGGAATGTTAGTCAGTAGGAGAAAGACGGAGTACATGTGCGTAAATGAGAGGGAGGGTGGTGGTATGGTGCGGTTGCAAGGAGTTGAGGTGGGGAAGGTGGATTGGTTTAAATACTTGGGATCAACTGTCCAAAGTAACGGAGAGTGTGGGAGAGAAGTGAAAAGAGAGTGCAGGCAGGATGGAGTGGGTGGAGAAGAGTTGCAGGAGTGATTTGTGACAGAAGGGTAGCTGCAAGAGTGAAGGGGAAAGTATACAAGACGGTAGTGAGACCAGCTATGTTGTATGGTTTGGAGGCGGTGGCGCTAACAAAAAGACAGGAAGCAGAGCTGGAGGTGGCAGAGTTAAAGATGCTGCGATTCTCGTTGGGAGTGACGAGGATGGATAGGATAAGAAATGAGTGTATTAGAGGGACAGCGCAGGTAGGACGGTTTGGAGACAAAGTGAGAGAGGCGAGATTGCGATGGTTTGGACATGTGCACAGGAGGGAAACGGAGTATATCGGGAGAAGGATGTTGAAGATGGAGCCGCCAGGCAGGAGGAGAAGAGGAAGGCCAAAGAAGAGGTTCATGGATGCGGTGAGGGCGGACATGCGGGTGGTTGGAGTGTCAATGGAAGATGTGGAGGATAGAGCAAAATGGAGACAGTTGGTCCGCTGTGGCGACCCCTAGCGGGAGCAAGCCGAAAGAGGAAGAAGAAGATATAGTGTTGCGGTTGAGGAAATTCGCAAACCACCATTCAGGTCCCGTAGGTGAGATATCTCTAAGTACATGTGTAGTTAGCCCCAAACCCGTTGTTTAGAGGGAATAAATGTGATTCATTCAGGCTGCGACGCTTTGAGATAGTCGTTTTTCTGTTCTATCTTTATTTTGAACCAACCACGTCTCAACCGCCATCACACAACAACCACCAACCGCAACGCCGTTTCACAACAACAACAACAACGCCAACAGCCACGACCGTTACCTTCACAACTCGCTCCCGCAAACATCGCAGCACCGCCATTCCAAACGTCGCCATGGCCATAAACCACCACAATAAACCCTCCACCACCTTCACCTCTCCTCCTTCTACCGCCATTCCCGCACCACTTGTGAACGCCGAGCGTCAGGCTGTCCTGGCCTCGTACGGGACGCGCGCCGAACCGCGAGTGCAAAGTGCGGCCTTTCCGAGGAGAATTCGGATCAGGAATGATACACGCCCACTTCTGATCCGTCCAATCAGCAAGCGCGGGGCGGTTTGGCCCCGCCTCCAGGCGCGTCGGTGTAGAATCGCGGTATGCAAATTCTAGGATCAGGGGAGACTCACGCCCCTTTTCCTCCGTCCAATGGGCGAGCGTGGCTCCACCCCCAAGCTCGTTCTGATCCAGAAATTTGCATATGGGTTCTCCTGCCGGCCTATAAAGTGCCGAGCGCAGGGTCGAGTCGGGCTCGGAGCGGTCAGTTTCGGAAGAGTCAGTCTGGAGAGGAAGGAGAGCCGAGTGGAGCTCACAGTCTGTCGGGGTTCGGAGTCTGTCGGGGAGCTGCAGAGAGAGGAAGCCTGGAGT
>NC_140973.1:32526599-32544099 GCF_056783735.1 Eptatretus burgeri
CGACTGGATTGTCCGTCCGGTGGGCGACGTGCCGCGATTCGAGTTACGTGGCCGTCAGCACGCCGGCGGGCGCGAATCCGTTACAATATATATATATATATATATATATATATATATATATATATATATATATATATATATATATATATATATATATATATATATATATATATATATATATATATATATATATATATATATATATATATATATATATATATATATATATATATTTAAAAGAAAGCTTTGTAAAAAGTGTAATTACTTAGTTTATCAAACATCAAGATGTCCATTTAAAAAAAAAAAATTATAACAAATAATCAGATATTTGACTTTTCCCTGATTTGATACCTGAGTAAATGGATCTGCCTTGGGACATATGCGACTTCAATTTCTGTGTTTCGAGTTATATAAAATTTTAATAAAAAAATAGCAATGTTTTTTTTCCCCACTTGTGTTGGTGTTGTGTGTGGGATACAGGGTAGTTATTAAAACGTAAGGTCCACCCATGGACCATGTGCTCATGTAGGATAGATCATATTTCCCTGTAACAAGGGCTTTGCCAGTTTAGAAGGGTAGGACAGAACATCACCTTCCATCAACCTACAAAAGCAGGGCAATTTAACTTAAACTCAGAGGCAAGACAACTAGAGGGGACCCCCAAAAAGTTCATTGACATGAGTTCACCCCGGCACATGGCACGATAATGTCGCTACTTCTTCCCCCCCCCCCTCCCCGACATCTGTGCCGGCATGGGGGTGTGATGTCACCACTGCCGTCAGTGTTGTCACTTTTGGGCAGGGCTCCCAGGAGAACCCTCTCACAGCAGCAGCAGCAACGCAGCTTGCTATTGGCCGACCCATGGGCAAAGAGAAGCACTGCTATTGGCCACAGCAGGAAGACGCCACCTGAGTGGTCATGTTGCATTAAGTGAAGGCTAAGAGGAGTGGGGGGGGGGTGGCATTTGAAGACCAGAGGGATGACATCCGCTCTCTTTTGCTGGGGACACCCATTGGTGTCAGCGCTCTCTTTTTTTTTTATTTTTT
The DNA here is from genome assembly GCF_056783735.1 of Eptatretus burgeri. NCBI lineage: Eukaryota > Metazoa > Chordata > Myxini > Myxiniformes > Myxinidae > Eptatretus > Eptatretus burgeri. The sequence continues at coordinate 32,527,646 of NC_140973.1, forward strand.
TTTTTTTTTTACCAGGGATGGTCTTCGTGTTGGACCACCGTGCCACAATATCTGCCCAGTATGGGCCTGCTCTGCGTGCTGTTCCTCCACAGACTGGAAGCTGCCTTACAAAACCGTGTGTGTGTGTGTGTGTGTGTGTGTGTGTGTGTGTGTGTGTGTGTGTGTGTGTGTGTGTGTGTGTGTGTGTGTGTGTGTGTGTGTGTGTGTGTGTGTGTGTGTGTGTGTGTGTGTGTGTGTGTGTGTGTGTGTGTGTGTGTGTGTGTGTGCGTGCGTGCGTGCGTGTGCGCGCGTCCGTCCAGGCCTGTAGAGAAGTATTTTTTTGTAATATAAGCTTTTATTTATTTTTATTTTCGTCATGAATTATGTATTTATTTATAGAGTCGACACTCTGCTGTCTCCATGACCGACATGTTAATTTAATTATTTTGGTTGTTTTGTGCAACATCAGCATGCCTCATTTTTAAGATGTGGTTGGTGGCTGTGTCCCCCGTGATGACTTGTCTTTTTGGTGTTTTTTTACTTCAGCTTTTTGTAATTATTTTCCTTCATTCCTCACATCTTCCACTCTTTTGTTATGACCGAATACATGTACTATGTTGACCTTGCATCTTCTTGGAAGACTAGGCAAGTGGATTGTTCGGAGGAGGCAGGTATAATAAATATTTCTCTGAAAATGGATGAAATGGCAAAACTGGGATGTGAGGGTGTGTTGGTAATTTATGCTGGGACAATTGAAAAAGGTAAATTTTATTCTGAGAAAATGAAGGATAGGTTTAATCTATTTAGAGATACAGTATTTTAAAGAACAGAAATTCCAGTGTAATGTTTTTATTTCTTCCTGAGACCAGTAATTAAGAGGGTTTGGTTAGATAGGGTTAATGGGGGTAATAAAAATTGTGGGTAAGCATGTTGGGTGGGCGGGGGGGGGGGGGTGGAAGGTGGCAATGCACTGCCTGCTTGAAGTCCTGGAGGGAAGAGTGGTGAAGAACGGCCTCGGGAAGGTGATTCTACAGATGGGAGAAGTGAGGAAGAAAGGATTTGCGATGTGCAGTTTGCTTGTATTTTGGAAGTTTAACCAGGAGGGGATTAGTGAAAGAACGTGTGCGTCCTGGAGTTGCTGGGGATGGTAGGAGGCCTGATAGAGCATCGTGGAAAATTCCAATAATGATGAGAACTTTAGATTCTACAGAATCCAGGTGAGACAAATGTGGATGTTGGGGCACCAGCCCATCGGGGAGAGAAGTACTCCTTTGAGCTATGGACCTTGCCTTGGAGACTGTGAGTAGCTCTGATTTTCCAATAAAACACTTTGATCGACGGAGGATACCATGGAAAGTGGCTCACCATGGAAATTGATAGGTTGATTAGTTTGATGATCATTCCGGAGCGACAGGGTGAGACAGTGATATTTTCCAAGTATGAAGGACATGTTTCAATTCTAGGTCAGCAGAGAGTGACGCAAGTTCCAGATTCCGACCAACTTCAGTCGATTGTCCAGTTTGGTTAGTCGGTTCTTGCAGGACTTCGTCCAAGAGTTCACACTATGAGCTACTGACTCTAACGTAATGGGAAACAGGCGCATCACCCTCAGTAAGTTTATATCATCTTATCAATAGTTCTCTTAACTACTGTCCCCCCCCCCCTCCCACCACAGGCGGGCTGACATAGCTAAACGACCTCATTCCTGGCATTTCACTAAGTTTGAAGATTGTCACAGTGACAAGGAAGAAATGCGCATTTCTTCAGTTCCACCGAGCTCCACATGGCACCCAACCCATCATTCAAGGTAATCTTTCAACTGAAATTGGTTACATGGTAATCATTCAGCTTTTGAGCTGTTTCTTTTTTAATTTGTGGCCTCATTCATTATTGTAATTTAATTTTATACCGTCCCAGGCTTCACCCTGGTAGATTGCTTACTCTGATTGCCACATTGTCCTCCAATTGTAAAGTGTAATTTTATGACTTGAGGCATATGGCACAGATGTGCATGATAGCTTAGGTGCGATTATGGTGCATGCAGTCAATGTTGACATGGCCGACTCTGTCTATATCTCTCCTCACCCAAGTTGTGTTTTTGCATCGAATCACTTCCTCAACCTGTTCTAAGGTCCACAATATACTTTGACTGCAGGAACCGTTCTTTTCTTCTGTTTTTTTTTTTTACCCTCGCTGGAAGAGAAGGGTATTGCATTTGGGTCCGTTTGTCTGTCTGTCTGTATCTGTCTGTGTTTGTTTGTCCGCACCGAACGTGAGTTTTTTTTCTCACCAACCGCTTGTCGGATTGAGATGAAATTTACAACATAGGAGCGACTCCTTATGTAGAATATTTTAATTACAATTATGACATCATAGGCCACGTTGGTGGGGCAGCCATACAGATATTTTTTAAACCTTCAAAAATCTTCTTCTCTGAAACGACTGAAGAGATTGAGGCAAAAGTTTACCTGTATGACCGCCTATCCATGAGGAACAAAACGTTCACACACATGACATCATCGGTTAAATGGTTTTGCAGCCATATTGGATTTACCCTAAAATATTTTATAAATTCCTCTCCAGAATGGCTGGACAGATTGAGGAGAAACTTCACACAAATGTTCCCCAAACCTTGGTGATACCAGGATATTCACAAATAATTGATTGGTCACATGGTCTGGCAGCCATATTGGATTGAGCGAGTCTTAAAAAAATTCTCTCTCTTGAACCGCTTCATCGATCGACATGAAACTTCAAAATTATGATCTAGTAGTGATGGGAAAATATGTTTTAAATTTCATCCTGATTGGAATTTGGCAGCTCGAATTATTTAATTTTTTGAATCTAGGTTATTTATTTATTTATTTATTTTTTGTTTGAATCAGGCTCACTTGGCTGCGCCTGGATGGGTTTGGGGGTAGAGGAGTAGCAGCTGAAACCTGAATCCTATCTAGATTCCTCCTGATGACTTTATCTTTGCTTTTTGCTTGTTTGGGTTCTTTCTGATGGCTCCAATGCAGGATTGTCCCTATAAGCCTGGTGTTGGTTTTGTGGTTAGGGTGGCTGGCTTAGGATGTTAGGGTCCTGAGTTTGAGCCCCTATTTGCTGCTGAATTAACACCAGGTGGGTTGACTCAACCTGTCATCCTTCCAAGGTTGGCAAACTGAGTACCAGTGTTCTGGTAGAGGGGCACAGCATCAGTGGCACTGCTGCGCTTCCAAGAAATGATAGCTACCCTGGCAGCCAAGCTGCAATACACAAGAACAGAGGACTGTACCTATTTGGTCTTCCACTTGATTGGAATTTAATTTATTTTAATCCCACTCTGAATTCAATTGAATAATATTAAATGTCATGGGTCAGGGTCAGGTGTCCGATCAAAGTGGGACGTCTTGGTACCCGGTTATCACTGCCAGCAGTTATGAAGTGGCAGTTCTAGTTATGTCTATTATTAATTAACACAAAATACACCACACAAAACAAGTCTTGGCAAGGGTCTGCAATCTCTGATTACTCTTCCTTGTTACCTCCGCCATCACCGAAGGTGGAAGGAGGTTTATGTTTTCACCCCTGTCTGTCTTTGTTTGTCTGTTTGTTTGTGTGCAGGATATTTTAAAAAGTTGTGGATGGATTCGGATGAAATTTGGTGGTGTGTGTGTGTGTGTGTGTGTGTGTGTGTGTGTGTGTGTGTGTGTGTGTGTGTGTGTGTGTGTGTGTGTGTGTGTGTGTGTGTGTTACAAGGACGAACTGATCAGATTTTGGTGAAGATCCGGGTCCAGATCCTGATCTGATTACTAGAATTGTTTAAGTGATTCTTCACCATTGAGAGATAGGGCCAAAAATGATATATAGCATGATATTTCAAAGATGTATTGTGCCTTATATGTTCTTGTGGATCAGGCATTGCATGGTGGAGGTATGCGCTCTACCGAGTGCCCTTCTAGTTTTCTTTGTATTGGTTGGTGAGTAAGGGGAATTTTGTGAAAGTGGAAGAGTTTACTCTCTATTTCAAAGGATCCAAATATTTTTTTCATGCCAAAATGATCAAGTTGGTGTTGGTTTTTGTGTTCCCAAGTTCATGATAATGTAAGGAACCCTGCAGGTTCGAAAAACTATATTTTTCTGTTGTCTACTAATGTCATGGTAATCCATGTAAAAGTACATGTACTGATATCTGTCAATGTTTTTGTCTTCTATGTGATCCATGTAAAAGCTCAACTATCGGTTTTAGTTTGATGTTAAAAAAATGTTCAAGAAAACAGAATAGTTCAGTCGGAATATGCACAAATGATTAAAATTACCTTTCTCATCTTGTGCCAGGAGAATAGCAGTATACTCCATTCTTGGTGGGGATTTTATTTCAAATATCTGGCCTACGATCATGAAATAGTTGGTTTCCTAATAACAAGTGAAAGTCTTTGGACCAGTACATGAACCATTGTTGTCAAAGAATCATTTCAGGCCAACTTAGTAGTAGCACTCCACTTGCAACATGATCAGGAAAATTATTGGCAGCATTGATTATTTATTATTTAAATGAATTGTGTAAGCGCAACATGTGCAATATCAAGAAAGATTTTTGATGTAGCTATAATTGTTTTCTCCTTTTTATAATACGAGGGACATCAACATATTGCCATTTCAATTGGATGCTGAGCACCTTGGTAAACTGAGAATGACTGAAAAATGGCTTGTTACTTCGGATAATTCCAAAACGATGACTAGTTTTAGAGGTCAGCTTGGGAGTTATGATCTGTCCAAGTCAGGTGATACCTGATGATGAAGTCCAGCAGGTGTAGAGACTATACCTCTCCCATAGGCTAAACATAAAAACATATATATATATATATATATATATATATATATGTATATATATATATATTGGCAGATTAACCAGCCAGTCCTTATTGAGAGACAACTTGAGAGAGTGACTTTCCTGCATTAAAACATATGTTCCAAATAGATGAACACTTACTTATTTTTTCAAGATTCATGGAGAGAAATGCAGCTGCAGCTTCAGTGTGACTTTTAATTCATCAACAAGAAAATTGTCACACAAAAAAAATACAACCAGAAGTAAGGCATGAAGATGCTTTGTGAGAAAAAACCATGTTCTCACCAACTTTAGTGTCCTGCCTACAACGTCACATGACCTTTTTCAGGCTCCCCGGGATTGGTGGGCTAGTCGGCACGTGGTGGCTGGACCGCGTCAGAGCTGGGACGCCATTGCTGGCAACAGAAGTGGCTCTAAGATCACGAGTGGGAAAATATATCGAGCGCTCCGAATCGCATGTTTTAAAAGCGATTTTTCAAGACTCTCGACAGCACAGTCGCGCTGATCATTGATAGCTCCGTCTAAGAGGATTGAGTTAAATCCGGAAGAGTGTGATCGTTATTCCCGGATTTTTTGGAGGGAGCTGTGAGTTGTCGACCTGTGTTTTTGGAACTTTATTGTTGTCAAGAGTTCTGGCAGTTTTTGTGCTGTGTATTCAATTCTGTTACCAGCTCTTTTTGGAGATCGATCCAATAAAAGATCATGCCTACCCCTAGAGGCCGATCTGAAACACAGTGGTGTGTTTTGTTGTTCTCTTTGTCCACACGTGGACTGCTTGAAGCTCGGACATTAACGTCAGTATTCCGTGCTGGAAGATATTAAACCGGTGGGATCGCGACAGCTTCAACTTTGACTTGGACTTTAGTTTATGCTCAACTAAACCTGCGTGTATATATGACAAAATGATTCAATACATTTTAAGGTACTCCAGTTTTGGCACACACAGTTGGCCAATAAGAGTGGAAACTCTTATATGCCTTTAAGTCTTCCCTCCAAGTCTTCAAGACACCTGTTCATCACCGTCTCAGGTCATTCCCCCTCCAAAACCATGATCTTTTTTCCCCTCGTTAACCCCACCCCATGACCACCTCCTTCCAAATTTCCAGTTTCCCTCCTGATAGTTTCCTTCTCTATCCATCTTGTCCACCTCCCTCCACCTATTGTTTGGCTCTGCTGTTGGTGTTTCCCCCCTCTCTCTGCTGTTCATTTTGTCCTCCTGCGTCCTGATTTGTTCAGTGTCCTAGCTCTTCCACGAGCCCCCACTGTGTATCCAAAAAATATGTTTTTAGACTTATTTGGGTCATACACACAGTTTTTTTTTTTGTTGTTTTTGGTATACATTGTTGAGGCTCGTATGAGAGCTAACACACAACACACAGCAAGGGGGAGGGTGGGCATGAGACAAGAGGGGCGGGATGTTATTTGTGCAGGATGTTATTCTTGGTAGTATCACATGCCAAAAACTTCTTTCCTCAAATATGCTTTTTAATATAAATGTTCTTCACGGGTCAATCAAAAAACTAAACAACTGTACATTTGCCTTGTTGTTTTCGGAGGTATTTTGTGATGGTTTTGTGTTTAATACAATGGCATTGGCAATAATTGTTTTTTTTTTAACCCCATAAAAATGTATTTACAGCTCTTCAACGACAAACTTGTCAGAGACTGATTGCACAAGACCAGCGTACACATGTCAAACTGATCATTACAGCTCCTGTGCCAGTATGGACAGCTTTGACCAACTACCCATGTTCTCTGTCAAAGGGGATGAAATTCCGACTGTATCCCGGTCATCCTCGCTGCCTTACCACCAGCATGCAAAGACTAATATGAGCAGGGACAAGCAGGACTCTGCTTACAGTTCCTTCTCAGTCAGTGATCGCTCGGATTCAGCTGAGAATGTTGTCAGTGGGGGAACAACTTTTTTGGATGCAATCGCGGCGATGCCAGTCCCTGTTTCCGAGACTAACCCACCTAATCTCTCTTGTGGTGAGGGGCATGGTCATTGCACCTTCATGCCGGTTGATGAAAGGCAGGTGCATTGTTCCTGTGAGCCGTCAGCTAGTCATTATGAAAATGTCTGTTGTAACTTCAAAGGGCATCTCAACAGTCAAGAATCATTGAGAAGCAATGACTGCATTGGTGGCACTGGCAAAGTAGAAACACAAGGCGGGAAATCAGTCAGTTCTGACTTGCAAAATAGATTTGATAGTTTGGCGAGGGATGGTTGCCACAAGAGTGGAAGACGCTCCATTGATTATTGCCACCTTAGTGGATCTGAGATGTGTGAAAGGAAGAGTGAAGATTACAATACCTGGGCATGGACGAAGCCATCTCTTAGCTCTGCAGTAAGTGTTGATTGTCTCACATCATCTTGTGAATTGCTCAAACCGCCACCACCTCCTGTGCGAAGCGTTAGCTTTGTTGCAACACGGAATCATGATCGCTCACCATCTTGGTCAGGTCCCGAAGATACAATAGCATTGCCACAACTGCCCCTTCGAGGAACCTCCTCATGCAACCTGGTTACGCATGCAACTCAGCCTGCCTTTGAATTGCTAAATCCTATACCGTGGAATGCCAGAAGAAATTCTGCAATGCAGCCCCCTCACTGCTCCTTTTCAAGATCTTCATCACAGTCTCACCATCGGTCTGCTAGTGTTCAAGGATGGCAGTGCTTGGCTCCATCTAGCTTTTCCCATCACAGTCGCTCACCTTCACTCATTCATAGTTCAGGTTCACGTCAAGACAGCTCCTTTGGCAGTTCTGAGCATGTAGTAAGGGTCTCAGATTCACAATTTAAAAGCGAACAGGAAGGAGTATGGGAACATAAAGCTCCAGAGAAAGCTACCAGCATGCTTGAGCTGAGCAGCCATTGTGGAAAGTGTGGCGAGCTTTCACATACTTGTTCCCATTTAGCGCACACAGGACCACAATTGCCTGGTGAATCTATGGATGAGAAACATTGCCAAAATTATCTATCAGAAAACGAAAATAGGGAAGGCCTGCTTTTGACAGCTAAAAAGCGCTGCACTATTAGCAGCAGCAGCAACTCCAGCTTCAAAGGAAGCTTTGACAAGTCTGATTTTTCTCGACAGTCAGAAAAATCAAAGTTTGTGCACACTCCATGGAAAGAAAGTCATCCACAGGGTAAAACAGAGGAGAACCCATGTCGTTTCAAAAGTAAACCGGTACACACAAAGCAACCTGCAAACCATGCTCTGGAACCAGACTGCCATGATGATGCCTCTGGACGTGCACTGAATGTGCCATCAAAGCTGATTAATGCAGAAAACACACCCATGCTTCATCAATTGACTCAGAACGGAGCGTTCTTTCACGAGAATGATATTCATGGAGGCGGAGAAGGCCGAGGAATAAGACGCAGTGATCGATTTGCCACAACGCTGCGCAACGAGATCCAATTGAAACGAGCGCAGCTCCAGAGGAGCCGAAGCTCAGGTCAGCTTCTTCCCGAGGAAGATGAAGAAGAAAAGGACGGAACAGTTGAGAGCAATGTACATGGTGATATGAATGATAGTTGGAAATTGCATTTATCAGATGTGCTTAATTCTGAAGCAGCTTTTGGTGAGGCTTACAAGGAGAATGTGAAGGAGGCACAGACCAAAGTCCTCCGTGCAACATCATTCTGTCGGAAGGATCTGGAGATACGGCTTCCTGTTAGCAACCATTCACAGCTGATCGAGAGTCGTGCAGCTTTAGCATCGCCTTTCGACAGAGGATGCGGTGTGCCACCATTACATGTACCACGTATTGGTGGTCGGAAGCGACTCGCGGAAGCGCAGAAAAAACTCTCGTACTCTGAACCAGAGAAAATCGACCAAGTTGGATTGTTCTCTGTCACAAACATTTTGCCAAACCTGAATGAAAAAGAGGACATTGGCTGCACAGTAAGAGATACGGAAACGTTAACTAATAGTAGTGAGGAAGATGGTTGCATTACTGCTGTCGAAAGGCGCTCTGTTGCTGATCGGTGTCGGTTCTTTGAGAAGGAAACAAACAAGGTTGGCCAAAGGCACCAAAGCTTGAGCCACAATCAACAGCAACATAGTTTCTTACCGATAACACAATCAACAGATACCATCTTGCAAAAGGGCCCATTACAGGAAACTTATACCTTTGAAATCGGGGCTGTGTCCCAAAAGCCTGTCCCCGAGAATCAGCATGGCATTGGTTCAAAACATTCAAACCTGTCATCAGCGATGATGGCTGAATCACCATTGGGTGTTTCTGAGCCGTCAAAGAAGGTATTGAACATACCAGGAGGCTTCCATGACTGCAATGTGAAAAACGATGAAGGCATTGTGAAAAATGTCCATCACAGTTCCAACACAAGTAAGAATTTGCAAAACACCCAGATGATTGAGCCAAATTTGGAGCAGAGGAAGTCTGCTTGGTTGTTTGGACGCCGACATTCAATGGATGATGCACTAGAACAAGGCAACTGCTGTCAGCATGTTCACTCCAAATCCACACCTTTGCCTGGGATTCAAAACGAGGTGAGGTTTGTTGTTGAGTTTCCTCCATCATTTTTAATGTGAAATTCATAAGTTCTAATGATGTTCTTGTCGATCTTTGTTCTTTCATTATTGGCAAGGAAGCCCCCCACCCCCCCCCCCCATCACTGTTTAAGAGTAATGCCTCATTCTTTTTCTCCAAAACAGGTAATGATATTCAAATTAAACAAAGCACCATCCGCACATTAGTTGTTCCCACCACTGTGTGCGAAATTTCATGATTCTGACACTAGATGTCTCAGTGCTAGGTTAGTCAAGATGGCAGAAGGCAGCACGACGTTGTCAGCGCTGTGAAGTCTGAAGCACCGGAGATGAGAGTTGAGATGACTGGAGATGAGAGTTAGGTGCACCTTTACGATCCTGAGAGTAAGTGACAGTCAATGGAGTACCGCCACAAAGGATTACCAACCCCGACTTGGCTCTGTCAGATTTCCATCACTTCCCCAAACTTAAGGAACACTTTCGTGGAGAATATTTCTCTTCCGACAATGATGTCATTGTCGCTATGAAGCACTGGTTAAGTCAGGAGGACCCACAGTTCCATCATGACGGCATCACAAAACTACTTGAGCATTGACAGAAATGTGTAGACCACAGTGCTTGAGAAATAAATGTTCCCCATGGTAAAATAAAGATTGATATTGATATCTGTCTTTGTTTCATTCGAATATCTCAACCTGTTTTGGAGAAAAAGAATAGGAGGCATTACTTTTCAACACCCCCCCCCCCCTAATAATGGTTTGGACTGTTCCAACTATTTCCAAGTTATAGGATGGAGAATTATTGATATGTTATTGTTAATTTGTTGATGAGACTTCATAATATGGTTGCCATAATTTATGTGAAAGTAAAAATGCCTTAAGCTTAAATGTAGCGAAAGATGGATTTGTGATTTTCCTTTTTTTCCTGTGGACCTTCTGCTTGGCCTTTGTTTATTGTTTATTTATTTGTTCCATTCTGGTATTGTCAATGCAGAATCAATCTCGTTTCACTTCAGCGAGGGCAACAACCTGCCAAGAGGGTGAGCTTTCCGCTGAATGGGATCTATCCAGGTGTGTTTGCAACAGGAGTGATTGCAAATGTTTGAACTTTCCAGGAATCGTGAAAAAGCAGTGAAAATTATCAGAGTTTCTGCCACAATTTCGTACTACTTTGAATTTCATGGTTATTCGGTGCATCTTATGATGTCGTCATCACATTCATTCCATAGTTAACAGTAAAGCATAACTTTGAAGTAAAATATGTGATGTATATGAAAAAGAGGACCATTGGACTTATAGCTTATCTGGGCCCTGTCCTAATGTTGTAACTCAAATTTGGCAGCATTCTGATTGGTGGGTCTGGAGAGGAAGCTTTTTGCAGGAATTTACTTGATTTTTTCCCCCCCACATTTACTCAGTCTGCCATTTTCACACACTTCCGGTCACATTATCGGCATGACCTCCACAATTTAACTTTCCTACCCTGGCCTAATGTTGTAACCCAAAATTGGTGGCATTCTGACTCGTGGGTCTGGAGAAAAAGATTTTTGAAGGAAATTACACGACCGCCATTTTGGCACACTTCCGGTCATGTGATCAGCATGGCCTCCACAATTTAACATCAGGACCACAACCAAATGCTGTAACCTACATTTGGTAGCATTCTGACTGGTGGGTCAAGAGAAGAAGATTTTTGAAGGAATTTACTAAGTCGGCCATTATGATCTACTTAAAGTCACGTGACTGGAATGAGCTTTGTAATTCCTGTTACCAGTCAGGAGAGGAACGTTGCTGCCAAATTTCAGCCACATCAGCCCAGAGGTTTGGCTGGAGAAGTCGAAATAGGAGACGGACGGACGGTGCATGGTAACATTACCTTCTCTGGAATTTAAATTCCAAATAAGCTAAAAATGTACATATTTTTTTCATAAATGTAATTGTGTGTGTGTGTGTGTGTGTGTGTGTGTGTGTGTGTGTGTGTGTGTGTGTGTGTGTGTGTGTGTGTGTGTGTGTGTGTGTGTGGTTGATTTTTATCTCCATAATTTGGGTTTCAGAAGGTGGAACATAGCCCCCCCAGAACTCGAAGTATCCACTTTCACGTCGGTGAAGGATCGTGCTTCATGGTCTAAATTGTGTTATTCTCAGAGTTTTGTCCCGAGGGCTCTTTTCAGGGTCGTCGCTGAACCCCGGACAGCCTCCAACTTTGTAGTTATGTTCCCAGGGATTGTTTAAAGGATCTTTGTGAGGTTCTTCTTTATCATTCCCGTTGCTCCAATTATAATTGATAGTGATTATTATCACTCACACAATTTTGGCGTTTTTATCACTTCCAGGATATTTTCCCTTCATTCTTGAGGTCTTGATATTTGGTCATTTTCTTGATTTCTGTGTTATTTAGACCAAAATCACTGGGTACTGTAACCTCATTTAACAATGCCTTTTCCTTTTTTGTATCCGAGTACTATGTCCGATCGCAGTGCTTTGTTTTCTATGGTCGTGCTGGATGGGTTCATCAGGTCGTACGTGAGCATTATGTCCTTGTTTTCAATGATTGCTTTTGCATTGTATTGACTATGTAATGATGAGGCATCAACAAAGGAATGTGTTTTGATGTCAGTGTGCTACACTCTGAGTACATTGTGATCAGTCCAACATTCTGCAGAATGCAACTACAGCTCCAAGTAGCCAAATTGAAGATTGTGAAGAGGTATGCAGTTGTAGGATTGCAAAATGAGGATGTTGTGAAGGAATATGTCAGGTTCACTCCAATCATTGAGATCAAGTACAATAATCAATCGTCATGGCCAGCGACGCATGGGCCCAGAAGAAATGCCGGTGCTGGTGCAATTGTTTTGACACTGTTCTAAATGTAAAAAGCACCTTCGGAGTGGATGCCATTCAATCAATGTATCCATATCAAGTGAGAGATGACATGAGTGAGCGACCTGTAAAAGTTGAAACAATTGAAACACTCAGAAGACTGAAAGGGAACAAAGCTTGTGGAAAAAATGGAGTCCTTTCGGAGATGGTAAGGTGCTGCCGAGAAGATGTGATGCAGTATATCTTGGACCTTTTCACTCCTGTATGGAAAGAGCAATGAGCTCCTAATGAGTGGTGGGATGCATTGCTAGTACCATTAGCAAAATGGGGGACCTCGCTCAATGTGATATGGCATGGAATAAATTTGCTAGATGTAGCGGGGAAGCTATTTGCAAAGATTATTAATAGGAGGTTGCAGAAAGAAGTTTTTTTCTGTTTCACAGTGTGGCTAAAAAGGGTGTGTGGACTTGATCTTCTGTGTGCGGCAACTTGTAGAGAAAGCAAGAGAACAACACAAAGGTCCTCAAGCCTTTTGTTTGCAATGGAAAAGCATACGACTGTTTCTCGTCAAGCTCTTTCATTGATGCTACAGATGTATGGTATCCATTTTGTGCTTGTAAAACTTATTCAATCCCTGCATGATGGAATGAAGTCAGAAGTCACTGTTAATGGAAATGTATCACAAGGATTTGAAGTTGAGAATGGTTTGTGCCAGGATTGTACTATCACCCGAACACTTTTAATTTTTAATTTCAATGTGGAGATTGAGAGCTGGAGGAAACGATGCCAACACTTTGGGGTGGATGTGCTGTTCAAACATAGTAAGAAATATCTCGGTGAAGGGACTGGAAGATCTGCAACACTGACCGTGACTGAATTTCTGTTTGACGATGCAGTTGTCGTAGGTACCTGCAGAGAGAGCAGCACATGTAATTGATGAGGTCACATCATAGTGTGGATTGATGATCAGCAAGGCAAAAATGAAGGTTCTGATAGTGGGTGGGGAGGGGGAGGGGGTGAAAGGTTAGGGCAAGGAGGACACGCGGCCATAATACATCAAAAGGAAAAGCCGTCAAGATCGTAACTGATTTCAGATACTTGAGGACAATGATTGAATTACATGGTGGTATCACAAAGGATGCAGAAGGCAGGACAGCATGGACCTTAAGAATGTGTGGAGGCGATGCAGATCTGCACCGAGGGACAATGATGTTTTGCTGAAAACAAAAAGATTAGTTTGACGTGCTGTTGTATGTTTGATGTGCATGAATCAACAAGAGGAAGGTTGAGGGCTTCCACAACAGGTGCCTCCAAAACATATTTGGGTATCAGCAAGGCTTAACTAGGGATAGGACATAGTAGTGTTAATGTCAGGAGACAGTTTACGATGAGGGAGTTACTAGAAGATATTATTACAGTCAGAAGACTTTGCTGGCAAGGTCATCTCGCTTGAATGGAAAGCAACCGCATTTCGAAGAAATTCCTATTTGGATGGTTGCCACAATGCCGCCCGGCACATGGAACCAAACTGAGAGAGAGAAACAAAGTGTTCCAAGTTTTAATATTGACAAGTCTGGAGACGGCGATGGTTCACGAGCAATGTACACGGTTCGCCTTTTATATATTTTCACCTTTGAGGGGACGTCACGGGCAAACTGGCGGGAATCGGGAAAAATGTAAATGATGAAAGTTGTAGTACTCGAAGAGCACAACTTGCATACCAACTTTCATTCAAAACAGTTGAAAACCCTAGGAGCTCGATGCCCAATTTATTGATTTTTTTTTTTGACATTTTCTAAGTTCGTGACCTTGTGACCTTGACCTTGGGAAGAAAATGAAAAATCGAGCTCCGTGGGGCTATGCAGGTGCCATTGGGCTCACCAAATACCGAAACCCCTGCCAGATTCGACAAACCCCCTCAGAGAAGATGTAACTTGAAACCGGATACCCCCTAAAAACACATGTTTTTTAGACGTGGCTCCGCCCATAATGGGCGCAGCACGTCCATTCTCCGAAAAACACAACTAGATCATGATATAAACCTCCCATCCAAATTTTATCAGGATCGGATCAAAACCCACGGAGCTATGCTCGGGACAGACAGACAGACACCAAAAACGAACATAGTGGTCACTTACTGACTCGTGAACCAATAAAGATAGCTGGTTCCATGTTGCTCAGGAATGAAAAGACTGCCAACTAGCTCACTCTGCCACTTTGTGGTAGAAAGGCATAATCTGTAAGATTGCCTTTGTTCAACATGTGTGCGTGCGTGCGTGTGCGTTCCCGTATTCCCAGATAAGGCTGATGTAAAATTTGATGTGTTAATTAAGCAAATAACATCACATCATGCTTAGCATCATGAATAACAATGCTGCACAGGCCTGCTTGCCTATAATTATGGCTACCATGGCTGCTAGGGGAGACCTCAGTGACGTTGAGAGAGGGGTGATTGTTGGGGCACATGTGACAGGAGCTTCAGTGACAAAGGCAGCTCAATTTGCTGATTTTTCACGAGCAATGGTGTCTAAGGTGATTTCGGCATGGAACTCTGAGGGAAAGACATCATCAGCAAAGGGCAACAGTGGGAGGAAGTGCATAATCCAGGATTGTGACATCCCTGCATTCATTTGAAGTGCAAGGCAAAACAGGTGAGCAACTGCAGATCAATTGACTGTAAATTTCCACCTGGGGCGCGAGCAGCCATTTTCATCAAAACGCTCTGCCGAGAACTCCACAGAGTGTGATACCATAGTCAGGTTGCAGTGAAAAACGGACGAGTGCACGTGTGGCACCAACATAAAGAACTCTCCAACCCTGAGTGCTTGGTTCTGACAGTGAAGGGTTCTGGAGTTTCTGTAATGTGGGGAATATTTTCCTGGCATTGTTTGGGTGAAGTCATTCCCTTAGAAGGCAAGGTCAATGCCAATTGCTACTTCATGGTACTGAGTGATCATCTTCACTCCATGTTGCAGAATTAATTTTCTGCCAGGAGGGGTGTCTTCCAGGATGACCATGCCCCTATCCACAGAGCATGTGTTGTCACCCATTATTTTGATAAGCATGACACTGATGTTATCCATATGTCATGGCCTTCTCAGTCACCAGATCTGAACCCAATCAAGCATTTAAGGGATATTCTGGAATGATGCCTGAGAAGGTGTTTCCCACCTCCATAAAACAGGTGTGAGTTGATTGGAATTCTACAGGAGGGATGCGGCACCATTCTTCCACAAGAAAGTCAGACACTGGTGGACTCTATGCCACGGCGCATACTGGCTGCGCTGTCCGCACGTGGTGGTCCAACGCCCTATTAAGTGACTTCACATTGGTGTTTCCAATTTTTGTCCACTACCTGTATATGAGAGACCTCTTTTGCTGACTGAGTCAATGTCTGAAATGTTAGCCTCACCAATTGCTTTCCATGGTGGTATCTTTTTTCTTTCTTAACCTTTGTGGAGAAAAACCCATCTTCTATTCAATATTGGTCTTCATGAATCCATATACCAAATTCTTGGAAGGAAGCAACACCTGTCTTGCAAGCAACAATATCTTATTTTTCTTTCTGAATATAGTCCACCAAGACCTGGGTTCGCAAAAAATAAAAGCAGGGTGATATATATATATATATATATATATATATATATATATATATATATATATATATATATATATATATATATATATATATATATATATATATATATATATATATATATATATATATATATATATATATATATATATATATATATTGTTACGAATTCTGGTGTTGGCACAGTGGTTAGGGCAGCAGCTTGGGATCCAAAAGGTCCTGAGTTCAAGCCCCGTTGGGCCACTCAATTAATACACCAGGGGTTGACTCAGCCTGTCATCCTTCCGAGGTCGGCGAAATGAGTACCAGTATACTGGGCCGGTGTATACCCCGGTTAAAATAGGTGTACCATATCCCTGTGTCGTAAGAGGCGACAGGAAGGGCGAAGGAAGGGCAGGGTTGCGTCAGGAAGGGCATCCGGCGTAAAACATGTGCCAAATCACTATGCGGATCATACAGATGATCCGCTGTGGCGACCCCTATCGGGAGCAGCCGGAAGAAGAAGAAGAAGAAGAAGATATTGTTATGAATTCGCGCCCACCGGCGTGCGATCGGCCGCGTAACTCCAATCGCAACCGCGTCGCCCACCGGACGGACAATTCAGTCGTGACCCTCCTGGAACTACCGCCAGGAACCAGTCACGGGTGGGGGTTTAACCTCACCACAGCCCAGTCCGCATTCTACCCGTGCGAAATAGGGTGAATCGC
>NC_140973.1:32554099-32556599 GCF_056783735.1 Eptatretus burgeri
CACGGGCCCCATGAGGACTTACCCCTGCCCCATGGAGCCGGTCTAGCTAAGCTAACCCTTCCCCCCGAACTAGTTTCCATCCTGTGCCCTGGTCAAGGGGGTCTTCCACCCCTTGCCCAGGAATCCTGTGCACCCGAAAGTGAGGCTTGCTTTTTTTTTTTTTTTCACATGCGCAGCACCAGCGCGGCAACTCGCAGCTCGCGCACTTTGCACCTGCCCGTGACGTCATGCAGCTGCACGTGTTCCTCGTCCCTCCTTGGACGGTACTATCCGACAGGGATACCCCTCCTGCCGGATTCCAACCCCACGTGCAGCCATGACGTCACCGTGCGCATAAAAAAAAACACAAGCCCCACGTCTCGAGGGGTTCCCCACGCGAACACATGTGCGCTGCCCGTTGGAGCTTAACACACATGATCGCGTGGAGAACCCGTCCGGTCCAAATCCATAATCCTGCCTAAACTTTGTCCGTCCGCGGGATCGGCAAATCCACCGCTGGCGTTTCCGGACCGGGACTTCACTCTCGCAAGCGAGCACGTGGGGGCCTCGTGCGTTGCACAGCACGGACCTCATGCTCACTGCTGGGTGAACCCGGCACGGTCCCCGAAACAACTACAGCCGCTACTCGGCGTTCTTTCCTCTCATGTCGCCGTCGTCGCCATTCGACCCACACACACCTGCGTGTTACGACGCTCACACTCCATTCCATCACATTCACCCCGGGAGACGCGGCTGCATGTTCACACATGCCGACCGACATCTCCCTTACACACAACGACCTTGCACACGCTGTCTCTCTCACGCATACCACCTCCCTCGCACACGTGGCTCCACTCACTCGCGGCCTTTCGCTCACTCGTGCCATTTCCCTCACACAAACCACACCACTCACACACGCGGGGGCACTCGCCCACGGTGCCTCACTCACACACGCGGGGGCACTCATCCGCGGTGCCTCATCCACACACGGCGTGCTGGGAAGCACACACTCCGGCACACTCGCCACCACACCTCTCACACACGGGGTCGCTTCCACACACGGGGATGCACTCACACCTTGCACCACACACACCGGGACAACCACACTGGGGATTCGTGTCCCCACAAGGGTCTCCGGGGCCTCTATACCCCCCAAGCTCGGCGTGCACCCGTCCACAGCACGCGTCCCCTCAACCTCGCAAAGCATGACCGAACTCACCTGGTCGTGACTCACCTCAAGGGGGCATACTCCCTCCTCCTCCCTCCTGGAGGAGGCCATCCAACTGCTCGCACCGGGTCTCTACACGCTCCGAGAGCTCACCCCCATTATCCTCCACTACCTCCGTGTGTGTGTGTGCGTCACTTACCCCGTCTTCATCGTGCAGTCTTCCCTCTATCGTTCCCATCTCCCGTGTCTCTGCCAACTCAGTCACCTCTTCACCCTTTACCTCCCTTGTCTCAACTATTATTTCCGTCTCTTCCCTTGTTATCTCCCTCGTGCACGTCTCCGTCACCCCAATTAGTTCATCCCTCTCGGTTACCGTCACTTTTTCCGTCACGACCCTCGCCCAACACGTCCCCCGAATTATTTTTTCCTTACCCGCCTCCACTGCGGGCCCGACAGCCGTTGCACTCCCTTTCAGCTCGTTCGCTCCCACACGTGGAGTCGCCATTTTGAGCTCCCCGGTTACTGCCTTCATGCCCGCCTGCAGGCTTCGGCCCATGTTCCGCGTATCACCCCGCAGCTCTTTCATTCCTTCCTTCATTTGCTGTCTATTCGCATCCATCTTTTCGTTCATTTGTTGTGCATTCGCATCCATTTTTTGTGTATTCGCATCCATTTTTTCGTTCATTACCGCCAGCATGGCGCATAGCTGGGCCATGTCAGGTGCGCTTGGGTGAGCCGTTTCGGCAAGGATCGGGGGGTTTTGGTGGAGAGGGGGAGGGGAGGTGTCATACACCGCGGCCGCCGCCGCACCTATTTCGGGCTCTGGGTTCAGTTGGGGGAGTTCGTGTTCCTGCACAACCAACATTTCCTGCACGGGGTTTCCATCCTGGACCATGGATTCTACACATTCTACATCCATTTCTAATACCCCCGGCTCCCGCTCGCCTTGAGACGCCATCTTGCTTCTCGTAAAGGGTTAATTTAGCTCGCTCGTAATTTGGAGGGAATCGGGGGTCGCTCCTCTCACCCCTGGACCGATTCCCGTGAATTTAGCTGGAGACAGGAGAGCCCGTTTTCCCGTTCTCCGATACCAGTGCCGCGAGGAGGGCGATGAGTTTATATCGCACGACCTGACACCAGTGTTGCGGTATTCGCGCCCGCCGGCGTGCTGGCGGCCACGTAACTCGAATCGCGGCACGTCGCCCACCGGACGGACAATCCCGTCGTGACCCTCTCGGACTAACGCCGGGAACTAGTCACGGGTGGACCTTTCGGCCTCACCACGATCGTGCCAATCAGCCCCCCGCGTCGGATAGGGTTGCTCGCCAAATTCGACCTACCTAAGTACCCACA
>NC_140973.1:32561599-32566599 GCF_056783735.1 Eptatretus burgeri
CGGTGGGCGACGTGCCGCGATTCGATTTACGTGGCCGTCAGCACGCCGGCGGGCGCGAATCCGCAACACTGGTGTCAGGTCGTGCGACACAAATCCATCGCCCTCCTCTCGGCACTGGTATCGGAGAACAGGAAAACGGGCTCTCCTGTCTCCGGCTAAATTCACGGGAATCGGTCCAGGGGTGAGAGAAGCGACCCCCGATTCCCTCCAAATTACGAGCGAGCGAAATTAACCCTTCACGAGAAGCAAGATGGCGTCTCAAGGCGAGCGGGAGCCGGGGGTATTAGAAATGGATGTAGAATGTGTAGAATCCATGGTCCAGGATGGAATCCCCGTGCAGGAAATGTTGATTGTGCAGGAACACGGACTCGCCCAACTGAACCCAGAGCCCGAAATAGGTGCGGCAGCGGCCGCAGTGTATGACACCTCCCCCCCCCTCTCCACCAAAACCCTTCCCCAACCCCTACCGAAACGGCTCACCCAAGCGTACCCGACATGGCCCAGCTATGCGCCATGCTGGCGGCAATGACAGCGAGAATGGATACGAATACACAACAAATGAACGAAAAGATGGATGCGTATACACAAAAGATGGATGCGTATACACAAAAGATGGATGCGAATACACAAAAAATGGAAACAAATATGAAAAAAGAAATGAAAGAGCTACGGGGTGAGACGCAGAACATGGGCCGATGCCTGCAGGCGGGCATGAAGGCCGTGACCAGGGAGCTGGGAATGGCGACTCCACGTGTGTGAGCAAACGAGCTGGAAGGGGGTGCAACGGCTGACAGGCCCGCGGTGGAGGCGGGTGAAAAAATAATTCGGGGGGCGTGTTGGGCAAGGGTCGTGACAGAGGAATCGACGGTGACCCAAAGGGAAAAATTAAATGGGGAGACCAAAACGTGTGAGACGAGACACGAGGTGACGACGACAGAAACTTATAAATGTATAGAGACACGGGAGACAGAAAAAATAGAGGGAAGACAACACGATGAAGACGGGGTAAGTGACGCGCACACACACACGGAGGTAGTGGAGGATAGTGAGGTTGAGCTCGCGGAGCGTGTAGGGACCCAGTGCGAGCACCTGGATGGCCTCCTCCAGGAACGAGGGGAGGGAGTATGCCCCCTCGAGGCGAGTCACGACCAGGTGAGTTCGGTCGTGTTTTGCGAGGTTGAGAGGACGGGTGCTGTGGACAGGTGCACGGAGAGCTTGGGGGGTATAGAGGCCCCGGAGACCCTTGTGGGGACACAAATCCCCAGTGTGGTTGTCCCTGTGTGTGTGGTGCAAGGTGTGAGTGCGTCCCCGTGTGTGGAAGCGACCCCGTGTGTGAGTGGTGTGGTGGCGATGGTGCCGGAGTACGTGCTTCCCAGCACGCCGTGTGTGGATGAGGCACCGCGGTTGAGTTCCCCCGCGTGTGTGAGTGAGGGACGGTGTGTGGATCAGGAACCGCGGGTGAGTGTCCCCGCGTGTGTGGATGAGGCACGGAGTGTGAGTGAGGCACCGCGGGTTAGTGCCCCCGCGTGTGTGGGTGAGGCACCGTGTGTGGAAGAGACCGCGTGTTTGAGTGTCGCCGTGTGTATGAGTGAGGTACCGCGGGTGAGTGCCCCCGCGTGTGTGAGTGAGGCACGGAGTGCGGATGAGGCACAGCGGTTGAGTGCCCCCGCGTGTGTGAGTAGTATGGTTTGTGTGAGTAGTGAGGCACGCGTGAGTGAACGGCCGTATGCAAGGGAGACCGTGTGTGTGAGAGAGCGGTATGTGAGGGAGATGTCGGTTGGCATGCGGGAGCACGCAGCCGCGTCTCCCGGTGTGAATGTGATGGAGTGGACTGTGTGCGTCATAACACGCGGGAGTGCGTGTGTGGAATGGAGACGGAGACGGCGACAGAGGAAAGAAAGCCGAGTAGCGGCTGTAGTTGTTTCGGGGACCGTGCCGGGTTCACCCAGCAGTGAGCACGAGGTTCGTGCTGTGCAACGCACGAGACCGCCACGTGCTCGCTTGCGAGAGTGAAGTCCCGGTCCGGAAACGCACGCGGTGGATTTGCCGATCCCGCGGACGGACAAAGTTTAGGCAGGTAAATGGATTTGGACCGGACGGGTTCTCCACGCGATCGTGTGTGTTAAGCTCCAACGGGCAAAGCACATGTGTGCGCGTGGGGAACCCCTCGAGATGTGGGGCTTGTGTTTTTTTTTTATGCGCACGGTGACGTCATGGCTGCACGTGTGGTTGGAATCCGGCAGGAGGGGTATCTCTGCCGGATGGTACCGTCCAAGGAGGGACGAGGAACACGTGCAGCTGCATGACGTCACGGGCAGGTGTAAAGTGCGCGAGCTCTGAGTTGCCGCGCAGGTGCTGCACATGAAAAAAAAAACAAAAAAAAACAGCAAGCCTCACTTTCGGGTGCACAGGATTCCTGGGCAAGGAGGGAAGACCCCCTTACCTGGGCACAGGATGGAAACTAGTTAGGGGGAAGGGTTAGCTTAGTTAGACCGACTCCATGGGGCAGGGGTAAGTCCTCATGGAGTCCGTGGAATGGATTAGGTAGAGGGATTTAGGTGAGCTTTAGGTTGGGAAATAAAATGGGACATTTTGAGTACAGTGACAGACTTGTGGATGTGTAGAGGGGACGTAGTTTAGCTACGTAGTGTTAAAAGGAACGTGCTACTAGTTTAAGGGACGACGTGGGAGCACGAGTTAGTTAGGGGAAGTAGTTAGAAGGATGGCAGAGTTCAGCGGTGTGTGTGTTGAAGAGTTGTGAGGTGAGTACATGATGAGTGAGTGAGGCCAGCGGGTCTGTGTGTGTGGAGTGAATGGGGAATGCATGGTGCGATGAGTGATTGGGGGGAGGAGTGACTCCTGCCAAGGGACCCCGGGGTCAGTGTAGAGTGAGTTAGCTGGGTTAGTCAAATTGAAAAATGGAGGTCGTTTTGTTGTTGGTGGGAAAGTAGGCTCGAGACCCATTTGGAGGGGTGCAGGAGCCCTGTTGACGGGCTTGGGAGCGTGGCTGCGAAAGGTGAGTATCGCTGAGTGGGTACCCCGGGCACCAGGCTAGTCGGCCGCGGTAGGCCAAGGGCCCATGGGGGGCCGGGATAGAGTAGTGGGCACGGGTGCACCTGCTTGGTGCGGGGGCCCGGGGCGCCATTAGCCACGTGGGCAGTGTTGTGGGCACGGGTGACCCTCGGAAAGGGGCCCGGGAGGCCGGCCTGCCACGTGTGCGTTTCAGGGGAGGTGCCATGGGGGGCACTCCCCGGTGTTAGGGAGCTGGTAGGCTCGGAGGCAGTGTAGTGCCCGGGGGTGCCATAGCGGGAGATTCGGCAGAGGGTCGTGCCTGCCAAAGGGAGCCACGTGTCCCAGCCAGGAGACCGTGTGAGGGCACGGAGAGAAAATTGGGGGGCGAGGCCTGAAATTGTAAGGACACCAACACAGGCGACGGGAATCTGGGTTGTTAGAACCAATAGTTTAAGCGAGAGGCGCTTGTTGAAAGCCCCGGGGTAGTTTAACAGTTAAATGGTTAGGGTAGATTAGGAGATGTTCCCCTCCGCACCATCCATCCCCTCGCTCTCATTGTGGGCCGCTGGACCCACTTGGTGTTAAGATCGCCGAACTCTGGGGAGGCCATTCTGAGGCTTCGTTGGGCCTCGACACAGGACGCTAGCTCTCCCTTATTCCCCTCCGGGAAGGGAACGTAGGGGTTGGGAGTAGGCTAGGTGACAGGATAGGTTAGCCGAACAAGGACGATAAAGGGGGTGAGGGGACGATTTATAGTGGGGAAGTAAAAATAAAAACAACAAAAAAATAAGTTGGGGCTAAATTGGTTTTTCACAAATTAAGGGAGTGGGTATGTACAGTGACAGGCAAAGGCGATAGGTTGGGAGGGAGACAGGTAGGTAGGTCCGAGCCCGACTTCCAAGTGGCCAGCACCACCGCACTCCCTCCACCAACCTCCACTGAACGGCAAAGGCTGGCCAACTTCATCGGCTGGCCGTGTTTTGCTTCAAGGCAGAGGCCGGCCAACTTCATCGGCAGCTGTTGTTTTGCTGCAAGGCCTGTGCCATCGGCTGGCCGTGTTTTGCTTCAAGGCCTGTGCCGGCCGGATCATCTGCAGCTGTGGTACTTCAAGGCCTGTGCCGGCCAGTTCATCTGCCGGCTGTGTTTGCCTGCAACGGCCTTCTTCGGCGGGCTGTGTTTGCCTGCTGCCTTTGCCATGCCATGCCCACAGCCCCTGTCCACCAGCCCCGTTCAATTTTGCTTTGCCCCCCCTGTTCATTTCCATGTGCGCCAGGATCCGCAAGGCAACAGTTTGCAAGCTGCGAGAACTGCCCTGTTGGCAGCTACAACACGGGCCTGTAGTGGCGGCCCGTGCACCGTACTTGTGTTCATGCATCCATTCGTTGTGTTCATTGCGTGTTCCACTTGAGCTGGCACGGAGACTGCGTTTGTGCAGCCCATGCACCGTTGTGGTTCACTGCATTCAGTTCAAACCGTTCATGCATCCATTCGTTGTGCTCATTGCGTGTGCCACTTGAGCTGGCACGGAGACTGCGTTGTGCAGCCCATGCACCGTTGTGGTTCACTGCGTTCAGTTCAAAAGGGAAGGCCTTGGACTGCGTGTGAGCAGCCAGCCACGTTCCCTGTCACCTGCATTGTTTGAGCCAGAGACTGCATGTGGGCAGCCTGGCTCCCTGCTAACTGCTTTTCTTTTGCAGAGTTCAGTGATCCTGGGCCATGGTTTAGTGTAAAATTTGTAAGTAAGGTTAAGATGTACTGTAAATATGAGTGCGCCCCCGGCATGTCTGTCCTAGCGCCGGCAATTTTATTTAAGTCGTCCGTGTGAGTGAGTTTGTTTAGGTAATTACGCAGCCCTCAGGTTATTTATTTTGGGGACACGAATACCATGAATGTCGCACTCAGGGATCCGTGGGTAAAATGTACTAGGGGAAAACTACACATGATGGCACACGAAAATTTGACGACTCGGGACGAGTCTGTAAAAAGGG
>NC_140973.1:32574099-32601599 GCF_056783735.1 Eptatretus burgeri
CTGGACAGGTCACCACTGTGACACAGGATGTCAGGGCAGGAATTTGGAATTTGGTCAAGGTGCCATCTCCCACTCCTCACAGCACATTATGGGATCTCTACTGTCCACCGCTAATGCTCCAGTTTAACATCTATCTGAGGGACGACACACACACACACACACACACACACACACACACACACACACACACACACACACACACACACACACACACACACACACACACACACACACACACACACACACACACACACACACACACACACACACACACAAATCGCCATGCCTGCGAAACACCAGAATGACAGTTTATAGCTGGGTCGAGATTCAACCCCAGGCTCGATAGCTCAGAGGCTAGTGTGTGTACTCTTAGGGTAATCCTGTATTTTTCCTTGAAAAGTAGTTGCATAAGCTAATTGGAATCAGCCATTTTAATTTATCTATTCAACAAAATAATGTGCAAAGCAACATTAAAGCTAAATGGTTGCATTTCAACTTGTATACAATGGATGTGCTGTCCATTTGGTTTTTCAATCGACCACAGTTCATACAATTCCATTTTGTGATGTGTTTATTGTGAGGTTTTGACATTTTATAAAGCTGCCCTTTCCATGTGGCTCTCTCACAGGCTAACAAAGGCTCATTTTGTTGTTGGAAAAGGGAGAGGATCATGGGCGGAGTTTTTGGAAATGTCCCTCCTTTAAAGCCTGTGGCTGTTGTCTGCTTGACAAATAGGACAGCATTGGCATAGACTGGGGGCCAGGACAGCTTTGTATCTGGGAGAAGAGCTGGTAGTGTCTCTTGATGATGAATGTAAGATCTTATTCATAAAATGAAATTGGTACTAGCTGTGAATTATTTTGATTCATTTAGTGTTTATTTTTTATTCGTTTGGTCATTGTTTTTGGTGGTTGGATTTTCAACTTATCTGAGTTTATTTTATTGTTGTTACCAAAATATTCTATCAATATATATATATATATTTAATTATTTTCGAATCTTCTAGGCTTCCTTTAAGAAATTTTGGAAAGAGTGACAGCTCCAACTTTCACATCAGGTGTTTATATGCTCTTATTTGCGCCGTTAGTCGGTTTCCTTTTTTTTTCAGTAACTGTGAAGTTGCTTTTCATGAATGATGCCGAGCATTGAATACATGTCCCTCTGAGAAGAGCTTGGAATGAGGTTAGCTAACCTGCGTCATAAACAGAGCTCCTATATAAACTGAACTATTTTTATAGTCTGTTGTGGTTTCAGCAACAATTCGGGCTGGCAGGAGGTATACACACTCGCCTCTAAGCTGTCTTGCCTGGGTTTGAATACCGACCCAGCTACAAACTGTCATCCCGGTGTTTCACAGGCAGGGTGATTCAACAATGTGTGTGCCGTCTCTCCGATGGAAGTTAAACTTGGCGTCACATCTTCCGGCATTAGTTGGTGGATAGTAGAGATCCCACGATGTCCTTCATGAAGTTTTGATGAGTTATTGTTGGCACCGTGGCCAAATTACAAATTCTTGCCCTAACTACTTTGTCTAACATTCGGTCTGGCCAGCCACTTCAGGAAGGACATGCCAAAAACTTCCTCCAGCCAAGCACAAAATCATGTGAGAGTAATTATGCCCATTAAAGAAAGATGAAGAAGTGTACATTGGATTTAAATATGACATTTTCAGAATTTATTTAAAATTATCATTACCTGATCTCCATCCGCGAAGAACCAGGCATCATCATCACCACAAAGCAATACGTAGAAAGACTAGCTATGAATATTGAAGAGCTGAATGTTTCAAGAATAGTTTTTCCTCGTCCTTTATTCTTTCTCTTGCAGGTGTTTGGACCCCCAGCAGCTGCAGAGGGACCCAGCTGAGCATGAGATGGATCAGAAAATTGCATTGGAGTTCTCGAGCAAGCAAGCTGAAACTCAGGAAGACAATTGTGCTGAGGAACAAGAGGCTGTATTGGAGGTAACAGCATTAGTACATGCCTCATATTATACGATGTGTTTCTGTTTGAAATTGAAACTGTATGAAATTGGAAGTATACTGTCTGTTTCTGTACATACGATATTTGAAAAAAAAATTTAAAAACAGCAATATTTTCAAATGTCGATTGTGAGCTTATGGAATGCCACCACTTTCTATAGAATTCCACAGTCATTATTGGATTGAATAAAGCCTGGTGTTGGCGCAGTGGTTAGGGCAGCGGCTTGGGATCCAACAGGTCCTGAGTTCAAGCCCCGTTGGGCCACTGAATTAATACACCAGGGGGTTGACTCAGCCTGTCATCCTTCCGAGGTCGGCGAAATGAGTACCAGAAACTGGGCCGGTGTATACCCCGGTTAAAATAGGTGTACCATATCCCTGTGTCGTGGGAGGCAACCAGGGTTGCGTCAGGAAGGGCATCCGGCGTAAAACATGTGCCAAATCACTATGCGGATCATACGGATGATCTTCTGTAGCAACCCCTAAAAGGGAGCAGCCGAAAGAAGAAGAAGATTATTGGATTGAATAAATACCCAGCTGGCTCACTAATGACTATTAAGGAAGAGATAAATTCCCATTACATGTATACTGGCCTCCACGAGGCACGAGTCCACACATTACAGTCAAATATTTTAAACTTCAAGACAATCTGTGATGGGCACTCATTGCTAGTCGATGCATATTCAGCTGGGATTCCAATATGAAATGGTCCAGTTGGTTGCAACATCACTGATGTGTGGCTATTGTGCTCTAGGTCAGGAATTCTTCATCAAAAGATTCTGTGAGATATTTAGTGTCCACTAGCCAATCCATCCATCCATCCATTGGGACTACACTCTGTGCAGAGTGTTGGTGCAGCCTCAACAGTCTCCTTGGTTATTGGGCACAATCCTGGACGGGTCACCACTCGGACACAGGATACCAACAAGCTGGCACTCATTTTACCGACCTCGGAAGGATGACAGGCAGAGTCAACCCCACCTGGTGTTAATTCAACAGCAGAGTGGGATTTGAACTCAGGATATTCGGATCCCAAGCCCACCACCCTAACCATTAAGTCAACACCAGGCATATACCAGCAAATGCTAGCACATAAATCCCCAGCGTAATGCCCTTCCATCCGATTGCCCTGCACTCATTGTACAACACCCTACTGGTACTGTATTGTTTGGTCCACAATTGATCCCAAAATAGACAACTCAAACGCAAATGCACTTGCTTTCTGCCATCCTGGTGGACCCGACTGACAGTAAACTTCTGCCAATAAAATGCACTTCCACCCACATCGTCCAAACCAAAAATAATTTTTAAAAAATTGCAATACGAGTTCTCTTTCAAGGAATTTCAACACAGGAGGAGGAGGCCGTTAGGCCCATCAACACCTGAGCTAGTATTGCCAACTTACAGTTTTTGGCTGAGCATCAAGAAAGGAAGCAGCATGAACCATTTTAGCTCACCTGGACTTCAGTCCGGTGAACTTACAGTATGTGATCGAGCAGTGTCCGCAGGTGAGTCGGTCGGTCAGTCAGTCAGTAAGCACTTCAGTCATTATTGCTTGAACCAAACATACAATTTTAACAAAACTTGGCCACAAGCTTCATGTCCGATGCCTAACGGAGGTGTATTGAACGCATCAAAATCTGTGCTCATTCAGGGAGGGGTTTTGACGCCCCCCAAAATAGGTATTTGCTCTCTTCTCCTAAACTACACACATGATGTTGATGAAATTTGACCACAACCGTCATCACCAGTGATGTACCAAAGTTTGTTCAAGGCATTCAAAAATGATCAGGTCCTAAGGGGTCTGCAGGGGATTAGAGTGACTTGCTCCTGATCCTTGTGAGCTTCAGGATGCACGGTCCTATTATTTTTTTAAAGTCTGTTGTGTGACTCGGCTGGGGGTTGAACCACCGACCTCCCAGACTCAGAGCAGATACTCTCTAACCATGATGCCACTTATTCTGGTTCTTACCATTCCTTCTTTTAGTGGTCCCTTTTTTGGCAACTGTTGGTTCTTAATTGGAGAGGGTGAAATTTTGTAGTTTGAGAGTATATATATAACATGGACTGAATATATGCACTTGTTTTTTTCTTTCCCAGAAACATTTTGGCGTCCAGACAGATATTGTCAATGTGAGAGAGAAACCACAGGCTGTTCTGAGTCGATGCAAAACGAGCACTGGTGCAGGTAAACTTGAAACAGGTGAAAAACAACCAAAAGCTTGCAGTGCAGAAGAATTGCCTTTTGTCTTATTTTAACCATCTGCAGCTTGCTTCCTTCACTAACTGCACACATATTGTTCATTCTATCACTCTGTTTCTGTTCAAGTTCTGCGAGGGCCCTTCAAGGTTGCCATGGACTTTTTATTGTAGAACATGTAATGTAATAGGTTAATGCTGAAACTTTGTGCAACGAGAGTGTCGACTATGACCAAGCTGTCGTCGAGTTCCTTGTGAATGGGAATAAACCAGCTGAAGTTCACGGGAGACAGTTTGCACGATTTGGTGATTTATGCACATCTTCTACGTAGTTGTGAAATTCATTTAAATGATGCAAGGATTAAAAAAATTTTTTTGTTGTGAATTCAGATGCAATCTTGAGCATTCTCACGTGCAACAAACTGCTGTCACTCAAGCGAACATGAAACATCCCTGGATTTCGATACGTGAAATTGTGGAGGAACGGCGTCAGTGTTTGAAATGTGGAAACACTTTCATTCTCACTTGAAATTCAATAAGATTAGTGCAAAGTGGGTAATAGTAAGAAAGGATCTCAGCTTTGAGCAAAAAGCTTATGACAATATATTGTTTGTGACCTTGTATAATGATTTAACTCGTGTAGTATTTCTTGAAACGAGCAAAGCACAGTTCTACTGTGACTCGATACACAATCGAGAGAGAGAAAATATAAGGATGACTGCCTGGTTTTGTTTGTTTTCTTTCCTGTACGATAATGCTCGTCCTCACATGATAGGTGTGACCATTACTATTATTGTGGATAAGGTTTTTGAGGTTCCAAATAATCCGCCATTCAGTCCAAAGTATTCACCTTGAGATTTTCATCTATTTTGACCACTCAAAGAACATCTAGGTGATATTCAGCATATGAATGATGAAAAGACATCATAGACTCTGTCCCAAAATGGCTGTTTTCCTATCCCAAAGAATTACACATAGACTGCAAAAAGAAGATTACCACATCACTTGAACAGGCATGTACTTGTAGCAAAGAATACCTTGACAACGCTGAGTCAACTTCTCTTTACTTTTAGATTTTGCAGATTAAACAGTCCACATCAACCTTGAACTCCCTTCATTGAATCCAATTTCTACTCTTACATTACTCTCTCCTTCCTTTGGACCTTGATTCATCTGCTGATCAAGTCTCTCTTTGGTTTACCATTTTAAAGAACTTCAAAAGCTGCCAAACCTTTTGGTCCATTCACTATGCATTATTTCCTTGTAACTATTCTAACAAAATATGTCCACTTGTTTTGATGATGACAATAACAACAACAACAACAACAACAACAATGGCACTCGGTAGAGGCATGCCTCCGCCAGGTTGAACAGTTTATGTTTTGTATCCCATTAATAGGCCGAATATGCATCCGTACCTTGACCAAAATATAATCTGCTTGTTCTTGTCATAAACCCAACCCATCCACTAAGTTTTGTCCGAATCCGTCCGTAACTTTTTGAAATATCATGCTCATAGACAGAGACAGACAAACACACAGGAGTGAAAACATAACCTCCATCCACCTTCGGCGGTGGAGGTATTAATAGTAATTATTTCGTGATTTTATTTACATCCCTTATTCTCATGTCAAGAATATTGCTTTGTGTCTGTCATTTATGATTCCAGGCTGATTTTCTTTTGTTTCCACTTTGATGAATTTATTTAATGTAGAAATACGTAAGTTCTTCATGACAGAGGCAACAAAAAAAGAAGAAGAAAGAAACGTTGAATTGTAAAGTTGTACCTCATTAAATGTTTGTGATAGCAACAAGGAGGTTGAGGAAAATTAATGATAATTTCTTTTTTTTTTCCTTTTATATTTTTGGGGGTATTGCAAGCACTTCATAGAAAGCTGTATGAGCTAAATAATGTAAATACAATTTTGCTTCACATTATGTATTTGAATAATTTTGATTCATGTTTGAGTAGAATGGAGGAAATCAACTGGACATCGATTGAGGTTTGTTAACTGCCATGGGAAGCGAGGAACTGACCTTTTGGATGTTTACCCTTCGTCAGAGCAAACCTTGCTCCCCTCCCCCCCCCCGGTAGAGAGCATACCTCAATCAAAATCCTGTTTATTTCATCCGTTGTTCTACCTGTCCGTTGACACAGATCAACACGAGCCTTCACCAGCAAGACGAGTTATTAATTACCAACGCCACCAAAGGTAGAAGGAGGTTATGTTTTCACCCCTCTCTGTCTGTTTGTTTGTGTTACTTGCAAAAATCGAGGATTTTTCAAGTACATTAGTCAGTCGATTTTGTTGTTCTGTCCGTTTGTCTGTTTGTCAATCGCCTACAGGTCACAATTTTAAACCGATCGTCATGAAACTTTACTAAGTTGTAGAGGTAGTTGCAACTGAGAAGCCTATTGATTTTTTTATGGTCGAAGGTCATCTTGAGGTCAAGTTTCTCAAAATCGTCATTTTTCATCCGATTGACTTGAAAGTTGACCAAGATTTGCATATTGCGTCACTGAATTGGGCAACCAACTATTTGAGGTCAAAAGGTCAAATGTCAACCTAAGGTCAAACTTCTAAAATCATCAATTTCAATCTGAACAATAATCAGTTTTCATCCGATTGACCTGAACTTTAAGATTGTCAATTTTAATCTTGATGAAATGGACAATTTGATGTTTCCATGGCAACCTTTGGAGAGGGGGGTGGATTTTGCAAGCATCGTGCTCTGCACGGCATCTTTATCTTGTTTTGTCTGTTTGTGTGCAGGATATCTCGAAAAGTTGTGAACAGATTCGGATGAAATTTGTTGGAGAGGTTGGGTGTGTGACAATGACGAACTGATTATATTTTGGTGAAAATCTGGATCCGGCTACTTAAATTTTTAAATCGATTCTTCACCGTTGAGAAATAGGGCCAAAAACTAGCACGACTTCTCAAAAAGTTGTGGACACATTTGGACGAAACTTGGTGGACACTTTGGGTGTAATGATGAGGAAGAATTGATTCAATTTTGATTAAGATCAGGATCCGGATCTGATAATTTTAAAGTGATTCTTTACCGTTGAGAGACGGCTAAACCGATATGTAGCACGATATCTCAAAACATTATTAATGGATTCGGATGAAACTTTATGGACAGGTTGGGTGATGAGGATGAATTGATTCGATTTTGGTGAAAATCCAAATCCAGATATGATAATTTTTGTACACCGCCGCTCCTTCCCAATTCCATATCCAGGTGATGCATGATGTAATCGCCGGGTGCCAAAGGAAGGGAGTACTCAGTTTTCACTCCGTTTTCTTGTTTGTTTGTTTGTTTGTTTGTACGGGTGATATCTCAGCCATCCTTTGTTCTCAGAAGCTGAAATTTGGGGACAAAAGTAAAGATATGCTTTGACAAAAACGTTATTTTTCATTTTTTGATTCATCGATTAATTGATTCATTAGTTAATTATTATCGATTTATTAACTACTTATTTATTTGCTTTCTCATCTGGGCAATAACTCGGGCACCTTTTGATGCAGAAAGTTGATATTTTTTGGACATGAGAATGAACGAGTGAGTTGGCTTTAAACGGTATTTTTGATGTATTGATTAATCGATTAATCGATAAATTATTAATTTTTCGATGAATTAATTGATTTTCAAAAAGTTATAGATTCGGATGAAACGGTTGTGGTTTTGGCCAGTTGGTATGCTATCAGCCAATTGATTAAGAAATTAATTATTTTATGATTACTATTTATTTATTTTAATTCTGCAATTACTCAATTAACCAATCAATTATTGTACACTTCTCCCTCCCAATTCCATCTCCATGTACTGCAAGGCGGCATCGCCGGAGCCCCACTGGAGGATATGTTATTTATTTATTTATTTGGCATGGGGGTGGTGTACTTTGAATGTACTCCATCCATCCATTGGGATCATACTCTGTGCAGAGCGTTGGTGCTGCTGAAGCAGTCTCCTGGGCGATTGGACACAATCCTGGACGGGTCGCCACGCCGACACAGTATACCAGCAAGCTGGCACTCATTTTGCCGACCTTAGAAGGATGACAGGCAGAGTCAACCCCACCTAGTATAAATTCAGCAGCCGAGTGGGATTTGAACTCGGGATCCTAGGATCCCACGCCCACCACCCCAAACGATTAAGCCAACTCCAGGCATTTTGAATGTACTGCTACTTGTTTAATTCTAAAAGTGATTCTTCACCATTGAGAGATGGGGCCAAAAACTATATATAGCATGACATTTCAAAAATATATTGGGCCTGATATGTTCTACTGGATCTCAGGCATTGTATGGCATAGGTATGCGCTTTACCAAGTGTCCTAGTTGTATTTGGTGCAGGCCTTCCAGGATAACTTAGAGGTACACGCTCACCTCTGAGCTCTCGAGCCTGAGTTTGAATCTCGACCCAGCTATAAACTGTCTTCCTGGTGTTTCGCAGGCAGAATGATGCATCAGTGAATGTGCACCTTCCCTTGGATGGATGTTAAAGTGGGTGATCCATCTGCCGGCATTGGTTGGTGGACGTTAAACATCTCACGGTGTTCTTCGCCTAGAATAGACAAACTATCAATGGCACCCTAAACAGATTACAAATTCCTGCCCTGACTGACTGCTGTAAAGGCAACGACAAATCACCCAGCATAGCCCGTACCAATAAAGTGCTTCAGCAGCACCGACACTCCATGAATAGTATTGTGCAGCTCATCATCATTTGGAAAGATGAAGAAAGTAGGTTGGAGGACAGATGAGCATGGATTTAAATGCAGTTGCAAACGTTTCTGCTTAATTATAGATTCAGCAAAGAATAGACAACAGAAAGAAGAGCAGGATTGGTCAGACCCACACTTTTATAGAACTACTTTACTCATGAAAGCACAGCTGCTCTTCTGTGCACTGCCCAAGGGAAGGATTGATTATTTAACAAACTATTTAATGTTTTCTTTCGTCTCCTTGTGAAATTATCTAGGAAGGCATTCCAAAGTTTTATTCCCCTTTATTAAAAAAAATCTAACATAAGAACTGCACAAAAAGTACAATAAAAACCTCACTGTCTGCTGAATACTGCAGGCCTTTCTTTTGTGTCGCTCTTTAAGGGTCCACACTTAATGGGCTGAAACCCCAATGATAGAACGGTGTGCACTTAAGAATATACTCATTTAAATTTCAAACATGTAATGCTCAATTTTGAACATTTTAAGTTTAAACACTTTAATATTACTATATATATATATATATATATATATATATATATATATATATATATATATATATATATATATATATATATATATATATATATATATATAGTTACGGCTGTGGAAATTCGCAAACCACCATTGAAGACCCGAAGGTGAGATATCTCTGAAGTACATGTGTAGTTAGCCCAAACCCGTTGTCTAGAGGGAATTTATGTGATTCATTCGGGCTGCGACGCTTTGAGATAGCCATTTTTCTGTTCTATCTTTATTTTGAACCAACCACGTCTCAACCGCCATCACACAACAACCACCTTAACCACCACGCCAGCCATCGTCACCAACTACAACCACGCTCCAACCCTCGGACAACAACAACAACGCCAACAGCCACGACCTTTACCTTCACAACTCAATCCCACATCATCGCATCATCGTTCGTTTCCGGAGTCGACCTGCGGCGAGGTACGATCGCCCGGTTTACCAGCCGCGTGGGTACTTAGGTAGGTCGAGTTTGGCGAACAACCCTATCCTTCACGGGTGGCCGATTGGCACGATTGTGGTGAGGTCGAAAGGCCCACCCGTGACTGGCTCCGGGCGATAGTTCCCGGAGGGTCACGACTGAATTGTCCGTCCGGTGGGCGACGCGGTCGCGATTCGAGTGACGTGGCCATCCGCACGCCGGCGGGCGCGAATTCGCAACAATACATATATATATATATATATATATATATATATATATATATATATATATATATATATATATATATATATATATATATATATATATATATATATATATATATATATATATCCTGGTGTTGGCGCAGTGGTTAGGGCAGCGGCTTGGGATCCAAAAGGTCCTGAGTTCAAGCCCCGTTGGACCACTGAATTAATACACCAGGGGGTTGACTCAGCCTATCATCCTTCCGAGGTCGGTGAAATGAGTACCAGTGTACTGGGTCGGTGTATACCCCGGTTAAAATAGGTGTACCATATCCCTGTGTCGTAAGAGGTGACCAGGGTTGCGTCAGGAAGGGCATCCGGCGTAAAACATGTGCCAAATCACTATGCGGATCATGCGGATGATTCGCTGTGGCGACCCCTAACGGGAGCAGCTGAAAGAAGAAGAGATATATATATATATATATATATACATATATATATACATATATATATATATATATATATATATATATATATATATATATATATATATATATATATACATATATGTACAGTATATATATATATATATATATATATATATATATATATATACAGTATATATATATATATATATGTACAGTATATATATATATACATATATGTACAGTATATATATGTATATATATATATATATATATATATATATATATATATATATATATATATATATATATATATATATATATATATATATATATATATATATATATATATATATATATATATATATATATATATATATATATATATATATATATATATATATATATATATATATATATATATATATATATATTTATACAGTATATATTTATACAGTATATATATATATATATATATATATATATATATATATATATATATATATATATATATATATATATATATATATATATATATACATATATGTATATATATATATATATATATGTATATATATATATATATATATGTATATATATACAGTATATGTATATATACAGTATACATATATGTATATATATATACAGTATATGTATATATACAGGATATATGTACATATATATACAGTATATATATATGATATATATACATATATATAAGAAGGGGAAAAGGATTTATACCGATTGGCAAGACAGAGGGACCGAGCTGGGAAGGATGTGCTGCAGGTTCGGGTGATAAAGGACGCAAATGGGAATGTGCTGACGAGCGAGGAGAGTGTGTTGAGAAGGTGGATGGAGTACTTTGAGGAGCTGATGAATGAAGAAAATGAGAGAGAGAGAAGGTTGGAAGAGGTGGAGATAGTGAATCTGGAAGTGGGGTGGATCAGTTCGGATGAAGTGAGGACTGCTATGAAGAAGATGAAAAGTGGAAAGGCGGTTGGCCCAGATGGTATACCAGTGGAGGCATGGAAGTGCTTAGGAGAGATGGCAGTGGGGTTGTTAACCAGATTGTTTAATAAAGTCTTGGAAAGTGAGAGGATGCCGGAGGAGTGGAGATTAAGTGTACTGATTCCGATTTTCAAGAATAAGGGTGATGTGCAGAGCTGTGGAAATTACAGAGGGATAAAGTTGTTAAGCCACACCATGAAGTTGTGGGAAAGAGTAGTGGAAGCTCGGTTGAGAGGAGAGGTGACGATCTGTGAGCAGCAATATGGGTTTATGCCAGGAAAGAGCACCACTGATGCGATGTTTGCTTTGAGAATGTTGATGGAGAAGTATAGGGAAGGCCAGAAAGAGTTACATTGTGTGTTTGTGGATTTAGAGAAAGCTTATGATAGGGTGCCAAGAGAGGAGTTGTGGCATTGTATGAGGAAGTCGGGAGTGGTGGAGAAGTATGTGAGGATCGTGCAGGATATGTATGAGGACAGTGTGACAGCGGTGAGGTGTGCGGTAGGAATGACGGACCGGTTTAAGGTTAAAGTGGGATTGCACCAAGGATCGACTCTGAGCCCTTTCCTGTTTGCAATGGTGATGGACAGGTTGACGGACGAGATCAGACTGGAGTCTCCATGGACCATGATGTTCGCGGATGACATCATGATCTGTAGGGAGAGTAGGGAGCAGGCTGAATCGAGCCTTGAGAGGTGGAGGTACGCACTGGAGAGAAGGGGAATGTTAGTCAGTAGGAGTAAGACGGAGTACATGTGCGTAAATGAGAGGGAGGGTGGTGGTATGGTGCAGTTGCAAGGAGTTGAGGTGGGGAAGGTGGATTGGTTTAAATACTTGGGATCAATTGTCCAAAGTAACGGAGAGTGTGGGAGAGAAGTGAAAAAGAGAGTGCAGGCAGGATGGAGTGGGTGGAGAAGAGTTGCAGGAGTGATTTGTGACAGAAGGGTAGCTGCAAGAGTGAAGGGGAAAGTATACAAGACGGTAGTGAGACCAGCTATGTTGTATGGTTTGGAGGCGGTGGCACTAACAAAAAGACAGGAAGCAGAGCTGGAGGTGGCAGAGTTAAAGATGCTGCGATTCTCGTTGGGAGTGACGAGGATGGACAGGATAAGAAATGAGTGTATTAGAGGGACAGCGCAGGTAGGACGGTTTGGAGACAAAGTGAGAGAGGCGAGATTGAGATGGTTTGGACATGTGCACAGGAGGGAAACGGAGTATATCGGGAGAAGGATGTTGAAGATGGAGCCGCCAGGCAGGAGGAGAAGAGGAAGGCCAAAGAAGAGGTTCATGGATGCGGTGAGGGCGGACATGCGGGTGGTTGGAGTGTCAATGGAAGATGTGGAGGATAGAGCAAAATGGAGACAGTTGGTCCGCTGTGGCGACCCCTAGCGGGAGCAAGCCGAAAGAGGAAGAAGAAGATATACAGTATATATATATATATATATATATATATATATATATATATATATATATATATATATATATATATATATATATATATATATATATATAGCCTGGTGTTGGCGCAGTGGTTAGGGCAGCGGCTTGGGATCCAAAAGGTATATACATATATACTGTATATGTATATACATATATACTGTATATATATATATATATATATATATATATATATATATATATATATATATATATATATATATATATATATATATATATATATATATACACACACGAAAAGCACTGTCCGTGAGGCCGTGACTCGGTCCATGAAGCCGTTTGGGAAGCCCTGTTATTTATGCCTATTAATCGCATACTGTTTTAACGTTGGTTGCATACCACACAAACGTATATAAATTACGTACATTGGAATGTTCCTTTCACATGTAGCTGTGACTATTAGACAGGTCTCTGCCAGGCAAAAACTGCCCTTTTTTCCAGTCAAGGTTTTCTCTGCTGATTTATGTACTTTGGAACATACTCTTTCAAATAAGCTTCTGGGCCACCCTGAATTTTGCCGCAAATCCAATATGGCTGCCCCAGATATTTCAATGCACAGCAAACCTTTTCTGGTGCATTTTACACTCCATAAATGTATTACCAACAGATAGAAACATGATGACAAACCACACAAATATCATATTGGAATTGTTCTATGATGTCTCCTTGACGTTGAAATGACGTCATCGTCGACCGATCGATATCAGAAATTCAATGTACTGCAAACTTTTTTCTGGTGCATTTTACACCCCATAAATGTGTTACCAACAGATAGAAACATGTCACTAAACTACCAAAATAGCCCTTTATTTCTATTCTGTGACGTCTCCTTGACGTCAAAATGACGTCATAGCAATGCGATGGCCCCCATAATTTCAAATTTTATCAAACTTTTTATTTTGAATGAATTAAAATCGGATAGAAATGTGGTATTCTAATCACTGGTCCATAAATTTTCAATGACAGCAAAATGACGTCATATTAGGTACAGCGACCTCTCCTCGCTGTGCCATACTAGATTTCAATGTTAGAGAAGCTATTTGGGATTAGTCCAACAAAATACACGAATTGAAATGTATTTCTATCCCCTCTCAATCATCTCAGATGCTTAGTTATTGTTTTAAAAAGTCACAGTTCTAAAAGCACAGAAGCTTTCAATTCTCAGTCACTAAGGTCTTATATCGCTGTCTTCACTCTCAAAGTCAGAAT
Source organism: Eptatretus burgeri (assembly GCF_056783735.1). Lineage (NCBI taxonomy): Eukaryota > Metazoa > Chordata > Myxini > Myxiniformes > Myxinidae > Eptatretus > Eptatretus burgeri. Next base: position 32,588,264 of record NC_140973.1, read on the forward strand.
CAAGTCCGCAGTTATCTGAAGAACATTCTTCCATGTCATCATCAGTTTCAGAACTTTCTCCATCTCCTTCGTATTCCTCATCACTTCCTGATTCTTCAGCTGTTTCCTTGGCACCATCTCCTATAAAAGAATGAGCAAAATTTAATCCAGGATTCAGAAATAGGAAATCATTACAAAGAGTAACATTTTGATTAAATGGACACTTCTGAATTACTTACCATGGATTTTAATCCTGTCGTAATGCCAGTAAAATTTTCCAAGTTGCTTGTAGTCTTCCTCTTTCTTTGTGGAGGCGGCTTTCCTCCTTCTGTGAGGACATCGGCATCTCTGGCACTCTCAATGTAACCCTCTGCAAAATTAAATTTGGATAACATAGAGGATGCACAAACCCACAACATTGAAATGACATTCAATCATCACTTTAGGGGTATCCTGAGATTTTACCTGGCTTTTTTCTTTTTCTACAATAGACCTCTCTGTCTTCTGATTGTCTGCTGGTAGTCCTGTCTATCTTCTTCTGTCAAAGCTGGCTTCTCTCTTCTGTTGTTGAATCATCTTCATCGGCATCATAGTCAGTAAGACCTGCAAGAGGAACAGGTCAGGACAGGTATGGGAGCATGTGCCAGAACAGCGCGTCGCTGCGTCCACTTTCCGCCGGTACTCCAGGGGCCTCCGTCTGGCCATCCCCCAGGCAGATGCCAGGCCCATCCCCATCTCCTTGAGATGATGGTCAACCTGCTGCAACCACGAGGCATGTGGTCGGCCCACTGGCCTCCTCCACTCATGAGACTCCCTCGCTGAGAGAATCTGGTGAGCAGGATCAGCATCAGGAAAACGAGCCACATGTCCATACAGCCGCAATTGACGCTCACGGACTATGCAGGTAACAAATCTCATCCGAGTCTCTCTCAGCAACCGCTCGTTGGACACAAAATCCGACCAGCGATAGCCAAGGATTCTCCGAAGAGACCTGGTACCAAAGGAATTAAGTCTCCATCTCAGATCCTTGGTCAGAGTCCAAGTCTCGCATCCATAGAGCAAGACTGGAAGTACCAAGGACCTGAAGACTCGGACTTTCGTCCTCCCGCACAGGTACCGGCAGCGCCACACCCCATGATCCAGTGAATCCATGACTCCCCAGGCCCGGCACAGACGTCTATTGACCTCTGACTCACAGCCAGCAGAGACATGAATATCACTGCCAAGGTAAGTGAATCTCTCCACGACCTCAACATCCTCACCACAAACAGACACAGACAGGACAGCAGCATCCAAGATGTCACCGAAAGGCTGGATCTTAGTTTTGACCCAAGAAACCCGTAATCCCAGCGGCTCCGACTCCTCATTCAGCACCTCGAGGGCCCCCAAAAGGATGTCTAAAGTCTCCGCAAAGATGACTGCATCATCTGCAAAATCAAGGTCCGAGATCTTGACATTCCCAAACGATGCACCGCAGCTTGATTTCTCCGACATCCTCCCTAAAATCCAGTCTATACAAGTGCTGAAAAGTGTGGGGGCCAGTACACACCCCTGATGAACTCCAGTAACAACTGGAAATAAGTCAGAGATGGCACCACCACACTTCACAGCATTCTCAGTACCAGAGTAGAGTTCAGACATCAGATCGATCAGTTTTGGTGGCACCCCACGAAGACCAAGAATCCTCCAGAGGACATCCCGATTCACTGAATCGAACGCTTTACAGAGATCAACATAGGCTGCAAGCAGCCCCTGCCGAAACTCTCGTCTGCGTTCGGTGAGGACACGAAGTGCAAGGATACGGTCAATCGTTGACCTCTTTGGTGTAAAGCCTGACTGCTCTGGACGCTGGTGCTCAAGCAGATGGTGGCGTACCCTATCAAGAATTATCCGAGCAAAGACCTTGCCCGGCACTGAGAGCAGCGTCACCCCTCGGTAGTTGTTGCAGTCTTGGCGATCACCCTTCCCTTTCCAGAGAGGGACAACAAGGCCCCTCTTCCAGTCAGTTGGGATGATGCCTGTGTTCCAGGCAGAGCACAAAACTGCATGCAACGACACGAGTGCAGCATTTCCACCAGCCTTGAGAAGTTCAGCATGGATGCCACAGATCCCTGGAGCTTTGCCCTGTTTCTACTGGTTCACCGCAGCCCGTGTTTCCACAAGCGAAGGTGGACCACAGTTGATTTGAGGGTCAGCAACAGGGATTGTAACACCCTTGACGTCCAACTCGACAGCTGGGGGATCAGCCTGATACAACCGCTCAAAGTAACTGGCCCAGCGGGCCTTCACTTCAGACTCCTCTGTCAAGAGCCTACCACTCTCTGCTCGAACTGTAGTGCTCCGAGGGATGGGCTTGGATGAACGCAATGCGCGAATTCCCCTGTAAGCGGGACGATAATCACCTGTCCACAGGTGATGCTCTACCCCCTCACAGATTCCTCGCACATAGGCCTCCTTGTCCACCCTCAGTGCACGTACAGTTTTTCGCCTCAGCTCCCTGAACAGCTCAGCTCTGCCATTCAGCCTGGCCCTGCGACTCTGGTCAATGGTATCCAGTGTCCCTTGAGAGACAAAATTCATTTTTGCCCTGCAGTGAGCTCCAAGACATCCACCGGCAACATCAAGGACGGTGGTCTTGAAGGCACTCCACAACTCTTCAGGACCCCCCAAAGCACCCAGACCCCCCAAGTGTCCACTCAGCCTGTTCGCAAACTCCTCAGCTACTCTCTCATCCCTGAGCTTGCCAACATCCAGCCTCGGCTGGGATGGTACCATTCTCCAGGATTTAAGGTGCAGCTTTAGAGTTGCTACAACAAGCCTGTGGTCAATATTGAGGAACTGAGCACTCCGGTAGACCCTGCAGTTCTGGATCATCCTCCAACGACCGTCAATGAGGACATGGTCAATCTTCTTTGCCACACCGCCAGCGTTGGAATACCAAGTCCAGCGATGAGCTTCTGGGCGCTGAAACCATGAACCAGCCACCCTAAGTCCACAACTTCTTCCAAAGTCAAGGAACTTAGTGCTATTCTGGTTCATAGTTCCTGACCCATGGGGACCAACACACATCTCACAACCATCCCTATCAGTTCCAGTCGATGCATTGAAATCCCCCAAGACTAGAAGTGTATCTCGTCTGGGGCACTGATCAACCACAGACTCGAGTGTGGCGTAGAATGCATCCTTCACAGTGAGATCACTCGCCTCAGTCGGAGCATAAACAGGGACCAGGGAAATGACACCTAAGGAGTGACGAATCCTTAATCTCATAATACGCTCGTTGACCGGTGTTACCTCAATTATCATTGGGGTCGGCTTATTGGACACAGCTACAGCAACTCCTTGGGTATGGTAACCATCAGAGCGACCAGACCAATAGTAGGTGTAACCACCCACCATTATCTCGCCGCAATCCGGTCTCCGAACCTCAGAGAGAGCTGCAATCCTGATGTCCAAACGCTTGAGCTCAGATGATAACAGAGACAGGTGATCATCCTCTCTTAGGGATAGGACATTCCAGGCACCCACCCGAAGGGACCGCCTCAGGTTAACCCAAGGAGACCGCCGTCTGGTTGTCGACACCTCAGCACCACTCCGACACACTCTCCCGCAATCTGACCCAGGGATGTTACCCCGTGGTTTCCCTCCTATCAAAGATTGGGGGTCCCGAAGGCTTTGCCCCAATCCCGTCATCCGGTGAGCTGCCTTGCGAAGGGAAGCTGCACAGGAGGTACTCCCACGGAGTGGGTTTTCAGATTTTTTTTGCGTTTTGCGGAATGAAGGGTTTTACGGTGGCTGGAGTGCAAATCCTGCCACCAACGTCCTCATAAAAAGTAACCCAACTGCAGGAGGACATCCGCAGACACAGTTGGGCACTAGATATGGATGGCCGTTGGCTAACAAGGAGCTCCTCCGCCCTTTGACAGGTTTTGTTTTTAATCCTGCTGGGTGTCCATATCCAAACACCCTCCTCACCAGAAAACCTGGTGGGGGAGACGGTTTAGTCGCCGACAACCCGACCAAGAGGAACATCGACTATTTACTTCAAATGAATTTAACCATGGTTGGACTAATTATGAGCAACTTATATTGGGATGAACTGCATTGTTTCGAGATCCAAAGAAGTTAAATAATACCTTGAATTCATCTTTTCCTGCTCTTTGTCTTTGCCAGTGTTGGAGGTAGTTGTGGACAGGTGAACCATACTGGTTTAATACCATCCTCAGTAGTTTCCCATCCTCTGTCAGTGATGGAAGGATATTCGATATTTTGCCTTAGACACTGGTTCCATAGCCATGCCTGCAGGTCACTTCGTTTGAGATGCTGTTTGGTGCTATTCTCGTCTGGAAGGATGCTACAACTAGATTTCACCTTCTGGCTGTTTACATTCTGATCCTTGTCCCAACAAAGCTTTCTTGTTCCGTTCCAGAGTACATGCAAGTTCTGAAGAAGCTTTTAGCACTCTCGACATCTTGAACAGATTGCTCGGATCTGCCCAGCTGCGAAAGTAGATGGCACTTTTCCTGTTTCAACATTTTCTTCCTTGCTGCCTGTTATCCTGTGAATGGTTAAACTCATAGCAACTCCTATTGGAGAACGCTCACCATTGACCAGTTTCTCCCAACTTTCAGCTATGGCCGAAATTTTCTCGGCTTCAACTCTAGAGGCAGTGGCATATCCAAATGTGTTTGTTGACCTCATGGGTTTGATTGACCAAGCAATGGCATTGTAAATGCAGTGGAGTGGTCTGTGACTACCAAGTAGAGTAAACAGTTCATCTGGTTCTAACGGACATTTTACAGCCTCCCTCTGTGAAAGTTTTCGACGAATTAGCCAAGAAAATGCCTTGCTCAGATCAGATTCACGAAGTCCATTTCCTTGTAATGTAGCCGCAGAGTACGAAAGTGGATTGACCGCACCAGAGTGGACGACCAGCCGGTTTCCCAACAAGTGAAAGTCAATGGCATCTCCAAATCTCTCAGTCAAGCATTTTTTCAAAGTATAGGTTTTTGAAATCGGAGGGTCCCTAACGTCATATTCTTCACTCATCTCCTTTATATCATCAGTTAACTCTGTCAGAAAATAAGCATTCAGATCCTTGATGACCATGCATTGGAACAGTTTGAAAAAGCCATCCATGACCTCTGAAACTAATCCATCCTCCTCTGCTGGAAGCTTCCGCTCATAAGTGTAAATAAAGTTATCATAGCAAGTCTTATGATAATACACATCCGCTGCAAAAACGTCATAGGACGCACCACGAAGAATTACATCAATTATTTTTGCGGCAGCATGCAACTAGTCAGTTTCATCATTTATTTTCACATCCCAAGCTTGCAGGATTTTTGATACTGCATTTTTCTCAGAACATCGGCCGAGAACACCACTATTGAAGGGTTTGCTGTCATCTGCTGTTTGCACATTGCAGATAAAACAGATTTTTCTTCGTTGGAAGGGACCCTCTATGTGTCCTGTATGGGGGACTAGCAACATCTTCATTAGACTCATGCGAACCAGTTGTCCCTAAACTCGACGGCAGTAGTTTTTTGGACTGGGCTTCGTTTCGAAATGTGATTCTGCAGTTCTCATGAACATAGACATCCTGGCCTGCGCTAGAAAGACGCTGTGCAGCAGACAGGAATTCAACATAGGGTGCCTAAGTACATAAACTCTGGTCAATTTTTACCCATCTTTCTGCCAGTGCTCGAATAGACTGCAATCCATCCTGAGTTAACTTTGAAGATGGCTAACTTTCGTCGATACGTTCATTACACAGACAACACAAATGCAATTCATCACTCTCTAAACACAAAATTGGTGTAGATGCCATTGTGCAACAGTTTACACCTGTTCAAAAGCTGACATTGTCTTTATCTGTAGTCAAATGTGGATTCGCTGAATCTTCTCAGGAATCCTGGAATCTTTACTGCCTGTCCTGATGTTAAGGATTCTAAAATAAAAGGGAAGCTGAGGAAATATGACCATGGAGAGAGGGAAATACATAAATCACTTGAAACCTTTTTATACAGTAGAAAATAGGAAATACAAAGTGACTTAGACTGGTGATTTGATATTATTGGTTATAGAATAAAAAGTTTGATAAAATTTGAAATTATGGGGGCTATCGCATTGCTATGACGTCATTTTGACGTCAAGGAGACGTCACAGAATAGAAATAAAGGGCTATTCTGGTAGTTTAGTGACATGTTTCTATCTGTTGGTAATACATTTATTGGGTGTAAAATGCACCAGAAAAACGTTTGCAGTACATTGAATTTCTGATATCGATCGGTCGACTATGACGTCATTTCAACTTCAAGGAGACGTCATAGAACAATTCCAATATGATATTTGTGTAGTCTGTCATCATGTTTGTATCTGTTGGTAATACATTTATTGGGTGTAAAATGCACCAGAAAAAAGTTTGCTGTGCATTGAAATATTTGGGGCAGCCATATTGGATTTGCGGCAAAATTCAGGGTGGCCCAGAAGCTTATTTCAAAGAGAATGTTCCAAAGTACATAAATCAGCAGAGAAAAACTTGACTGGAAAAAAGGGCAGTTTTTGCCTGGCAGAGACCTGTCTATATAAGTCTGAAGACCCATAAGACCCCAAAGACCCAAAACTCCAAAAAGACCCCAAAGTCCCCAAAAAAACCCAGAGACCCAAAAGACCCCGGAAATCCAAAAGACCCAGAAGTCCCAAAAGACCCTTTAGACCCATTAGACCTTAAGACCATTCGACCCCTTGCACCCTTCAGACAGATTAGACAGCTTAGACGCAATCTTCATGATTGTTTGAGAGGGCGGTCACTTTTGCCGATAAGACATCAGTGTGAGAGCCATCACACCGCCTGCAGGAATCCGTAAATGGCTGCTATTCGGCCCCCATCTCTACATACTCTTCTTTGTTGTGGTTAACTGGACTGCAAGAATAATTATTGGTTCACGAAAAAATATTTTCACAAAAATAAGTGGCCACTATATTCGTTATTGTTGTGTGTCTGTCTGTCTGTCTGTCTGTCTGTCTGTCTGTCTGTCTGTCTGTCTGTCTGTCTGTCTGTCTGTCTGTCTGTCTGTCTGTCTGTCTGTCTGTCTGTCAGTCTGTCTGTAAGTCTGTATGTCTGTCCGTCTGTCTGTCCCGAGCATAGCTCCGTGGGTTTTGATCCGATCCTGAGGAAATTTTGGTGGGAGGTTTATATCATGATCTCGTCTTTTCCTGAAAATGGGCGTTGTGCGCCCAATTATGGGCGGAGCCACGCCCAAAAAAAACGTGTTTTTAGGGGGTAGCCGATTTCAATTTGCATCTTCTCCTCGGGGTTTTGTCGAATCTGACGGGTTTGGGTATTTGGTTAGCCCAATGGCACATGCATAGCCCCACGGAGCTCGATTTTTCATTTTCGTCCCAAGGTCAAGGTCACGAACTGAGAAAATTGCGATTTTGACAAAAAAAAAATTTCTTCTCCGAGGGGTTTGTCGAATCTGGCAGGGTTTTCAGTATTTGGTTAGCCCAATGGCACCTGCATATAGCCCCACGGAGCTCGATTTTTCATTTTCGTCCCAAGCTCAAGGCCACAAGGTCACGAACTTAGAAAATTGCGAATTGTGTTTTTAGGGGGTAGCGGATTTCAATTTGCATCTTCTCCTAGGGGGTTTGTCGAATCTGGCAAGGGTTTCAGTATTTGGTTAGCCCAATGGCACCTGCATAGCCACACGGAGCTCGATTTTTCATTTTCGTCCCAAGCTCAAGGCCACAAGGTCACGAACTTAGAAAATTGTGTTTTTAGGGGGTAGCGGATTTCAATTTGCATCTTCTCCTAGGGGGTTTGTCGAATCTGGCAGGGGTTTCGGTATTTGGTTAGCCCAATGGCACCTGCATAGCCCCACAGAGCTCGATTTTTCATTTTCGTCCCAAGGTCAAGGTCACGAACTTAAAAAATTTCGAATGTTGACATAAAAATCATACGATCACCCAAACATTGAGAACTAGGATGACAATATTTTTTGTGCATAATCTTGAGGTCATTACCCACCTAAAGCCTTGAAACCATTTTGCTCTATCTCGAACACCTTTCCCGTGGCGCCCCCTTCAAGTTTGTTTTTACGCTGATTTCATCAAAGTATGGATAATTATAATTAATCCGAGGAGTGCGAAATGCCATAAAGCCTCTTCTTCTTCTTCTTCTTTCGGCTGCTCCCGTTCGGGGTCGCCACAGCGGATCATCCATATGATCCGCATTGTGATTTGGCACATGTTTTATGCCGGATGCCCTTCCTGACGCAACCCTGGTCGCCTCTTACGACACAGGGATATGGTACACCTATTTTAACCGGGGTATACACCAGCCCAGTATACTGGTACTCATTTCGCCGACCTCGGAAGGATGACAGGCTGAGTGAACCCCCTGGTGTATTAATTCAGTGGCTCAACGGGGTTTGAACTCAGGACCTTTTGGATCCCAAGCCGCTGCCCTAACCACTGCGCCAACACCAGGCATAAAGCCTCTATGACGTTATATTGTTCCTGGAATGTTCCAGAGGAAGTTTTGCACCATAGGTCATAATCCTTGACCTTTGACGTTTAAAGTTCGCAAAGGTCAAATTTTCAAAGTTGTGGGAATCGAACCGGGTTTTCGACCTTCTTCGACAAACTAACTCCAATAAGCTATAGCACGTATCCTGTTTCCTTATTTTAATGTCCACAACATTGTTTTGTGACCTTTAAAGGTTATGCAAAGGTTAAATTTTAAAAGTTGTTGAACTAAACCGGGTTTTCGACATTTTGCAGCTAATAACCTGTCACTCGTACCACATCATGTTGATCATTTTTATAACTTGGTCAAACATTATCACATTGTCTCATCCTTGACTTCTGAAACAATCTACATCGTCAAATACCGCTCGTGAACCATCGTCGTTTTCAGACTTGTTTGTAAACTGCAACCATATTCTGATGTAGTTATGTCTCTTTTATGCTTTGTGTTGGAACACTCATTTGAAACCATTGGGTCAACTTAGTAGCATTTATGGCAGATTGCAATGGAGTGTTTTCACATTTGTGTATTATCAGCCACATCTCAAGGGTTGCACTTTAGGTTACCAGGGGCCACCAGTAGCTTGCGGGCCATACAATGAAGAACTGGGGCTTAGACCCTTGACCACTTCGACAAGTTAGATCTTCTGATATCACAAATTAAATTTCAAATAAATATATTTGAAATAAATATTTCAACCAAAAAGGCTTTGCTGTTTCAAACCTTTCCCAGATTTTCACCACAGCTATAAAGACATTCACAAATGATACACACCCCCTCAGCTGTCACCGGGTTTCATCGCTTATTGGCGAATCATCAGCGACAGCGCAGACAGCACTGCATACCAATGAGGTATGCAAACAATGCATGTAAATGTCAAAAGCAGTCAATATATAAATAGAAAAGAATGACCCACCCACATCTCTCACCTATGAATGCAGGGAAGAGCCAAGAGCTCTCACCTGATTGGCTATTTCTTCCATTCACAGGTGAGAGATGTGGGTGGATCTTTCTTTTTTATTTATATACCAGCAAATACAACCCGTCGCTTTGCTGAAAGTATTAAGGGGGGGGAGGGGGACATAGAGGAGGTAGGGGAGAGAGAGGAAGAGAGGAGAGAGGGAGGGGAGAGAGAGAGAGAGGAGGCAGGAGGGAGGGGAAGCTCAGAAGGTGGAGGAGGTGGTTCGAGCGATGCCTCACCAAACGTTGCTATACACTGTGGGAGGGAGGGTGCGAGGGTGTGTGTGTGTGTGTGTGTGTGTGTGTGTGTGTGTGTGTGTTTGTGTGTGTGTGTGTGTGTGTGTGTGTGTGTGTGTGTGTGTGTGTGTGTGTGTGTGTGTGTGTGTGTGTGTGAAAAAAAAAGATAGAAAGGTGAGGGGTGGAGGTGGGGTTAGTAAAGAGATTGATATGTTATGCTTCATGACTGAACATACACACAAAAAAGTCATGTCAGAACAGCTGTACACACAACGACACAACAGAGTTTGCACAGTAATCCTCTGGCACATCAAGAAAAATGATTAACATGAACCAAAATCAATCACTGAAAACATGGAAGTACCGATCACGTACGACCTAATGATCCCATCAAGCGTGAACATCGAAAATAAAGCGTTGCACCCAGATATCATACTTTGGTACAAAAAGGAGAAGAAGGCATTGCTGATTGATGTGTTAATACCAGTGATTTTGGACCAAACAATGCAGATATCAAGAAAATCACCAAACACCAAGACCTCAAGAATGAATTGAAAAGATCCTGGAAGCTGAAGAATGCCAAAGTTGTACCTGTGATAGATGGACCCACAGGATTGATCACAAAGAACCTCACAGAGATTTTTTTTTTGGATACCTTGGCGAGGCTCTGTGAGAGCTAACACACAACGCACATCAAGGGGGGCATAAGACAAAAGGGGTGGGAGTGGGAAGGACAAAACAGTGGGGAACAGAGACATTAGGAGATCTGTGGAAGGGAGAGGGATGGGACGGGGAACATGGGGAATATAAGATGGACAGGGATTACAGGGACTTTCAGGAAGGAAAGCAGGGAATTTGAAGGAAGTGGGCTTGGGTGGATTATCGGGGGTAGAAAAGATCGAGGATTTGGATTGGGGATGATAAGAGGTGGTGGTGAACAGTTGTTTTGTAGGCCTGCAGGGAAGAGTGGGATTGAATAGAGTGAGGGAGTTTATTCCAAAGGTAGGAAAAGGAGGAATGAAAGAGTGAAGGTGAGCAGTGATTCGTGATTTTGGTAGTTTTACCAGAAGGGGGTTGTTGGTGGACCTTGAGTACCCTGTGGAAATGTGGTGGGGACAAATCGCAGAGAGAGCAGGGGGGCTAGGTTGGAGAGGAGACGGTAGAAGACAGAAAGACCACCGACCAACCTGCGGTGATTGAGTGAGAGGCAAAGACTCAGCCTCATTGCGGTAGATGCCAATGAACCGAAATGCCTTGGTTTCCACAGCGTGAAGCCAAGAAAGGTGGGAGGCAGGAGCACCAGCCCAGAGGGGAGAGCAGTACTCCATCAGACTGCAGACGAAAGCTTTGTAAGTGGTCAGGAGCTCAGGTGGGCCGAGGAAGGACTTTGCACGACGGAGGATTCCCAGTCGGCGACTGGCTTTGGAGGCGAGGTTTGAAATGTGGCTTTCCCAGGAAAGGTCATGGCAGATAGTGAGACCCAGAAGCTTGAAAGAAAGGACTTCTTCCAAAGGATTGTTGAGAAAGTGGATGGGGGAGGAGGGGGGGTTCTAAACGGTCCTTTCGAAGAGACATAGTGAGAGTGTAAGATTTGTCCGGATTGAAATACATGTTCCACGTGTTGGACTAGTTTGTGATTTTATCCAGATCAGCAGTGAGCGAAGAAGCTGCTGCTTGCCGGTCTGAGGGATGACCGATGGTACGGCAGAGGGTGGAGTCATCAGCAAAGAGACATAGAGGATTTTTCAGAGAGTCGGAGAGATCATTGATGAAAACCAGAAAAAGAACAGGGCCCAGAACGCTACCTTGAGGAACTCCAGCCTGGACAGGAAGAGGGGATGAAAGAACTCCATTTAGGGCCACACGTTGACTGCGACAGGAGAGGAAGTCTGCGAGCCATGAATGGAGATGGAGATATTAAACATAGTGGTAATATCCCTGGGCGCTCACCTGGTAATGGCTGGATAAGATAACCAGGCAACCACTGGAAGGCATGGATGACCCACAAAATATGTAACGGAGAAGAAAGTAAATAGCTATGGATTTTTTTTTTCATACCGTGAACAAACTTTGGTACATCACGGGAGATGAAAGTTGTGCTCAAGTTTCAGTGAAATTTTGTGTGTGGTTTCAGAAAAGAGAGCAAATACAAATTTTGGGGGGCAATTCCCCCCCCACCCCGTGGAACACCTTCGACCCCAATTTTTTTAATGTCGTGAACAAACTTTAGTACATCATGGGTGTTGAAGATGCTGGTCAAGTTTCATCAGAATTGTATGTGTTGTTTTGGAGAAGAAAGCAATTAATATTTTGGTGGGAAACCCCCCTGAGACTCCCATAGAGCCTGATTTTTCGAATGCCATGAACAAACTTTGGTACATTATGGGTGATGAAGGTTGTGGTGAAGTTTTATTGGAATTGTGTGTCTCGTTTCTGAGAGGAAAGCAAATACCTCTTGGTGGGGGGGGGGGGAGAACACCCTCCCCTCCCCTCCCAGCAAACTCCCTCTGAAGACCCCTTCAGACCCCGTTTTTTCACCTCCACCACCGAAGGTGAAGGAGGTTATGTTTTCACCCCTTTCTGTCTTTCTGTCTCATTTGTCTGTTTGTTTGTTTGTTTGTGTGCAGGATATCTCAAAAAGTTGGGGACGGATCTGAATGAAATTTTGTGGACGGGTTGGGTGTGTGACCAGGACAAACTGATTAGATTTTGGTGAAGATCTCGATCTGGATCTGGCTACTCAATTTTTTTAAGTGATTCTTCACCTTTGAGAGATAGGGTCAAAAACGATATATAGCATGATATTTCAAAAATGGGCCCGATATGTTCTTGTGGATCAGGTATTGCGTGACAGAGGTACATGCTGTATCAAGTGCCCTTTTAGTTTTGTTTTTATTGCCATCATGGGTGATGAAGGTTGAGGTCAAATTTCATTGAAATCCTATGTGTAGTTTCTGAAAAGAAGTTGCAAGTATTTGTGGACTGATAGACGGACGGACTGACGGCGCGCCATCCCATAAGTTCCTCAGAACTGCTTTACAGGTGAGCTAAAAGCCATTCCTGGGAATATTATTACAAGCGAACTACAATTGGAAGCTGTCTGGGGCTCATTGACGATCCTGAAGAGAGCCCTCGGCACAAAACTTTGAGAAAAGAAAACTTCACGGCTTGGTCCATGAATGGTGACCCCTTTCCGAAATAAAGGTGGATGCTTTGAGCCCACCCAAGGAGGACTCCATTCCACATTCTGAAACCGGCATATGGAGATACCAATCACACACACGCGCACACACACACACACACACACACACACACACACACACACACACACACACACACACACACACACACACACACACACACACACACACACACACACACACACACACACACACACACACACACACACCCCTTGACATTTACTCGTAAAGATTTAACGATGCTAAATTGACCGTAGAACAACGTGGGGCCATTGCATGCGAGCAGCCCTGAACTTTGTTCAAGTCGATGTGTACACAGTATTCGGTGACAGTGTGAATATTGTAGAGCGCTGGCTTAAACACTATAATGAAACGATTCATAAGAAACGGCTCCCTTGGCACGCAATTGGCAATCACCGAACCGTCA
>NC_140973.1:32606599-32641599 GCF_056783735.1 Eptatretus burgeri
GTTGCGAGGGCGAGTTGTGACGGTAAAGGTCGTGGCTGTTGTTGTGAAGCGGCGTTGCGGTTGGTGGTTGTTGTGTGATGGCTGTTGAGACGTGGTTGGTGGTGGTAGTAATGGCGGCTGGTCCAAAATAAAGATAGTAAAAGAAAAACGGCTATCCTGAAGGGTCGCAGCCCGAGTGAATGACATTTATTCCCTCTAAACAACGGGTTTGGGCCTAACTACACATATACTTACAGAGATATCTCACCTAAGGGACCTGAATGGTGGTTTGTGAATTTCGTCAACCACAACACTACCCCCTCCCCTTTTTACAGACTCGTCCCGAGTCGTCAAATTTTCGTGTGCCATCATGTGTAGTTTTCCCCAAGTACATTTTACCTACGGATCCCTGAGTGCGACATTCATGGTATTCGTGTCCCCAAAATAAATAACCTGAGGGCTGAGTAACTACCTAAACAAACTCACTCACACGGACGACTTAAATAAAATTGGCGGCGCTAAGACAGACATGCCGGGGGCGCACTCATATGTACAGTACATCTTAACCTTAACTTACAAATTTTACACTAAACCATGGCCCAGGATCAATGAACTCTGCAAAAAGAAAGCAGTTAGCAGGGAGCCAGGCTGCTCGCATGCAGTCTCTGGCTCAAAACAATGCAGGTGACAGGGACCGTGGCTGGCTGCTCACACGCAGTCCAAGGCCTTCCCTTTTGAACTGAACGCAGTGAACCACAACGGTGCATGGGCTGCACAAACGTAGTCTCCGTGCCAGCTCAAGTGGCACATGCAATGAACACAACGAATGGATGGATGAATGGTTTGAACTGAACGCAGTGAACCACAACGGTGCATGGGCTGCACAAACGCAGTCTCCGTGCCAGCTCAAGTGGCACATGCAATGAACACAACGAATAGATAGATGAATGGATGGACGCAAACACGGTGCACGGGCCGCCACTGCAGGCCCGTGTTGTAGCTGCCAACAGGGCAGTTCTTGCAGCTTGCAAACTGTTGCTTTTACGATGATCCCGGCGCGCATGGAAATGAACAGGGGGGGGGGGGCAAAGCAAAATTGAACGGGGCTGGTGAACGTGGGCAGTGGGCATGGCAAAGGCAGCAGGCAAACACAGCCCGCAGAAGAAGGCCGCTGCAGGCAAACACAGCCGGCAGACGAACTGGCCGGCACAGGCCTTGCAGAAAACAGCTGCAGACGATCCAGCCGGCACAGGCCTTGCAGCACAGCAGCTGCAGACGATCCAGCTGGCACAGGTCTTGCAGCAAAACAACAGCTGCCGATAAAGTGGGCCGGCCTTTGCCTTGCAGCAACGCAGCCAGCAGATGAAGCTGGCCAGCCTTCGCCGTTCAGTGGAGGTTGGTGGAGGGAGTGCGGTGGTGCTGGCCACTCGGAAGGCGGGCTCGGACCTACCCTACGGTCTCCCTCCCAACCTATCGCCTTTGCCTGTCACTGTCCATACCCACTCCCTTAATTTGTCCAAACCCCAATTTAGCCCCAACTTATTTATTATTATTTTTTTTACTTCCCCACTATAAATCGTCCCCTAACCCCCTTTATCGTCCTTGTTCGGCTAACCTATCCTGTCACCTAGCCTACTCCCAACCCCTACGTTCCCTTCCCGGAGGGGAATAAGGGAGAGCTAACGTCCTGTGTCGAGGCCCAACGAAGCCTCAGAATGGCCTCCCCAGACGTTAGCGATCTAACCCAAAGTGGGTCCAGCGGCCCACAACGAGAGCGAGGGGATGGATGGTGCGGAGGGGTACATCTCCTAATCTACCCTAACCATTTAACTGTTAAACTACCCCGGGGCTTTCAACAAGTGCCTCTCGCTTAAACTATTGGTTCTAACAACCCAGATTCCCGTCGCCTGTGTTGGTGTCCTCACAATTTCGGGCCTCGCCCCCCAATTTTCTCTCCGTGCCCTCACACGGTCTCATGGCTGGGACACGTGGCTCCCTTTGGCAGGCACGACCCTCTGCCGAATCTCCCGCTATGGCACCCCCGGGCACTACACTGCCTCCGAGCCTACCAGCTCCCTAACACCGGGGAGTGGCCCCCCCATGGCACCTCCCCTGAAACGCACACGTGGCAGGCTGGCTTCCCGGGCCCCTTTCCGAGGGTCACCCGTGCCCACAACACTGCCCACGCGGCTAATGGCGCCCCGGGCCCCCGCACCAAGCAGACGCACCCGTGCCCACTACGCTATCCCGGCCCCCCATGCGCCCTTGGCCTACCACGGCCGACTAGCCTGGTGCCTGGGGTACCCACTCAGCGATACTCACCTTTCGCAGCCACGCTCCCAGCCCGTCAACAGGGCTCCTGCACCCCTCCAAACGGGTTTCGAGCCTACACACCCACCAACAACAAAACGACCTCCATATTTGTTAATTTGACTAACCCCCTAACTCTCTCTACACTGACCCCGGGGGTCCCTTGGGCGGGAGTCACTCCTCCCCCCAATCACTCATCGCACCATGCATTCCCCATTCGCTCCACTCACACAGACCCGCTGGCTTCACTCACTCATAAAGTGCTCACCTCACAACTCACCAACTCTTCAACACACACACTGCTGAACTCTGCCATCCTCCTAACTACCTCCCCTAACTAACTCGTGCTCCCACGTCGTCCCTTAAACTATAGCACGTTCCATTTAACCTACGTAGCTAAGCTACGTCCCCTCTACACATTCACAAGTCTGTCACTGTCCTCGAATGTCCCAAAAATCAATTTCCCAACCTAAATCTGGCTACAATCCCTCTAACTAATCCATTCCACGGACTCCATGAGGACTTACCCCTGCCCCATGAAGTCGGTCTAACTAAGCTAACCCTTCCCCCTAACTAGTTTCCATCCTGTGCCCTGGGTCAAGGGGGTCTTCCACCCCTTGCCCAGGAATCCTGCGCACCCGAAAGTGAGGCTTGCTTTTTTTTTTTTTTCCATGCGCATCACCAGCGCGGCAACTCACAGCTCGCGCACTTTGCACCTGCCCGTGACGTCATGCAGCTGCACGTGTACCTCGTCCCTCCTTGGACGGTACCATCCGGCAGGGATACCCCTCCTGCCGGATTCCAACCCCGCGTGCAGCCATGACGTCACCGTGCGCATAAAAAAAAAACACAAGCCCCACGTCTCGAGGGGTTCCCCACGCGAACACATGTGCTTTGCCCGTTGGAGCTTAACACACACGATCGCGTGGAGAACCCGTCCGGTCCAAATCCATAATCCTGCCTAAACTTTGTCCGTCCGCGGGATCGGCAAATCCACCGCGTGCGTTTCCGGACCGGGACTTCACTCTCGCAAGCGAGCACGTGGGGGCCTCGTGCGTTGCACAGCACGGACCTCATGCTCACTGCTGGGTGAACCCGGCACGGTCCCCGAAACAACTACAGCCGCTACTCGGCTTTCTTTCCTTACATGTCGCCGTCGTAGTCTCCATTCCACCCACGCACACCTGCGTGTTACGACGCTCATACACCATTCCATTGAACTCACACCGGGAGACGCGGCTGCATGTTCACACATGCCCACCGACATCTCCCTTACATACCGCTCTCTCACACACACGGTCTCCCTTGCACTCGGCCGTTCACTCACGCATGCCATTACCCTTGCACACGTGGCTCCCCTCACTCGCGGCCTTCCACTCACTCGTGCCTCACTCACACACGCGGGGGCACTCAACCGCGGTGTTTCATCCATACTGGCCGTTTCATCCACACACACGGCCTCTTCCACTTGCGGTGCCCCTTTTACACACGGCGTGCTGGGAAGCACGTACTCCGGCACAATCGCCACCACACCACTCACACACGGGGTCGCTTCCACACACAGGGACGCACTCACACCTTGCACCACACACACAGGGACAACTACACTGGGGATTCGTGTCCCCACAAGGGTCTCCGGGGCCTCTATACCCCCCAAGCTCTCCGTGCACCCGTTCGCAGCACTCCTCCTCCCAACCTCGCAAAGCACGACCAAACTCACCTGGTCGTGACTCGCCTCAAGGGGGCATACTCCCTCCCCTCGTTCCTGGAGGAGGCCATCCCGCTGCTCGCACCGGGTCCCTTCACGCTCCGTGAGTTCCAACCTCATCGTCCTCCACTACCTCCGTGTGTGTGTGTGCGTCACTTACCCCGTCTTCATCGTGCAGTCTTCCCTCTGTCGTTCCCATCTCCCGTGTCTCTGCCAACTCAGTCACCTCTTCACCCTTTATCTCCCTTGTCTCAACTATTATTTCCGTCTCTTCCCTTGTTATCTCCCTCGTGCACGTCTCCGTCACCCCTATTAGTTTGTCCCTCTCGGTTACCGTCACGACCCTCGCCCAACACGTTCCCCGAATTATTTTTTCACCCGCCTCCACCGCGGGCCCGACAGCCGTTGCACCCCCTTCCAGCTCGTTCGCTCCCACACGTGGAGTCGCCATTTTTAGCTCCCTGGTCACTGCCTTCATGCCCGCCTGCAGGCTTCGGCCGATGTTCCGCGTCTCACCCCGCAGCTCTTTCATTCCTTGCGCATTTGTTTCCATATTAGTTTTCATGCGTTTTATTTCGTTTGTGAATGTATCCATCTTTTCGTTCATTTGTTGTGTATTCGCATCCATCCTCGTTTTCATTTCCGCATTCATTTGTTGCGCATCCGCATTCATCTTTGCCAGCATGGTGAATAGCTGGGCCATGTCGGGTGCGCTTGGGTGAGCCGTTTCGGCAAGAATCGGGGGATTTTGGTGGAGAGGGGGAGGGGAGGTGTCATCCACCGCGGCCGCTGCCGCACCTATTTCGGGCTCTGTGTTCAGTTGGGCGAGTTCGTTTTCCTGTACAACCAACATTTCCTGCACGGGGATTTCGTCCTGAGCCATGGATTCTGCACATTCTACATCCATTTCTAATACCCCCGGCTCCCGCTCGCCTTGAGACGCCATCTTGCTTCTCGTAAAGGGTTAATTTAGCTCGCTCGTAATTTGGAGGGAATCGGGGGTCGCTCCTCTCACCCCTGGACTGATTCCCGTGAATTTAGCTGGAGACAGGAGAGCCCGTTTTCCCGTTCTCCGATACCAGTGCCGCGAGGAGGGCGATGAGTTTGTATCGCACGACCTGACACTAGTGTTGCGGATTCGCGCCCGCCGGCGTGCGAACGGCCACGTAACTCGAATCGCGGCACGTCGCCCACCGGACGGACAATCCCGTCGTGACCCTCTCGGACTAACGCCGGGAACCAGTCACGGGTGGACCTTTCGGCCTCACCACGATCGTGCCAATCGGCCCCCCGCGTGGGATAGGGTTGCTCGCCAAATTCGACCTACCTAAGTACCCACACAGTGGGTAGACCGGGCGATCGCACCTCGCCGCAGGTCGACTTCGGACACGGGCCACTTTAAGCGACCCGTTCCGTACTATCGGGATAACCGAGCGGTGTTATCGTCGGCCTCGACGGTTCGATTAATTATCGGGCGTTTTAGCCCACGACCAACCCTTTACGTGAAGTAAGATGGAGATTCAATAGAGGAAAAGACGAAGCGAAGTGGGAAAACAGTTCAACATTAAGCACATTTATTTCACGATGAACGGAAAGCACACATATACAATTACACCAAAAGCAAATGTAAAAGAAGAAGAAACACAATATTACACAAAAAGCAAATATAAAAGAGAAACACAATGCAGATCTATTACCGACTACGCGAGCACACGGCAACACTTATGCAGTTTTACTTCACAGACGGCGCCGACAACACATATACCCAAAGCAAAAGAAAAGGACCACCCTCAAGGATGAGGCGGGCCTGGGGCCGAGACCGCGTCGGGCCTACCCGTCTGGTGATGAGCCGCGAAATGGCGCTGGCGCCCCGACTCCGCGGGCCTCGCTGGGACTGCCTGGTATGGGGTGGGGACGGGGCCCCCTTCTCGCACTATCTCAGCGCGGGGGGAAACAGGAGGGGGTTGTTGATGCTCGGGGGATGGAGGATATCTCCCTGTCTCGGGTCCCGCGACGAGCGTCTCCACCACGACCTCGGTCGCGCCGCCGGCCTCTCCCTCCGCAGCTCCCCGACTCCGACACGAGCACCCCCTTGACCGCCTTCGCCGCCGCCACCTCTCCACAGCTCCGTCCTCTCACCCTCTCCGTCTCCTCTCTTGACTCGTCCAAACTCTTCACCGGCTCCGCGAACTCCCAACTCCTCACTGGCTCTGCGAACTCCCAACTGCGAACTGCGTTGACTGACGAACGCAGCCGTTTATATCCCCCGTGGCCTCGCTCCTTCACCTTTGACCCTTTACCTCCGACCCTTCACCTCTAACTGGCTCCCCATTGGACCGAGGAAAAGTGGGCGTGAATGCTTTTTGATCCATGAATTTGCATATAGCGACCACACTCCAACGTACCTGGAGGCGGGGCCAAATCGCCCCACGCTCACTGATAGGACGGAACAGAAGTGGGCGTGAGTCGTTTTTGATCCGTTTTCTTCGGAAAGGCCGGCGCTTTTGCACCCCTGCTCGGTGCGCGCCCTGCACGAGTCCAGTATCGGTGCCCACAAGTGGCACGGGAATAGTGGTGATGCGATGGTTGCGAGGGCGAGTTGTGACGGTAAAGGTCGTGGCTGTTGTTGTGAAGCGGCGTTGCGGTTGGTGGTTGTTGTGTGATGGTAACACTGTGTGCTATGGTAACACTGTTCTGTGCTAACACACAGAACATATAACAAGGCAGGAAATGAGGGGTGGGAGAGCGAAGCATAAAATAGTGGGGAACAGTGGCAATAGCAGATTTGTGGAAGGGAGAGGGATGGGGTGGGGTACACGGGGTAAACAAGATGGTACTAAAGGGAGTTTCAGGAAGGAAAGCAGGGAATTTGAAAGAGGTGGGTTTGGGGTGGATTAACGGGGGTAGAAAAGTTCATGGTTTTGGATGGGGGAAGATAACAGATGGTGGTGAACAATTGTTTTGAAGACCTGGAAGGAAGCGTGGCAGAGAGTGGGAGTTTGTTCCAAAGATGGGGAAAAAGAGGAATGAAAGAGTGAAGGTGAGCAGTGAGTCTTGATTTTGGCAGTTTCAGCAGAAGGGGTTTTTTGGCAGACCGTATATGCCCTGCAGCATTATAGGGGGTTAGAGCACAGACAGAGCAGCGGGGCCAAGGCCGGAGAAGAGACAGCAGAAAACAGAATGACCACCGACCTGCCTGCAGTGAGAATGAGAGGCCCAAAGACCCGGCTTCATCGTGGGGGAGATACCAATGATCCTAAAAGCCTTGGTTTCCACAGCGTGAAGTTGAGCGAGGTGTGAAGCAGTCGGAGCACCATCCCAGAGGAGAGAGCAGTACTCCATCAGGCTGCGGATGAAATCTTTGTAAGTGGTTAGTAGGTCAGTTAGGTTGGACAGCCAGCTCTCGGAAGTGTCTTCAGTCGTTCCCTATTTTTCCGTTTCCTCATCAAAGAGCTCACTGTGCTCTTGGGAACTTTAAACACTCTAGACATTATTTTCTACCCTTCCCCAGATTTATGCCTCCTCACAATTTTATATTGGAGTTCTACGGCCAGTTCCTTCGACTTCATGGTAGAGTTTCTGCTCTGACATCCACTGTCAAATGTGGGTCCTTATATGGAAAGGTGTGTTTCTTTCTAAATCATGTCCAATTAAACAGGTAGACCCCAATCAAGTTGTAGAGACATCTCAAGGATGATCAAAGGAAATTGGATGCACCTGAGCTCAATTTGGAGTGTCATAGCAAAGGGGTTGAATACTTACTGACTCAAGACATTTCAGGTTTTTATTTTTAATTAATTTGTCAAAAATTTCGAAAAACATGTTTTCACTTTGTCATGTATGGGGAATTTTGTGTTGATCGGTGACAATTTTTTTTATATTTAATCCATTTTAAATTCAGGCTGTAACAATAAAATGTGACAAGAGTTGAGGGATGTGAATGCTTTCTTAAGGCACTGTAGCTTC
This sequence comes from Eptatretus burgeri, assembly GCF_056783735.1. Taxonomy (NCBI): domain Eukaryota; kingdom Metazoa; phylum Chordata; class Myxini; order Myxiniformes; family Myxinidae; genus Eptatretus; species Eptatretus burgeri. Next base: position 32,614,563 of record NC_140973.1, read on the forward strand.
CAATACCATTTAATTTTAAACCAGAAGTGAATACAGTGGCTCATTTGATAATTATCCTGATTATCTGATATCTGATTCTGATTCTCCTGATTAACTTATTATTATAATGGGTGTGGACGATTAAGCATCTCAATGTTACAATTTTTTTGTGCTGTGATATCCAAATTTTTCATCAAAAAATTTCACTTTCTTTTCTCCCCATGGTATGATATCAGTTAATCAGGAGAAGGTTCTTGGGCCAATATCCTCTCTGCCTCAATACAGCCCATGGTTGTCCCTCGAGACGAGCTACCATGAAAATCCCTGCAAGATCTCAAGTGGAGACGAGAGTGTGATTCATGTTTCCAATGACCCACTCATAAAGGTAATGTGCAAAACCCTCACCAAGAAAGTTTCATTATGAATAATGGAAATAGCTAACGTTCATGAAAAGCCACAGATATCTGAAGTTATTGCATGTGTATAGAGCGAGGGTTGACATACCCCCCCCCCCATTCCTTTTCCAGTGCACACACTTATCTGGAATGTATTATGATCTGCATTTTGTTAATTTGTAAAGTGGATATCGTTGTTGGCATCCAAGCATTCTTTATCAAAAATGATTTTTAAAAAGTTTAAAACTGCATGCAGTGAGGCAGTAAAGCAATTTTTTGGGCAAGGTATAATGAGAAAAATGTTATTATGAAGTTATGTAGGTTTTTTTGAATTTTAAAATGGTAATGCCATGGTTAAATTGCAATGCAACACCATAAACTGGGGGTAAATTCGGCAGTTTTGAAAATTTTATTAAAAAAAAAAATGACCGTTTTTACAGCCATTTTTCCCTGCTGTGCAAGGGTTGGGCTTTTTCTTGAGGCAATGTTTTTATGGCCGGATGCCCTTCCTGACGCCAACCCTGGTCGCGTCTTACGACATACAGGGATATGGTTCACCTATTCTAAAGCCGCTGTCGTACCTTGACGTTTTAGCCAGCATATGGAAACGTATCAAAATGTATGTAAAACGCTGGCGTACGCTGAACTATTGATGTTTTTTTTCAGTTTTTGGCGTATTCATAACGAGTTGGACGTATGCATAACGTATTTGTAACGTACACAGAATGTTTCGATAACATATACATGACTTATACCAACGAATGCTTAACATGTTGTTGGCGTTCACAACCTATGCCCAACGATAGTCGAACGTATGCATAGTGCGCAGCAGTGTATTGCCGACGATCATGTGGCGTATCCTATTAAAAGGCTGCCGCTCGACGATTCAAATCATAACCGCACTAGACATCGAAGTGTCAAGGCCCCGTCACACCTTGACGTTTTAGCCAGCGTATGCCGACATATGAAAAATTTGCCGAATACGCTGGCACACGTCGAATACGTTATGGGTTAGTTTTGTATACGTTAAGAGCACGCTGACGCATGCTGGCATACGTCGTAGTGCGCGGAGCACGTCAACAAATTTTAAGCATGCTCAAAAATTTTAGACGTATGCCAGCGTATGACGCACACGTTCCGCATACGCTGGCCATAAGTTGTAGGCACGTTATGCGATCGTTGACACACATCAACACACGTTACTTGTAAGTTACTCATCAGTCGAAACACGTCGAGGTAATGTTTAGTGTACCCGAAACATATTTCTAACCTATGAGTAACGTGCTTTGAACCTATGAGTAACGTGCTTTGAACCTTTGTGTGACGTATCTCCAACGCATTTTGACGTCTTCCGGACGACCACAGAACTTACTGAACATGTTACGAACTTACAGCTACCATATAATGGCGTATTGGCAGCGTTTAGGGGAATTGGTGTATAAAAATGGGCTTCACAGGAGGAACCCGTCAGTGTTCCAGACTCCATGTTTTTTTGTTTTTTTTCTTTTCTTCGGCATGACTGTGATGTTGACATCTCAATTTCTAGTGCGGTTTTGATTTAAATCGTTGAGCGGCAGCCTATTCATTATCTTGTATTATAACCGCACTAGAAATCGAAGTGTCAAGATCACCTTCATGCCGAAGAAAAGAAAAAAAAAACCATGGAGTCTGGAACGCTGACGATAAACATTACCTCGACGTGTTTCGACTTATGAGTAACTTACAAGTAACGTGTGTCGACGTGTGTCAACAATCGCGTAACGTGCCTACAACTTATGGCCAGCGTATGCGGAACGTGTGAGTCATACGCTGGCATACGTCAAAACATTTTGAGCATGTTAAAATTTGTCGACGAGTTTGGCGTACTACGACGTATGCCAGCGTGCTCTTAACGTATACAAAACTTCCCCATAACATATTCGACGTGTGCCAGCGTTTTAGACAAATTTTTCTTACGTCTGCATACGCTGGCTAAATCGTCAAGGTGTGACAGCGGCTTAACCGGGGCATACACCGGGACCAGTACACTGGTACTCATGTCGCCGACCTTGGAAGGATGACAGGCTGAGTCAACCCCCTGGTGTTAATTCAGCAGCCAACAGGGCTTGAACTCAAGACCCTGGGATCCCAAGCCGCCATCCTAACCACTAAGCCAACACCAGGCTGAAAATTGTATTTGATCGAAAAAAATTCCAATAATTCGAATATGAAAATTTATCATTCAGATCTTGTGTGTGTGCCAACAAATTGTATATGTGTGTTTCATGTGTGTATATACTGTATATCTATAGTGATAAATGTCAATGTGTGTGTGTCTCCTCCATAACTTCAAAACCATGAAACCAAGCAGCCTGGAACTTTGCATGCACACAAAGGGAACTCCAAGGAAGTGCATGAATTAAAATTTGGTATTTGGGTCAAGTAAAACACCCCATTTGAAGATAATTAACGGCCTTATTTAATTATATCCTCCTTCAGATGCATCTTGGGCTGACAGGATGGCCTAGAGGTATGCACCCCTCCGTCTCAGCTGTCTTGCCAAGGTTTGATTCCCGACCCAGCTATAAACTGTCATCCCGGTGTTTCACAGGCAGGGTTATTCATTAATGTGTGTACTGTCCCTCGGATAGACATTAAACGGGCGTCCTGTCTGCCAGCATTTGTTGGTGGACATTAAAGATCTCATGGTGTCCTTCACAAAGAGTTGGCAAGCCATCTCCGGCACCATGGCCAAATTCCAAATTCCTGCCCTAACTAGTCAAACATCAGGCCTGGCCAGACAGTTTGTGAAGACTCGGGCCAAGCATCCCTTGGCCGACTCAACAATGTGGGATAATAGTGGCTGTTAAAAAAGAAGACGAAGATCGGGCGCATCCTCGGACACCTCCAGGAATCCTCGGTCACTTCTCTCTCCCTCGCTGGGGTCTTAATGTGCCATTTTGTTTGACCTGCTCAACAATGCCTTGAGTTGGATCAGGCCGTAAAAGTTTATTAATGATAAAGTTGCCCAAAATGTTTTTTTCCACTTTCCTCACTTATATCAGGTCAGGCCAGATTATATTTGTGATTTGTCACAGGTACGATGTAAACATGTACTGGCCTGTTTCATGGTCGGGTTGTCGGTGACTAAACCATCTCCCCAACCAGGTTTCCTGGTGAGGAGGGTGTATGGATATGGATAACCCAGCAGGATTAAAAACAAAACCTGGCAGAGGACAGAGGAGCTCCTTGTGAGCCAACAGCCATCCATATCTCGTGCCCAACTGTCTCTGTGGACGTCATCCTGCAGTTGGGTTACTTTTTTTTTTGGAGGTTGGTGGCAGGATTTGCACTCTGGCCACCGTAACACCCTTCACTCTGCAAAACACAAGAAAAATGCAAGGAAAATTGAAAACCCACTCCGTGGGAGTACCTCCTGTGCAGCTGCCCTTCGCAGGGCAACTCACCGGATGACAGGATGAGGCCAAAGCCTTCGGGACCTGCACTCTTTGATGATGGGAGGAAAACCACAGGGAAACCTTCCCGGGTCAGATTGTGGTAATGTCTGTCGGGGTGGTGCTGAGGTGTCGTCCACCAGACGGTGGTCTCCTTGGGTTAACCTGAGGCAGTCCCTTAATGTGGGTGCCTGGTATGTCCTATCCCTAAGGGCCCTGTCACACCTTGACGTTTTAGCCAGCGTATGGCAAGGTATCAAAATGTATGTAAAACGCTGGCGTACGCTGAACTATTGATGTTTTTTTTAAGCTTTGGGCATATAATAACGTGTTGGACGTATGCATAACGTATTAGTAATGTGCACAGAACGTTTCAATCACATATAGATAACTTATACCAACGAATGCTGAGTGTGTTGTCGGCGTTCACAACCTATGCCCAACGATGGTCTAATTTATGCACAGCGCACGGCAGCGTATCGCCGACGATCACGTGACGTAAGCTATTCATAGGCTGCGGCTCGACGATTCAAATCATAACCGCACTAGACATCGAAGTGTGAAGCCGCTATCACACCTTGACGTTTTAGCCAGCATATGCCGACGTATGAAAAATTTGCCGAACCAAGCTGGCACACGTCGAATACGTTATGGGTAAGTTTTGTATACGTTAAGAGCATGCTGGCATACGTCGTAGTACACTGGCGGACATCATAGTATGCTGGCATACGTCGTCATACTCCCAGTACGTCGAGAAATTTTCAGCATGTTGAAAATTTCTCGCCGTACTCGGCGTATGACACACGTTCCGCATACGCTGGCATAAGTTGTAGGCACGTTACGCGATCGTTGACACACGTCGACACACGTTACTTGTAAGTTACTCATAAGTCGAAACACGTCAATGTAATGGTTAGCGTCAGTGTTCCAGACTCCCTGGTTTTTTATTTTTGTTATTTTTCTTCGGTATGACGGTGATGTTGACACTTCGATTTCTAGTGCGGTTATGATTTAAATCGTTGAGCGGCAGCCTATTAATTATATTATATCTTAACCACACTAGAAATCGAAGTGTCAACATCACCGTCATACCGAAGAAAAAACAAAACAAAAAAAAAACAGGGAGTCTGGAACACTGACGCTGACCATTACCTTGACGTGTTTCGACTTATGAGTAACTTACAAGTGACGTGTGTCAACGATCGCGTAACGTGCCTACAACACGTTACTGATAGGTTAGAAATAAGTTTCGGGTACGCTAAACATTACCTCCATGTGTTTCGACTTATGAGTAACTTACAAGTAACGTGTGTCAACGATCGCGTAACGTGTCTACAACTTATGGCCAAGCGTATGCAGAACGTGTGAGTCATACGCTGGCATACGTCGAAAAATTTCAAGCATGGAAAATTTGTCTAACACCTCGGCGTACTACGACGTATGCCAGCGTACAAAGACGTATGCCAGCGTGCTCTTAACGTATACAAACTTACCCATAACGTATTCGACGTGTGCCAGCGTTTTAGCCAAATTTTCCATACGTCAGGCATACGCTGGCTAAATCGTCAAGGTGTGACAGGACGTTAAGAGAGGATGATCACCTGTCTCTGTTAACATCTGAGCTCAAGCTTTTGAACATCGGTATTGCAGCACTCTCTGAGCTTCGGAGACCGGATTGCGGCGAGATCATGGCGGGTGTTCACACCAACTATTGTTCTGATCGCACTGATGGGTACCATGCTCAAGGAGTTGCTGTAGCTGTGTCCAATAAGCTGACTCCAATGATAATTGAGGTAACACCGGTCAACGAGCGTATTATGAGACTAAGGATTCGTCACTCCTTGGGTGTCATTTCCATGGTCTCTATATATGCTCCGACTGAAGCAAGTGACCTCACCGTGAAGGACGCATTCTTTGCCACGCTTGAGTGTGTCGATGATCACTGCCCCAGGCGAAATACTCTTCCAGTCTTGAGGGATTTCAATGCATCGAAAGGAACTGATGGGGATGGTTGTGAAATATGTGTTGATCCCCATGGGTCTGGAACTGTGAACCAGAATAGCTTTAAGTTCCTTTACTTTGCAAGAAGTCATGGACTTAAGGTGGCTGGTTCATGGTTTCAGCACCCACAAGCTCATCGCTGGACTTGTTATTCCAACACTGGTGGTGTGACAAAGGAGATTGACCATGTGCTTGTTGATGGTCTTTGGAGGATGATCTGGACCTCCAGGGACTTCCAGAGTGCTCAGTTCCTCAATATCGACCACAGGCTTGTTGAAGCTTAAATCTAGGAGAATAGTACCATCTCAGCCATGGCTGGATGTTAGCAAGCTGAAGGATGAGAGGGCAGCTGAGGAGTTTGCGAACAGGTTGAGTGGGGATTTGGGGGGTCTGGGTGCTTTGGGGAATCCTGAAGAGTTGTGGAGTGCCTTCAAGACCACCATCCTTGATGTTGCCAGTGACTGTCTTGGAACTCAACATGGGGCAGAGAAGAATTTTGTCTCTCAAGGGACACTGGATACCATTGACAAGAATCACAGGGCCAGGCTTGATGGCAGAGCTGCGGTGTTCAGGGAGTTGAGGCATAAAACTGTACGTGCGCTAAGGGTGGACAAGGTGGCCTGTGTGTGAGAGGGTAGAGCATTACCTGTTGTCATGTGATTCTCGTTCTACTTACAGGGGAATTTGCACATTGCGTTCCTCCAAGCCCATCCCTCGGTGCACTGCTGTCAGAGTGGAGGGTGGTGTGCTCTTGACAGAGGAGTCTGGAGTGAAGGCCCGCTGGGCCGGTTACTTTGAGCAGCTGTACCAGGCTGATCCACTCGCTGTTGAGTTGGATGTCAGGGGTGTAACTTTCCCTATTGTTGACCCTCCAATCAACTGTGATCCACCTTTGTTTGTGGAAACACATGCTGTGGTGAACCAGTTGAAATGGAGTGAAGCTCCTGGGATCTGTGACATCCATGCTGAACTTCTCAAGGCTGGTGGAAATGCTGTACTCATTTTGCTGCATGCAGGTCTGTGCTCTGCTCGGAACACAGGCATCATCCAAATTGACTGGAAGAGGTTCCTTGTTGTCCCTCTCTGAAAAGGAATGGGTGATCACCAGGACTGCAACAACTGCCGAGGGGTGAAAAACTAAGTGCCACCCTGCTCTCAGTGTCAGGCAAGGTCTTTGCTCGGATAATTCTTGATGGGATTCTCCACCATCTACTTGATCACCAGCGCCCAGAGCAGTCAGGCTATACACCAAAGAGGTCAGCAATTGACCGTATCCTTGCCCTTCTGGTCCTCACCGAGTGCAGACGAGAGTTTCATCAGGAGCTGAAATACAGCCTTTGTTGATCTCTGGAAAGCGTTTGATTCAGTGATTTGAGATGCCATCCGGGGGATTCTTGGTCTTCGTGGGGTGCCACCAAAACTGATCGATCTCATGTTTGAACGGTACTCTGATGCTGAGATGCTGTGAGATGTGGTGATACCATCTCCAACTTATTTCCAGTTGTTACTGGGGTTCGTCAGGGGTGTGTACTGGCCCCCACACTTTTCTGCGCTTTTATGGACTGTATTCTGGGGAGAATGTTGGAGAGATCAAGCTGCGGTGCATCATTTGGGAATGTGAAGATCTCTGACCTTGATTTCGCAGATGATGCAGTCATCTTTGCAGAGACTCTAGATATCCTTTTAGGCACCCTCAACATGCTGAATGAGGAGTCTCAGCCACTGGCATTACAGGTTTTTTGGGTCAAAACTAAGATCCAGGTTTTCAATGACATATTGGATGGTGCTATCTTGTCTGTACCTGTTTGTGGTGAGGATGTTGAGGTCATGGAGAGATTCACTTTCCTTGGCAGTGATATTGCTGTCTCTGCTGGCTGTGATCCAGAGGTCAATAGACGTCTGGGTTGGGCCTGTGGAGTCGTAGATTCACTGGATCATGGCGTGTGGCATTGTTGTTACCTTTGCAGGAGGACGAAAGTCTGAGTCTACAGGCCCTTAGTGCTTCCAGTCTTGCTCTACGGATGTGAGACTTGGACTCTGACCAAGGATCTGAGATGGAGACTTCATTCCTTTGGTACCAGGTCTCTTCAGAGAATCCTTGGCTATCGCTGGTCAGACTTTGTGTACAATGAGCGGTTGCTGAGAGAGACTCGATCAAATGAGATTTGTTACCTGCATAGTCCATGAGCGTCAGTTGTGGCTGTATGGACATGTGGCTCGTTTCCCTGATGCTGATCCTGCTCATCAGATTCTCTCAGCGAGGGAACCTCGTGAGTGGAGGAGGTCAATGTGCTGACCACGTGCCTCGTGGTTGCAGCAGGTTGATCGGCATCTCAAGGAGATGGGGATGGGCCAGGCATCTGCCTGGGGGATGGCCAGACGGAGGCCTCTGGAGTACCGGCGGAAAGTGGACGCAGTGACACGCTGCTTTGGCTCATGCTCCCATACCTGACCTGACCTGATTCATATCATCGCAAGCCTCATATACATACTTATGAAGCACTGTGTACATCACTTTTGTTTGTGCTATTGTTTTTTAATTTGTTGCTTGGAGCAATTCCATGCATTATAATATGATGTGATCTTCCTTGATGTACTCTCTCGGAGTTTGTCGGATTGGATCACATGGACAAAATAACTCAAAATCCTGAGTCCTCCCTCCTCCTCCCTCCCTCCTTGGTGCCCCACCCTCCTCACTACCTCTCGCTACTCTCCTTCCCCCTCCACCTCCCACTCTCCCCCTCTTTCTCTCCCCTCTTTTTCTTCTCCCCACATTGTGTTCTCATTAGCGAAGTGGTATTTGTGTGTGTGTGTGTGTGTGTGTGTGTGTGTGTGTGTGTGTGTGTGTGTGTGTGTGTGTGTGTGTGTGTATTTGCTTGTGTGTGTGTGTGTGTGTGTGTATTTGTATACAGGGTGTCCCAAAAAATATACAACTTTTCATCTGCAAAGAGGATGGTCATAACATATATTTTTAAAGATATATGGCTGGATAGAAAGCTGAAAGGTTGAAGTTTATTGTACCAATGTCAAAATTGCCACGAAAATTTAAATTTTGGTATAGAATCGCCGTTTTCTTTTAGACCACATGTTCGACGTAGGCTCCACGTTGTCTGATCACTGCCTGCAAACGCGTTGTTATGTTCTCCATCACTTTGGGAAACGTTTCCTGAGGAATGTTCTGGATTTCTCGGTGGTTGTTTTCCTTCAGCTGATCAAGAGTCTGAGGCCTAGGGTTTCCTAGATCCTGTCCTTGAGATACCCCCACAAGAAGAAGGCTGGAGGAGTAATGTCAGGGGAATACTGTGGCTACTCAACTTCTTCGTAGAGGGAGATAAAGCGGCCCTCAAAATGTTGGTTGAGAAAATGCCTTGTTTGGAAAAGGCGCTGTCACACCTTGACGATTTAGCCAGCGTATGCCGACTTATGAAAAATTTGTCTAAAACGCTGGCACACGTCGAATACGTTATGGGTACGTTTGTATATGTTAAGAGCACGCTGAAGAACAGTGCCATACGTCGTCGTACGCTGGCTTTCATCGTTGTACTTTGCGGTTGTCCTCAAATTTTAGCATGCTTGAAATTTTACGACGTATGCCAGCGTATGACTCACACGTTCTGCTACGCTGGCCATAAATTGTAGGCACGTTACGCGATCGTTGACACATGTCGACACACATTACTTGTAAGTTACTCATAAGTCGAAACACGTCGAGGTAATGTTCTGCGTACCCGAAACTTATTTATAACCTATGAGTAACGTGTTGTAGGCACGTTACACGATCGTTGACGCACGTCGAGGCACGTTCCTTGTAAGTTACTCATAAGTCGAAACACGTCGAGGTAATGTTTAGCGTATCCAAAACTTATTTCTAACCTATGATTAACGTACTTTGAACCTATGTGTAACGTACCTCCAACGCATATTGATGTATGTAGACGTATTTGATTGACGTTTCCCGGACGACCACAGATCTTACTGAACCTGTTTCTAATTTACAGCTTCCGTATAATGGCGTATTGGCAGCGTTAAAAACACAACAACAACATAACTTCCGATATTTCGTCATGTGCCGTTACGTCACGTCCGGTTGCCTCTTCAGTTTGCTCATGTCTTATTCTTAGTTCCTCCTCTGTGAATATTTTCTGATTGAGGATATTGTCACGTCGACGTCGAAACTTAAAAGCAAATGTCCGAATATATTTTAAAATTCGTGATAGACTAAAAAAAAACAAAAAAAAAAAAAACAACTTCAGATATTTCGTCACGTGCCTTCACGGAGCCAAGGAGAAAAAAATAAAATGTGCCTTGACTGAGAAAATAAGTTTCGGGTATGCTAAACATTACCTCGACATGTTTCGACTTATGAGTAACTTACAAGGAACTTGTGTCGACGTGCGTCGATCGTGTAACGTGCCTACAACTTATTCCCAGCGTAGCGGAACGTGTGAGCCATACGGCGAGTATGTCGTAAAATTTTCAGCATGCTTTAAATTTCACAATTTACGAGACGTACCGCAAAATATGACAGCGTACTTCATCGTTTTTCAGCGTGCTCTTAACGTATACACAATTTACCCATACCGTATTCGACGTGTGCCAGCGTTTTAGACGCATCTTTCATAGGTCGGCGTACGCTGGCTAAATCGTTAAGGTGTGACTGCGTGGTTAACACTTCCAATTCTCAGGCGGTTATGATTTAAATCGGCGTGCAGCAGATTTTTAACAGGCTACGCCACGAGTTCGTCGGCGATACGTGCAGCGCATTATGCCTAAGTTAAACTATCGTTGGGCATAGGTTGTGAACGCCGACAACAGGCTAAGTATTCGTTGGCATAAGTTATCTATAAGACAACGAAACGTTCTGTGCCCGTTACTAATATGTTATGCATACGACCAACACGTTATGAATACGACCAAAACTTAAAAAAAAAACATCAAAATTTCAGCGTATGCCAACGTTTTACATACATTTTTATACGTTGCCGTTGCTGGCTAAATCGTCAAGGTGTGACAGCGCCTAAAGGCATGAATGTATTGGCGAAGGATCCTCTGAACGGTGCTTTTATGAATATTTGTCTCGGCAGAAAGTCGTTGAATCAATTTTTTTGGACTCTGAACGACCGCCTGTCTCACCATTTCCACATTTTCTTCACTACGACCTGTCATCTTCTGAACACTGTGATCCTTGTGAAGGTCACAGATGGTTCCCACATTGGTAAACTTTGCGATGGTGTACTTTATTGTCCGAAAGTTTGGTGCATGGCGCAAGTGGATACCGAAATGTCTTGAGTAAAGACGTTGCACCTGTATGAGACTTTTCGTCTGGTGCCAAAGTTCAACAATTTTCGGTCATTGTTGTACGGTCAGTCTTGGCATTTTTCTGGCGCTTGCTTGGTATCAAAATAAACTTCAGGGTCTCTGCAACAAGAAATGAAGCATTAGTGACAAAATTACTGCTTTTTTAGGATCAAACGAAGCATTTTAAAAGTTGTATGTATATATATATTCTTCTTCTTTCGGCTGCTCCCGGTCGGGGTTGCCACAGCGGATCATCCGTATGATCCGCATAGTGATTTGGCACATGTTTTACGCCGGATGCCCTTCCTGACTCAACCCTGGTCGCCTCTTACGACACAGGGATATATATATATATATATATATATATATATATATATATATATATATATATATATATATATATATATATATATATATATATATATATATATATATATATATATATATATATATAATTCTGACAACCTGGGACTCAAACCCACGGACCTCACCACTTATGCAGTAATAGCCCACTGAGCTATTGAGTTTTCGGATATCCTCAGAACTTTCTCACACTAACACTGCAAGCTTTATGATGGCTGATGTTCTATGTGTCTGCTATGTGCCCTGTGTGTATATATTAGAGATAAACCATATATATATATATATATATATATATATATATATATATATATATATATATATATATATATATATATATATATATATATATATATATATATATATATATATATATATATATATATATATATATATATATATATATATATATATATATATATATATATATATATATATATATATATATATATATATATATATATATATATATATATATATATATATATATATATATATATATATATATATATATATATATATATATATATATATATATATATATATATATATATACATATATATATATATATATATATATATATATATATATATATATATATATATATATACATATATATATATATATATATATATATATATATATATATATATATATATATATATGTGTGTATATATATATATATATATATATATATATGTGTATATATATACAGTGTGTGTGTGTGTGTGTGTGTGTGTGTGTGTGTGTGTGTGTGTGTGTGTGTGTGTGTGTGTGTGTGTATATATGTCTTCTTCTTCTTCTTCTTTCGGCTGCTGCCGTTAGGGGTCGCCACAGCGGATCATCCGTATGATCCGCCTAGTGATTTGGCACATGTTTTACACTGGATGCCCTTCCTGACGCAACCCTGGTCGCCTCTTACGACACAGGGATATGGTACACCTATTTTAACCGGGGTATACTGGTACTATACGGCCCAGTACACTGGTACTCACTTCGCCGACCTCGGAAGGATGACAGGCTGAGTCAACCCCCTGGTGCATTAATTCAGTGGCCCAACGGGGCTTGAACTCAGGACCTTTTGGATCCCAAGCCGCTGCCCTAACCACTGCGCCAACACCAGGCTTTGTGTGTATGTATATATATATATATATATATATATATATATATATATATATATATATATATATATATATATATATATATATATATATATATATGTATATATATGTATATATGTATATATATATATATATATATATATATATATATATATATATATATATATATATATATATATATATATATACATATATATACATACATACATACATACATACATACATACATACATACATACATACATACATACATACATACATACATACATACATACATACATACATATACATATACACACACGTATATATGTTTTTTAAAGAATAAGAAGCCGCTTCCAACCAAAAGTAAAAACGAGATCGACTGCTAATTTGAGCAAAAAAGTGAGAGCAGACCTGGTCTCGCTTTTTTGCTCAAATTAGCGGAGTCGATCTCGTTTTTAGCTCGCCTGTTCGAAGAACAGAGAGCTATAGCGATACCCCCGGCGTGAGCGTCAGCGTGAGCGTTAGCGTGAGTGTCAAAAAGTTAAAGTTTTTGGTGCAAGTTATTTAGAAGCTTGCCATTCATTTAATATGTGTACTAGGATGCTGATATTTGGCATGGAGGTTCCTTTGGGGTATACTATTGGTGTAGTGAAGTTGAAATTTAAAAAAAGTTCAAATTTTTTAAATTTTTGACCTGTTTTGAACTTAACTTTTTTGTAGCACATCAACGTTAAAGTTTTTAGTGTAAGTTATTTAGAAGCTTGCCATTCATTTAATATGTGTACTCGGATGCTGATATTTGGCATGGAGGTTCCTTTGGGATATATTATTGATGTAATGAAGTTGGAATTAAAAAATAATTTCTAATTTTTTTAATTTTTGACCTGCTTTGAACTTGACTTTTTTGTAGCATATCAACGTTAAAGTTTTTTCCTTTCTCATGTTTTTATCTACCACACTATTTTTTACTGATTACAATATACAAATACATATATTGCTTTAAAATTATTTGGATCAGACTTCACTGCAATGCTTTATAAAAAATATTATTAGACTTGTCTTTTAAAAATGATAAATGTATAAACAGGCGAGCATTGGGTGGCTTTAACACCAACTCTTTGGTTACTTTTGGTTGGAAGCGCCTTCTTCTTCTTCAAAAATGTGTCATCCAAACCGCACCAATCTTTTACAAATGTAATATATATATATATATATATATATATATATATATATATATATATATATATATATATATATATATATATATATATATATATATATATATATATATATTACACTTTAAAAACAGATGCCATCTACATTTCTTTCAGGATTTTACCAATGAAGATGGGATCAATCTGAGCAATTCAACAAATGAATCTTTCTGCAACCTTCCTTCTCCCAGAATTGGAACTCCTCTTATCCAAACACCTGCTCCCCCCTCCTTCACATTGGAAAGCACAGCTACGACACGGTAAACTCTTCTATCCATTGAATTATGATTTAACCTTGCTATATTGCATATGCTGGAATGTAAGACCCCTAGCTTTGCTGACGGAAATACCAATCTTTGCATAATTGCTCAAAAAAAAAAATGTTGTTGTTCATCGGAAAAATTAAATTAGGTGGTGTATAGATGCCAGCCAAGCTGTTCACTCAGGGAGCGCAGAGGGGGAGATTGTTAATGGGATATTCATCACAGCTTTTTAGATCCTGAACTCCAAGTAATATACAACACAAGAAGAGGAAGAACATAATAAAAAAAATTGAAACCCTCCCCCTCCTCTCTTCCTTCTTTTGATCAAACTGTCTGAGGTACATATTAGGAATGGGCTATGCCAGGAAACAAACTCTCTTCATTTGTGTCTGAGCAGCACGATAATATGGTGTGTGTGTGTGTGTGTGTGTGTGTGTGTGTGTGTGTGTGTGTGTGTGTGTGTGTGTGTGTGTGTGTGTGTGTGCGTGTGATATGGAGAGGTACGAAAGAGAGACAGAAAGATGGGGGGAGGTGGAAAAGTGAAAGATTACATCATTCCCTCATTCTCTACATCCTCATCTATCTGAAAAGACAGCATCGAAAAAAAACAAAAGTGCAAGTAAAGCATGAGTCACATTTGCTCTTCGGCTTGGATACGGTGGCCGTACTCCCCCTGAATTGACAGAAACGTGCGGCGGCCGCAGAGTTTCTGAGGTGGCCTCAGGGTGACCCTGAGGCTATCTTTTACGCTGTATGGCTATGTTTTACAGGCCGTAGGGGTCTCCGTGGAATTAAAGCGCGAAGTTATAACTTTTTTCATTTCTCGGTTGGCCGTAGCAATTCGACAAGCTGTATCCATGACGTAGATGTGTTCCACGTCGACCGTACGTAGGGCGTACGGTGGGCTTGCGTTATTCGTGCGTTTTCCGTAGGCTCTTATCAATGAAAAATGAATTTTGCCAACCCCCAAAAAATTACGGTGGCCGCACTATTTCCACGTTCGCCTTAGGGCCCCCCTGCGGTCGCCTTGCGGGCACCTTGAGGCTACCTTGCGTCTGCCTTGAAAATTCTATGGCCGCCGCAGAGACGCCCTAAGGTCACCATGCGACGTCAAATCAAAGACCGTACGGCACCCCCACGTTTTCGGTCTCCACAATTTCTAAATACCCCGTGCGGCTACCCAAGAAATAAAAACATATGTGACTGCTACATTGTGTGACTGTGGAAATACTGCGGCCGCCCTATAATTGCTAGTGGCCGTACATTTTTTAGACCCTACAGCCGCCGAGCCAAATGTGACTGAAGCATAAGCAAAGCAGAAGTTGAGCTCCACACTTTTACATGTTTTTGCTTTCAGTCTTTGTTTGCAGCTGATTTGGTTTAATTATTGAGGCCTTTCTACGAAGCGGCTTGTATTCTCTGGTATGTCAAATAGCATGTAAAGGTAAAGAAGTGAAGCACAATGGCTCATTTTCATATTTCAACACGTCATAAATAATGTCAGCATTTATTTCCATTTGGGTTTGCTCACCACTGCATTTCATGAACAACTGTCATTGTTGCTGCATCTTTGGAAAGCATTTTTTTTTCCTTGAAGAGTTTCATTTCTTACTTATGATGTATGCTCATCACTAATGATCACACAGAACAGAATCTTGAATATAATTTACAGCAATAAACAGATTCTGTCAATATAAAGGGTACTTAATTTAAAATATTATTGTTCCATTTTGATCATCGAATTGAAATTTGGTTTTTCAGAGCATTTTTACAGCGCGTGCGCTGTATACAATTGCACCGAGTTTGAAATGTCCCCGGTGTCTACCACGTCTACCACGTCTCCGGTGTCCCCCCCTCCCCCACGTGCCTGTGACAGCCAATGATGGCCGTCCGGTAGATGCAGTGCGTAACCGAGACCGAAATGGCGACAATTGACGGAAATACCCGAGTATTTCAATGGAAATTTGTGAAACTAACGTGTTGTATATGTGAAAACCATTCAATTTATTGCTTGACGGAAAAAAAGCAAGAAACGCGCCCCTCTCATGTACGAACGACCGAAAGACGTCATTTCCGCCCACCATCACATTTCGCGCCGAAAGACGTCATTTCCGCCCACCATCACATTTCGCGCCGAAAGACGTCATTTCCGCCCACCATCGCATTTCATGCCGAAAGACGTCATTTCTGCCCACCATCGCATTTCGCGCCGATCGCCGAACGCTGAAAGCGAAGTTCTTATTATGCCATCATTCTTATGTGGCCCCCTGCCACGCTGTATCAAACGATTTCATTCCTTCTGTTATATATAAAGGTGCTTATAACAATAATAACAAGATTTTTACATTTCAAATATTAAGTCCGCTTTTTAATTGTTTTTCAACTGAAAAAGCATAAATTGCATATTTTAACATTAGTGCACTCATTTGCTTCACCACACGCGCTGTATTGAAGGATTTCACTTGTTAGCCTTAAGTTCCTGCTTTAACTGTGCGGAATTTGTCAGGCTTCACAGATTGAGCTCATCCCATTGTTAGTGTTTTGTTTCTTCCTGATTTTTATTGTTGTTTGTCTATTTGTCAGGAGTGAAACCCACATGGAAGCACCACAACATGTAAAGACTGTTCCTTTGACAATAATTGCATCCAATGGCCGTGTAAATCAGATGTACCCAACGGAGACGGCGTTCCCAGGGGACCTCATGTTCACAGCAATTCAGGAAGATGAACCCGAGGAAGCCTTTGATGAAAGTGACACGAACAGTGAAGTGGAGGTGATGATCAACGGCTCTCAGTTGGATGTCATTTCCTCAAAAAATAAAGATACTGAAGATCAGAAGAACCAAGAGCTGATTAATGAAATCGAGGAGCACCACCGTTCACTTGCAGATGTGCTGGTCCCAGCCACAGAGGTTTTTACAACCTGTGAGCTTATTGAAAGAATGTTTTCACATGAAAATTTAAATTTGGATGAAGAATTATGGCACAGACGGGACGTGAGCGGTGCCACAACGGATACACCTTGTCAAAAGTAGGTTTTCTTTACTTGCTGTTAGGGTAAGGGTTAGGTTAATTCCTATGACTAGTAACCCCCTCTCCCTCTGGGTGGGTAGAGTTTGTGCATTACTTGTTGAAAAAAGTATAGTCTGTGATTTGCAAGACTGTAGATGTTCATCTAAAAGGTTATAGATGATCTAAAGGTCCAAAGGGTACATGCCAATAGTGGTTAGGGTCTGAAGGGTTAAAAGGTCTAAAGCTTGAATTATTCAAGGCCCCAAGCAGTCTAAAGGGGTCTAAACATGCCCAAAATGTCTAAAGGGTCTGAAGGATGTCAGGGTTTAAAGGGTGGTAAGGTCTAAGGGGTCTAAAAAGGGTTTTAAAGGGTATAAAAGGTCAAAATGGTGAAGGGGTCTAAAGTGTTGTAAGGGTCTTTAAGCTAAAGGGGGTCTAGAGGGTTTGAAAGGGTTTAACGGGGGCTATAGGAGTCTTGCAGCTCTAAAGGGTCTTCGGGTCTTAAGGATCTTGGTGGTCAAATGATCTCATGGGGTCTATTTTGTCTTAGCTGTCCTAAGGGTCTGTATGTCTTTGGGGTCTTAATTGTCTCAGGGTTCCAATAATCTAAAGGTTCTAACAGGGTTTAGAGGGTCTTAGGATTGGGTCTCAAGGGGCCTAAAGGCATATAGGGGATATAAGGGGTCTACAGAATGTAAATGTCTGACAATGTCTAAAGGTTCTTAAAGGGTCTTCAAAGGTCTAAGGAGGTCTCAGCAGTCTAAAGGGTCGAAAGGTTTAAAAGGGTACATTAAAAATGTATGTAATTAAAAGGCGTAATCATGGTGCAATTGCTGTTAAAACAGTATGCGTAATTAAGAGACATAGTCACGTGGTTTTGTGGCTGGACCTGTACTTGCACAATTATTACGTTGTTTCTCTGAAATAAGCCCAGGGTGGGTTCTGGTGTCCAGCCATACATAGTTCGTACATCCGTACGTACATCCGTTAACATTTGACTGAAACATCTTGTCCTCACAAACTACCTGATCGATATAGACCAAATTTGGAAGGATGCATCAGAACAGCAAGGTCTCATGGGGTTGTGCTCCCAATCTTGATGCACCCTCTACAAAAAGAAGTGAAAGAGAGGGTTTTGCCACAAATACTGGTATTTTATACAAAAATCTTCTTCTCAGAAACCACTTGACAGATCCAGACCAAACTCGCCACGAGGCATCGGGACCATGCCCTAACCTAAGGTTGTGCTCCTCTTGGCCATATATCCTGTGAAAAGAGGGCCATAGGTCCTCTCCCCGAATCCCTCATTTTCACTAATACATCTTCTCCACAACTACAGTACCTGAGCGATAAAGACCAAATTTGGTACAATGCATCAGAACAGTAAGGTCTCGTGGGGTTGTGCTCCCAATTCGGATCCGCCCCATAAGAGGATGAAAAGGCAGGGTTTGCCTCAAATTCAGGTAATTTATTTTAAAATCTTCTAAGAAACCAATGCTTAGATGCAAACCAAACTCTTCATGAACCATAAGGACCATGCCGTTAACTTCAGTTGTGTTCCCATGACCGTACCACTTGAGGAAAGGGGGGGGGGCATCCTTCATTTTCCCTAATCCCCTAATCCTCTAATCCTTCATTTTCACTCCTTTTGGGGAAATAACTGTCAGTCCCCCATGGGGCTATTTTATATAGATTGCTCAAATTGTAAGCCACTGACATGCTTACCCACAGCAATCCTTGATGGTAGGTTTCTTTGAATGTTTCTTAACGATGACAAATCGATTTTAGCACATTCGTTTCTAATTTCATTCTTTAGATCTTCAATAGTACATTATCTCATGGTATAAAGCAATGATTTTTGGTGTCCACAAATAAAAAGAAAGTCAAATGGTGTTTAATCTGGGTGATGCGGAAGCTATTCTATTGGTCCACGACCTCAAAAGTATCATCTTTAAATCAAAATAAAAAATAAAAATAAAAAAATATATATATATATATATATTTGTGCGATTCCAGACTTTTGAAGCACCCTGTACAATGTAGTAATAATACGAGTTCTCTTACAAGGAACTTCCATGCTGTAAGAGGCCATTAGGCCCATTAAAGCCAGCACTATTATTGCCAACTTATGGGTTTTTTTGTCAGTCCTCTATCCTTTTCAATGCTCAGCATCAAGCCAGGAAGCAGCACATACGTCGTTTTTTATTTTAATTTTAATTTTATGGTATCACTAGGCTCGGGCTTGACCCGCTGACCTACCAGACTCGGAGCGGATGCTCCAACTATTACGCCACCCAGTCTGGTTTCTCACTCCTGTTTTGTAGGGAGGAAATACCTCCCTGGGAATCCAACATCTTGACTCTCCAATAATAGGTTTTGTTAATGTTTCAACAATGACATTTTATACTGACCGGGTCTTTCACCTTTTGGTGTTTCATTCATAAGCAATGAGATGGTGACTCGCTGATTACAAGTCTGAGGCTTTAGTGTGCTTCATACTGAGGTGGTAAATCCTCATGTGAAGCCTTTTGAAATTTGATGGCTTTGCTTGCATCTTACTGTTTGTGATTTTTATTTTTGTTTTTATCTTTTTTAATGATTCAGTAGAATCTCATAAATACAAAAGTATACGTTTTTAATGTGTACACCAGTAATCTTGATGTGTATTCATCTAACTTTTTTTTTTTGAATACCTTGTCGAGGCTCGTATGAGAGCTGATACACAATGCACAGCAAGGGGGGGCATGAGACAAGAGGGGCGGGAGTGGGAAGGACAAAATATTTGGGAAAAGAGACATTAGGAGATCTGTGGAAGGGAGAGGGATGGGGGTGGGGAACATGGGGTATACAAGATGGACATTACAGGGACTTTCAAGGAAGGGAAGCAGGGAATTTGAAGGAGGTGTGTTTGGGGTGATTTAACGGGGGTAGAAAAGATCGAGGATTTGGATGGGGGACGATAAGAGGAGGTGGTGAACAGCTGTTTTGAAAGCCTGGAGGGAATAATGGGATTGAATAGAGTGAGGGAGTTTATTCCAATGGCGGGGAAAAAAGAGGAATGAAAGAGTGAAGGTGAGCAGTGATTCGTGATTCTGGTAGTATTTATTGTACGTCTGCTTTAATTTGTTCACAAAAAAATATTTTCACGAAAAATATAAGTGACCACTATATTCGTTATTGTTGTGTGTTTGTCTGTCTATCTGTCTGTCTGTCTGTCTGTCCCGAGCATAGCTTCGTGGGTTTTGATACGATGCTGACAAAATTTTGGTGGGAGGTTTATATCATGATCTAGTTGTGTTTTCCTGAAAATGGGAGTGGTCTGCCCAGTGTGGGCGAAGCTCCGACCAAAAAACGTGTTTTTAGGGGGTAGCCGATTTCAATTTGCATCTTCTCCTCGGGGTTTGTCGAATCTGACGGGTTTCAGTATTTGGTTAGCCCAATGACACCTGCATAGCCCCACGGAGCTCGATTTCTCATTTTAGTCCCAAGGTCAAGGTCACAAGGTCACGAACTTAGAAAATTTCGAATTTTGACATAAAAAACAGACGACTGCCCAAACTTTGAGAGCTCAGATGACAATATTTTTATGCATAATCTTGAGGTCATTCCCCACCGAAAGTCTTGAAACCATTTTTCTCTATCTCGAACACCTTGCCCGTGGCGCCCCCTTCAAGTTTGTTTTTACGCTGATTTCATCAAAGCATGGATAATTAATCCGATGAGTGCGAAATGCCATATCGCCTATATGACGTTATATTGTTCCTGGAATGTTCCAGAGGAAGTTTTGCACCAAAGGTCATAATCCTTGACCTTTGACCTTTAAAGGTCACAAAGGTCAAATTCTCAAAGTTGTGGGAATCGAACCGGGTTTTCGACCTTCTTCGACGAACTAACTCCAATAAGCTATGGCACGTATCCCGTTTCCTTATTTTAATGTCCACAACATTGTTTTGTGACCTTTAAAGGTTATGCAAAGGACAAATTTTGAAAGTTGTTGAACGAAACCGGGTTTTCGACATTTTGCAGCTAATAACCTGTCACTCGTACCACATCATGTTGATCATTTTTATAACTTGGTCAAACATGATCACATTGTCTCATCCTTGACTTCTGAAAAAATCTACATCGTCAAATACCGCTCGTGAACCATCGTCGTCTTCAGACTTGTTGTATGTCTGCAGTGAATCAAAAAGCTCTTGCGATTAGCAATCTCGAATACGAATTAAGATATGGAGCTTATGGAGTATAAAATGTCAGAGTCACCTCCAACCTGCCACAATATTGAACCATGATTAAAGGGAATTTGTCGAGCAACAGGTCACTTTTGGGTGTTCATTTGTATCAAACTATCCCTGGTGTTGGCTTAATGGTTCAGGTGGTGGGTTTGGGATCCTCGGGTCCTGAGTTCAAATCCCGCTCAGCTGTTGAATTAATACCAGGTGGGGTTGACTCTGGCTGTCATCCTTCCGAGGTCTGCAAAATGAGTGCCAGCTTGCTGGTATTCTGCGTCGGAGTGGCGACCCGTCCAGGATTGTGTCCGATAGCCAAGGAGACTGTGCAGAGTGTTGGTGCTGCCGAAGCAAAGTATGGTCTCAATGGATGGATTTGTTTCGCACTGTTAAAATAAAACAATTATGTTGGAGTAATGTTTGAAAGTGTCACATTTCAGTTTATATTTATAAAAATCCTGTGAGCCACAAGAGTGGCTCACAGGAAAAGGGAGGAAAAGGGTGGAAATGGGAGTTATGGCCTACGGGACAATATAGAAAGAAATGAGACAACACGGAGTCCTGCCATGTCCAACATCTTGATTCTCCAAGAATAGGCTTTCTTATTGTTTCAACAATGGATTGAGGCCCTTGAGCAAGAGGGTCAAGGTGGTGTCTTTTGACTTATCTTGGGCATTCGACAAAGATGTCAAGCATGCTCCGTTGCTTGTTGAGCTTTCTGCATGTGGAATACAAGACCACCTTTCCTGACTTGCCCACGTCTGCACTCATATTTGTCGACTGATTCCTCTCATCCACTCTCCCCAATGGAGGCTATTATGTCCCAAGGCATCCTGGCTTCAGACATCGTCGGTTCTTTCCATTGTATTGGAAACCCCTCTTTTCTGAATCGCAGATCACCATATTGTTCTGTACAATTCCACATCTCACTGACAGTGTTGCAGCAATGGGTTCCCTTTTTACTTACCTGGAAAGGATCAGGTGGTGCTCTCAAACATGGAACATACACTATTTAAACACAGACATATCTCACATTATCACCCTGTGGCTCTGGAAAGTTTCAACCTCTTCCAGTGGTTGATTGTGAAAATCCATAGGTGGGTTCATTTGACAGTCTCTCAACTTTCTGGGCATCACTATTAGCCACGATCTCTCGTTAGCAGAACACATATCAAAGCTGGCCTCCAAAGCCAGCCCAATGGAAGATGTCCAGTACTCATACTCTACACAGTACATACGATCCCTGTAATTACTCTTAACCATTCAGACTGATCGATTAGGAAATTAATTTAGCTGAGACATGTACCTGCTCAAAGGGTTTGTCTTTTGTCTTTTGATGTCAGTGGGTGGTGGTAATAACCTAACTTAAATCTATGGAAATTATTAATCATGTTGACCTGGGTCCTGCCGTGTCTCGGAGTCCTGCCGTGTCTCGTTTCCTCTCCACTCCTTCTCTCCCCCCCCCCTTTTCCCTTCTCAACCTCTCTCATTCCCTCCCCCCCACTTCAAACCTCCTTCCACATCTCGACTGAGGTTAAAGAGCTTGGTCTAATGAAGGACCTTTAAATTGAGGACCACCACATTGGCACCAACATGTGGTATCTGAACCCTCTCCACATTTCAAATTGAGATTGGAGCTTCCATGGGGGAAACTTCTGTTTAACAGATGACTGCAAAATTTGTTTAATTTATCATTTTTAAGCAATGAAGCCACTTCACTACTTGGGTACGTCCTTCTTTCCATCCATCCACCTGTCATAAAGGAAGAAGAAGAACCTTTATAACCCACCGTGTGTAGTTCTAAAGGGTTCCAATGGATAATTCCAAAGGATTCTAACTCGTTCTAATGGATAATTCTAAAGGGTTCCATGAGTAATTCTAAAGGGTTCCAATGAGTAATTCTAAAGGGTTCCAATGGGTAATTCTAAAGGCTTCTAACTGGTTCGAAAGGGTTCCTATAAGTAATTCTGAAGGGAAATTCTAATGAGTTCTAATTGGTTCTAAAGGGTATATTCTAGTGGGTTCTAAACGGTAATTCTAATGGGTTCTAATTGGTTCTAAAGGGTAATTCTAGTGGGTTCTGAAGGGTAATTCTAGTGGGTTCTAAGGCGTAATTCTAATGGGTTCTAAAAGGTGTAATTCTAATGGGTTCTAAAGGGTAATTCTAAAGGGTGCTAAAGGGTAATTCTTCAGGGTTCTAAAGGGTAATTCCAAAGGGTGCTAAAAGGGTACTTCTCATGGGTTCTAAAGGGTAATTCCAAAGGGTGCTAAAGGGTAATTCTAATGGGTTCTAAAGGGTAATTCTAATGGGTTCTAAAGGGTAATTCTAATGGGTTCTAAAGGGTAATTCTAATGGGTTCTAAAGGGTAATTCTAATGGGTTCTAAAGGGTAATTCTAATGTGTTCTAAAGGGTAATTTTAATGGGTTCTAAACGGTACTTCTCATGGGTTCTAAAGTGTAATTTTAATGGGTTCTAAAGGGTAATTCTAATAGGTTCTAAAGGGTAATTCTAATGAGTTCTGAAGAGTGATTCTAATGGGTTCTAAAGGGTAATTCTAATTGGTTCCAAGGGGTAATTCTAATGGGTTCTGAAGGGTAATTCTAATGGGTTCTAAAGGGTAATTCTAATGGGTTCTAAAGAGTGATTATAATAGGTTCTAAAGCGTTTTAAAGGGTAATTTTAATGGGTTCTGAGAGGTTCTAAAGGGTAATTCTAATGGGTTTCGTTCGTTTCTAAGCTTTGCCTATTTCATATTAAAAATGCCAAACTAAACCGCTTTCTTCGGACACGGGTCCAATTTTTATTTACTTTTGCTATTCCATTTGACTGTGCAGCCTTTTTAATCCCTGATTAGATGTCATGTGGAAGTCGTTAATAGTCAAGCGCATTAAGGACTCAGACTTTTAGTTCATGAGCTTTATTGTGAATCTTATCAATGTATTTGCTTCATTTTTTAATCTGCAATGTCAAATTTGATTGTAGTCCATTTCATTTGATTTTCTGTAATAAAAAAGATTATCGTATGTTTTAAAAAGTCCACCTTCTGTGTCTGGAAGGGAGTTTATAGTCTATCAGAAGCGGGTTTAATAAATGTCGAGTACGTTCTTTAAGCATTCAAAAAAAAAAACAAAAAAAAAAACGGTTGTTTACATGAAGAAACAATGGAAATTTAAAGTGTCAACAGATTTGATCGGTCAGGAATTTCTGACTTCAGCCATGTCAAACAGGGGTCAGCTTTGGAGGGTGGGAGCTTGGGAGAGGGGTGAGTGATAGTTGAGAAAGAGGAAACTGAGGACGAGAAGATGGGGGGAGGAAAAGGGTGGAAATGGGAGTTATGGCCCATGCGATAATATAGAAAGAAATAAGAGAGTGGGAGTGGGAGGAGAAGGGAAGAAGTTTGATGATGGCTGATATTATAGCAGCCGTTGAACATGTACTGTGGGCTTTAGCCATTCTTGGATGGCACAAATTTACAAATCTCATTGGAACAGTGAATGCAGTACTGTACTTACATTTTATTGTGGTTTATCTAGGGTGGAGGAAGAACTGATGGTGTCTTCGTCAAGCCTTCCCGCCTGTCCAGCATATTACTTGGTATCAGCAGCGAAGGCTGAGCTGCTAATGAAACTCAAGGAAATGCAGCCATCGGGTCCTGGTGAAGAGGAAGAAATGTACCCAGATCTGACGGAGAAAAAGGTCAGGAATTGCTGCGTCTCTCAGTAGTTTAACAACTTAAGACAGATACAAACGTTGTATCTGGTAATTGCTCATTGTGCAAGTTTGTCTTGAATTAATTATATTTATTTTGTCAAATTAATATTCCCATCAATTTTCGTTCATCAATGTACATTGGATGTTTCCATCTTACACACGTCATGTTTTTCGTTTAATCATCTGAGGCTATGAAGGCGACGTAAGCTAATCGTTATGCCGATACACTGCAGGCTGAACTTATCCACAGCATTGGGCGGAAGCTGCAGACACTTCGTGAAGCACGGCAATCGCTTCTTCAGGATGTGCATGAGAATGAGCAGCTTGGTGCCAATGTCGAGGTGAATGTGTGTGCCGTCTGCAAGCCAAATGAGCTGGACAAGTATCGCATGTTTGTTGGCGACCTGGACAAGGTTGTGAACCTGCTGCTGTCACTGTCAGGGCGTTTGGCTCGTGTGGACAATGCGCTCTGCAGCCTTGGGGAGGATACCAGGCTTGAGGATAGGGTGAGCTGTACATTGCCTGTTAATGAAAAGTCTTAAATTGAATTCCTTATGTATTCCCTGTCTTTTCTCTCCCAAACAAACCACAAATGGTGGGATGGCACTTGTCATTGCATATGCGAATGGATGCAAAATCTCTTCCCTCAACTCCCCACTTGCACCTGTTTTTTCATATTCATGTCAGAGAGGTGGAGTGATGGTGGGAAGGAAAATGTGGGGATTTTTACAGTGATGGCTATTTACAAATAAAAAAATTTTAAAACCATATTTTAAAACCATAAAACCCTTTTATCATTTTTGTACCTTGTTTTCAGAAGTGGCGTGATCGCTTCGTAGGTTCTAGACTCGCATCTGAGTCGTCTAACCTCATGGGAATGATGTCCATTACAAAATGCTATCTGTCGCTGTCAAGATGTTGCATTAATAAAGCATGCTGATAATCAGTGTACATTAAACCAGTTTGCCAGGTGTGTGTGTGTGTGTGTGTGTGTGTGTGTGTGTGTGTGTGTGTGTGTGTGTGTGTGTGTGTGTGTGTGTGTGTGTGTGTGTGTGTGTGTGTGTGTGTGTGTGTGTGTGTGTGTGTGTGTGTGTGTGTGTGTTTCCATCCAAGAGTGATGTTTTAGCTCGATGAGCATCACTCCCAAGCCCATCACTGTTTGAATTCCATGCTGTGAAATTTTCTAAAAAGTGACTGAACGCACCAATGTGCCATACACCAACACAAGAGCAAATGAAACTCAACTGATGCACGCATCTATTTGTTTAAATACACACAATATAATAAATATGTAAATATACACTGTGATCGTCTTCACTGAGATTTTCATTTGTTTTCATTTAATGTCATTTTATGTATTATAATTATACAAGAATTACTTAACTTTGTACTTGAACACGTGATTATGTTTGTTTACCGAGGGGGCTGACTGCCACTCTGCACCTTCCCGTTGCCATGCCTCCTCCGAGAGTTCCCCTGCAATGAAATTCTAAGTAAAGCATCGGCCTGCTCAATAGCACAGCCTTTATTGCATTCCAATTGGATCACCTTGGTGGAGAAGATTTGCAAGTTTTTCACGAGGAAAGCACTTTCGAACCTTCACACAGTGGTGCTCTCTTTGGCTGAAGCAATAATGTTCCGCACCACACAGTCGCTGAGGATGAACTGGAAGTCACTTCAGGAATGCTGATGTCATCTGTTGCATTGAGATTGATTTGTTTACAGTATTTACTGCACTGATCGTTTCCTCGCTACTCATTTAACAACTCACACGGTGATAAAATCGATCATTGATTTAGACATCAGTTGTTGTCTCTTGTCGACCAATGATATTTGGGGGACCTTCCTTGAATGGCTATCAAATTTTTGGCAAGCAGAAGCAATAGGTGACTCTTGATAGGATTCTGTCTTTGGGTTTTCCTCTTGAAGCTTGTGCACCAAAGGCAAGATCTTGGACTCATGTTATTTCTGATCTCCATCAATTCGCTGTTTCTCTGAAAAATCCTCTGCATAACATTGCTGATTACTCGAACAGT
>NC_140973.1:32649099-32656599 GCF_056783735.1 Eptatretus burgeri
AAATTGAGCCATTCGTGTCGATCATTGCCGCCATGTGTATTTTGCTGACCGTTGTACAGTGCCTTTGCTGTTTCTTTGCACAAGTAACATTTATGAAGTTTCCTTGATGTCAAACATTTTCTTGACTGAGATTGTTCCTGATATTTTATCTGCATTATATTAAATGAACAAGTTAAATGCTGCATTATCCATCATTTCCATGACAACAATGCAGAAGGCAGTTTCAAAAGGGCACACAGAATTGCACTGCTTTGTCCTGTATTTTTTTTTTTTGGTATTTGTGCAACTGAGCCATTCTTTTCAGAGTTGAAGTTCCGATCGAAAAGGTGAGACAAACTTTACTGAGAGATTTTGTCTTTGAGGTGGGTTTGTTTTTTCTTCATTAACTGCAAGTTTGAGCATCGTTGGGATAAAAGCACAGAATGTTCTTTAGCTTTTCAAGTTCCACTGCCAGAATATATGTTTTGTTGTAATTAAAACATTCCATCATAATTAAGAATTAACTTATGAAAATTTTTGGACCAAATATTGATCATTGAATTGTGAAGCTGTGTGTGTAAATGTTTTTCTTTTTTCTCGATGATGATTCTCACGATATTTATTTTACACGTTTCAAATGTACGATCAAAATAGAATGGGTTTGCGTAATTTGCCGAGTATTAAAAGCTGAATATGAACGGTATAATTATCGCTCCAATTTATTTTCGCTTTTCAATACATTTGAATGGCTGGAAAAAGGTTATTGTTTCTGTTTCAGTTGTTTATACCTCTGTCGATTACAATGAACATCTTCCTTTTCATCGCACTAGGCTTCCTTCATGAAGTTCAAATGTCATATTACATGATGAGTTATGCAAATTTTAAAAAGTCTACTAACACAGTTTGCTTGAAATCATGTGTATGTATTATACATTGTATTTGTTTTTAAGTTAACTTTCTTAACAAAGAAAAACTTATTGTCATGGCAAGTGAAACATTATTCAGATTTTAAAAATGATATTAATTACTTTACTTCAACTGCCTCTGCATTGTCAGTAAAACGGTTTTGTTCATTCAATGTTTTGGGTCAGCTAAAAGCTGCAAGGGTAAATTGTTAACCCAGGAGCTCTCTCTCTGTCTGTAAATTATGCACCAATAAAAAAAATTATTGCATCAACCTAAGCCTTAACCACTATACAGTAGAGTATAAACAATATCTGAATGTAATGCTGGCAATGGAAAATAAAATTGTATGAAATTGCGTTTGTTTGTGTTCAATGGAAACTTTATTCATATGAACTTGTAATAATGCAAACACAAATGTGAACTTGAGCACACCGGGGCTCGGATCAAGCTCAGTTGAGATAAATGCAAATTTGTTTCATGCAAACTTTGTTTTGCCAGAGTTCAGTGTGCATTGTGTTGTGGCATACATACATATATGAGTACAGACTGTTATGTGGAAGATCCATAGCAAGGTTGTGTTCATCATAATATGGGGCATGTCATTCCTGAGGTTATATTTACTCTTGTAACAGGGGGGTTCAGGGTTCACGGTAGTTCACCACAGTTCACGGTAGTTGTTCACGGTGGTTCACGGTTCACTTCCCCCAAGTGGGTTTTGATCCAATCCTGATAAAATTTTGGTGGGAGGTTTATGTCATGATCGAGTTGTGTTTTCTGGAGAAACTGGGTGCTGCAGAAAATACCATTGCTGCCATCTCAAAAGTTTCCCCTGATTCCATCACATGTCACTTCAAGAGAAGCTTCCAGAGAAAACAAAAATGGCAACTGCCTTGGTGTCACTTTTGGCTCCTGCTTTGTTTGTGTGTGATAGGGGACCATTGGACCCCAGGTTACCTGGGATGAACTTATTCACACATATGTTGGACAAAGCTTTACTTTTGTTTGTCATTTTGTTGAAAATAATAGCAAAACTTGTTGGTTGTTCACAGTGAGACAAGATTCTAATTCTTAGTGGACACCGATGAATGGTGATGTGGGCTTTACAAAATGTATTTTGGAATATATATATATATATATATATATATATATATATATATATATATATATATATATATATATATATATATATATATATATATATATATATATATATATATATATATATATATATATATATATATATATATATATATATATATATATATATATATATATATATATATATATATATATATATTTTCAGGCTTGACAAAAAAATTAAAGGTCATTTATACTTCTCTGGCCCACAGGCCTGTTGGAAATGTCATTGTACCTGTGAGATGGTCCACTCTTCACCTCTCTGGGATGATGCAGGAAACAAGTTTATACCTCTTCTTTCATACTTTGTCAGAAAAAAATTACTTTTAAGGCTTTTTTTTGTTCTCAGAAAAAAATTAAAAATCGTTAATAGTATTTCTAGTTTTAATCTCAAAATATTAAGAGTTAAGTTAAGACGGCGAGTTTCTTCGGAGAGTTAAGACGGTAGCAAGGCTGGGTACTTTCACTCAGAGTATTTAACGCATGGAATGGTCTCCCTGGAAAGGCAGTGGATAAGCAGAAAAAGTAGATAAGTTTAAATTAGAATTAGATATGTACCTGGAAGTTCTGGAGATAATGGGGTATGGGGATGTCTTGGCAAGGGGGGGGTTGTGCAGTTGATGTGCGTTTTTAATCAAGCCCATGCTCCCTCCTCGAGGGGAAAGAAAAGGATTTTTTTTTTTTTTACAAAAACTAAAAAAAAACCTCAAAAAACAAACACACAAAAATTGTTTTCATTAATTTAAAATATTTTTTGCATTTTCTTCCTGGGATCTTGTGTTGATGTGTTTGTGGTGCTTGTGCAGGCATGATGGGCTGAATGGCCTCTACATGTGTTGGATTTCCTTGTTATTATGAAGTGTTTCCATTTAATATGTACATAATGTTATTACAATAAAGAACATTTTTTTCGAATTTTTTTTTCAGGGGTCTGAAACACTCCAGGTTGCCCTGCTGTTAACGTAGGATGAAGGTTGCCTCTTCAGGGTTAATATCAGTGATTATATAAAACGTTGGCCATATTCAACCTCACTTCATTATGCTGAATGATAATTATAAATACGACAGATTTTGTTTTTCCATTTTCAAAGTATCTGTGATACTAAACAAAAATACGGTGGTTCGAGAACACATTAAAAACACAGCCTTAAAAGAAAAAAAGAAAAGAAAAAAAAAACACACTGAACACACCCCCTTTATTATGCACACACAAACAAAAGCAGACTTGAAGAGAATTTCCAATTCAAAGAGCAATCCAAAATTTAAATTGTTCTTTACCCCTTTAAAATGAATACTGAAACATTGGCTGCAGTGGTGTGCAGCACAAATCAAGGTTGAAGGCTGCTTCCTATTCACCAGCATTTATTAATTTTTCTTATCTGCATCAAACTATCAATGCCATCAAATGAAAAATCACGTGTAAAGTAATACCATGTCTTGCATTTCACTTATTTGGCTTAATGCCATGCCTTTACAAAGTGAGACCTTCCACTCCTCTCCACCTCCCCAATCCCAAAATACAGATAAAACGTGAAAGTTGTGTTTATATTAGGGCTGTTATACATGGTAGAACCCAGTCATCTCACCATGAATTAAGGTAGTTCACTTGTTGCCCAGCATCGAGACCTACTGCGTGCCACTCCTGGCCAGTAATTGTGAATCCATAAAGGGTTGTACCTTACTTTTAAACAAAGTCTGTCTCTCATATAAAGGACCAATTAAAACTTCAACCAAATGTAAACCAACGAGTAATTTCTCAACTGTTTAGTGCTGTTGCTCGTGCATGCATCTTGTATATTTATCTTCAGCCCTTTGCCATTTTTTTTATTTTAACCTTGAAATATTTTACGGCAAAGTTTTCATGGATATGGAAACATTTCTCACGAAAGAAACATCTTCAGGATTTCTGTCGGTTTCCATGCCAAAGTGCTTTTCAAGATGTTCTGTCTCCTTGTAAATTGCTGAACATAACTTGTGTTGGTAATATGTAAAGCAAAGAAGTCAGAAGAGCAGATCATACATCATCAACTGGAAGAGGAGGGATGTTTATCTTTGCTCGAGTGAAGAATTCCATCTTCGCCCTGAAACGGATGAAAGATCAAAATATTATTTATCATAATGTGCGAGAAAGACAATTTGAGGAAGAAATCTGTTAATAAAAAAGTAAATTTTAAGTGGTACCAGTAAAAAACAAACAAACAAAAAAACGACCAACATAATTGCCGAAATCCGAAGGATTCTGGCAATTAACAAATACAGCGACATCCCATTCCCTTCGTCAGAAGAGAGGGAATTGCATTTGGATCCGTTTGTCTGTTTATCCATACAGAATGTGCCAACATTGACAAACGCCACCTCGTGGTAGCACATTGTACATGTGTACGTCGATAAAATACGTACGATAATACCACACAAAAGTCCATGCGAGGGTATGCAATCTTTGATTGCTCTTTCGAGTTGGATTATTTTTTCTCAAATAAACATTAGACAGCTAAAACAAACAAACAAACAAAAAAACAAACAAACTCATTTCAAAAGTTTTGTGTATGACCATTGACTGTTTTTTATTTTATTTATGAACCACACTCTTTGCAGAGCATTGGTGCTGTTGAAGCAGTTTCTTTACAATGATTATGCTGGGTGGTTTGTCATTGCCTTACCATCGTTGTTTGTCCATGCGCTCTCCTTTTAAATCCTGAACGTCAAGCAAGGAATCCACTTATCCTGGTTTTAAAGTCTTTGGTACAACACGGTCGAGGTTTGAACCACCAACCTCCAAGACTAAGAGTGAAGCAGTGAACGCTCTAAACATTACGCTTGCGAATCTGGAATTGACTATATTCTACATATAATATACAAAGATGACTACTGCTGGAGGTGAAAGCAGTCCTCCAGATTTCCACCTTGAAGTTCAGTGGATACCAGTGGTGTGGCAATAAAAGATAGCAATTGTCAACACAGTATAATACCAAGCGCATGCGGAGACTTTCCTGGCCTCATTTATCTAATCCACATTCTCATACCGATGTCCTCATAATGGTTCCTTAATTTTCATATGCAGGAATTAATCACATGGAGATGGTTTAGGAGACAAAAAGAAAGGTGGAAGAACTTTTTTCTTTCTTGTCAACATATCAGAAGTAACTGGTGGTTTGTCATTCGCCGACGACAATGCCTCCAACAGCTCTTCCTCTCACAGGAAAGAGTTTTGGCTTGGCATATACAAGAGTGGTGGGTGTTACGATTATTGGGGATATTTCTCTTCGAGCTTGCAGCAGTCAAGGACATATTTTAACAGCACTAAAGGCCCGGTCACACCTTGACGTTTTAGCCAACGTATGCCGATTTTTGAATTTTTTTTCTAAAACGCTGGCACACGTTGAATACGTTATGGGTAAGTTTTGATAACATTGAGATCACGCTGAAAAACACTGCCATACGTCATAGTACGTTGCCATACGTCGTTGTATGCTGGCTTTAAACGTTGTACTTTTTGGTTGTCCTCAAATTTTTTCATGCTTGAAATTTCACGACGTATGCCGGCGTATGACTCACACGTTCCGCTACGCTGGCCACAAGTTGTATGCACGGTCTGCGATCGTTGACAGACGTCAACACATGCTACTTGTAAGTTAATCATAAGTTGAGACACGCCGAGGTAATGTTTAGCGTACCCGAAACTTATTTCTAACCTATGATTAACGTGTTGTTGGCACGTTACGCGATCGTTGCCACACATCGACAGACGTTACTTTTAAGTTACTCATAGGCTGAAAGACGTCGGTATAATGGATCGTCCTTGCGTCAGCGTCCACGGGCAGGACACTTATTTGCAGCATTCTTCAAACTTTTCTTCGGCATGACGAGGATGTTCACACTTCGATGTGAAGTTTAAATGTGATGTGAAGATGTGAAGACTATTTAAAATAGTCGAGTTTGAGCGTTTTAACACGTTCAGAAGAAACGCTTCAAATTTCAAAACCCCAGCGTCAAAAAACAAAGGCGAGTGACAGCAATTTAAATTGTTCATTGTAAACAATGAAACTAGCTGAGTGGTACCGTTTAAAAGTCGTTGAGTGTAAAAAAAATCCAATTGTTGAGCGCAAACGTCTACTTTCAATAGTGGAGATGCAGCCATTTAAATCGTTGAGTTTATCATTTAAATCGTTAAACGCAAGGACGATCCATCATAACCCACACCCTCCCCCTCACACTCGTCTACTACTGCCAACATGAACAAACTACTAATAATACTAATACTGATACTGATACTGATACTGTTACTGCTGACATGGACATCGACTCAAAAAGGACTCGAAAACACTGTTGGGTTCCCCTTTTATGAGCAGCATTTTTATATACCAATTCCCAAAACTGGTGGGAACACGTCTTTATATGGCAGTTGTAAGCTAGAAACACGTTCATTTTTTTTTTTGTCGACCGGAAGACGTCATTGGAATACGTCTACATACGTCGATGTGTGTTGGGACTACGTAAAGAATTGGTTCAAAGCACGTCAAACATAAGTTAGAAATAAGTTTCGCGTAAAAAAGACATTACCGCGACGTGTTTCGACTTATGAGTAGCTTATAAGTAGCCTTTGTGGACGTGTGAAAGCGTCCACATATAGTGTGTAAAACTTATCCCCATCGCATGCGGAACGTGTGTCATACGCCGAGTAAGTCGTAAAATTTTGAACATGTTTAAAATTTCTTGACGTACTCTACTTACTACGACGTATGATAGCGTACTTTAGCGTTGTACTCGCGCATACCAAACTTACTCATACCGTATTTGACGTGCCCCAACGTTTTAGACACATTTTTCTTAGGTCGGCATACGCTGGCAAGATCGCCAAGGTGTGACCGCGATGTTGACACTTCCATTTCTACGGCAGTTATGATTCGAATCGTTGTGCGTCAGCCTTTTAATAGGCTACGTCACGACATCGTCGGCGATGCGTGCAACGCGCTATGCCTAAGTTAGACTATCGTTGGGCATCGGTTGTGTAGGCCGACAACAGGTTCAGCATTCGTTGGTATAAGTTATCTATAACACAACGAAACGTTCTGTGTCCGTTACCAATGCGTTATACATAAGACCAAGTCGCTATGAATACGTCCGAATCTTTAAAAAAAAAAACATCAAAAGTTCAACGTAAGCCAGCGTTTTACATACATTTTAATACGTTGCCATCGCTGGCTAAAACGTCAAGGTGTGACCAGGCCTTAAGCCAAACATTATCCAGCTTAACTTGATTTTACACAAACTTATTGGGGAGCAGGTATTTTAATTCTGCATGCGAGTCAGGTTGAGAAGTCTGCACGATGGGTTTCTACATCAATTTTTTTCCTTTTATTGAATACAGAGGTAAAGAAAAGCTTATAGATAAGCTACGCAATAGCCAATGAACTGGCAATTGGGCAAAATGGAAAAGGAAGAGCGAGCTCAGACAAATGGGCATAGGAAAGAAAAGCA
>NC_140973.1:32661599-32754099 GCF_056783735.1 Eptatretus burgeri
GGACTGTGATTTGGAGGAAGCCCAAACTTATGCCTTTGTGTGCCGATTACACCTGGTAACACAGTTATTTAATTACCTGCATTCTATTTGACAAGAATACTGGGAGAGGAGGGCTAAGAGAGAGAGAGAGAGAGAGAGAGAGAGAGAGAGAGAGAGAGAGAGAGAGAGAGAGAGAGAGAGAGAGAGAGAGAGAGAGAGAGAGAGAGAGAGAGAGAGAGAGAGAGAGAGAGAGAGAGAGAGAGAGAGAGAGAGAGAGAGAGAGAGAGAGAGAGAGAGAGAGAGAGAGAGAGAGAGAGAGAGAGAGAGAGAGAGAGAGAGAGAGAGAGAGAGAGAGAGAGAGTGGGTAGCTAGAAATGGGGAGCGAGGAAGAAGGGAGAGCGGAGGGGGGATTCACCACACATCACAATACACCCCAGAAGGGAGGGGGTGAGGAGAGGGGTGGGAGTGAGAGAAAAAGAGTGAGAGTTGGAGGGAAGAAAGGTGTGGGAGGAGAGAGAGAGGGTGGAGGGGGGGAGAAGGAGGGGTAAGGGAGCGAGGCGGGAAGGCTGAGGAAGGAGGAGGAGTGAAGAAGGGGCGGAGAGCGACGCCTCACCCCACACTGCTATACACTCCAGGAGGAGGGGTGCAAGGAGGGGGAAGTAGCGAGAGAGAGAAAGAAAGAAAAAGAGAGAAAGAAAGAAAGAAAGAAAAAGAGAGAAAGAAAGAAAGAAAGAAAAAGAGAGAAAGAAAGAAAGAAAGGGAAAAAGAGAGAAAGAAAGGAAAAAAAAGAGAGAAAGAAAGGAAAAAAAAAGACAAAGAAAGGAAAAAAAAAGAGAGAAAGAAAGGAACAAAAAAAGAGAGCAAGAAAGGAAAAAAAAAGAGAAAGAAAGGAAAAAAAGAGAGAAAGAAAGGAAAAAAAGAGAGAAAGAAAGGAAAAAAAAGAGAGAAAGAAAGAAAAAAAAAGAGAGAAAGAAAGAAAAAAAAAGAGAGAAAGAAAGAAAAAAAAAGAGAAAGAAAGAAAAAAAAGGAGAGAAAGAGAGAGAGAGGAGAGGGGGGCTAGGAATGGGGGCCGTGAGGAAGGGGCGGAGGGGGGGGGTTAGCAAAGATGTTATGCTTTATGACGCGCGCGTGCGCACATGCACGCACACACGTGATATCGGCAATTTTGCAGGAATCGGTAAATTGGAGTCAGTGTGATTACCAACTGCAGTACTAACTGTATATAACCCAAGAACTTTAGTAGCTTTCACCTTTTTTGGGGGGGATTTAAATAAACAATTTTTTTTAATAGGGGCAATAACCCTCAGCATTTATATACAATGTTGCATTTATCTAGACATTTAAGGGATATGTTCACAAACATTAATTTTTATAAACAGTTGCGTTCTATATAAACCACTCGTTCAGGGTGCCCGGGCAAGAAGCGTTTGCCCAGGGTGACGGAGCACGAAGCGCTCGCCCAGGGTGACGGAGCACGAAGCGCCCGCCCAGGGTGACGGAGCACGAAGCGCTCGCCCAGGGTGACGGAGCACGAAGCGTTCGCCCAGGGTGACGGAGCACGAAGCGCTCGCCCAGGGTGACGGAGCACGAAGCGCTCGCCCAGGGTGACGGAGCACGAAGAGCTCGCCCAGGGTGACGGAGCACGAAGCGCTCGCCCAGGGTGACGGAGCACGAAGCGCTCGCCCAGGGTGACGGAGCACGAAGCGCTCGCCCAGGGTGACGGAGCACGAAGCGCTCGCACAGCGTTACGAAGCACTCGCCCAGTGTTACGGAGCACGAAGCACTCGCCCAGTGTGACAGAGCACGAAACACTCGCCCAGGGTGACGGAGCACGAAGCGCTCGCACAGCGTTACGAAGCACTCGCCCAGTGTTACGGAGCACGAAGCGCTCGCCCAGCGTGACGGAGCACGAAACACTCGCACAGCGTTACGAAGCACTCGCCCAGTGTTACGGAGCACGAAGCACTCGCCCAGTGTGACAGAGCACGAAACACTCGCCCAGCGTTACGGAGCACGAAGCACTCGCCCAGTGTGACGGAGCACGAAATACTCGCTCTGAATGACGTGGCACGGCAAAAGCATTCGCAGTCATATGGTCACATGGTTTGGCAAGCCATATTGGATTTACCCTAAAACCTTTAAAAAATCTTCTTCAGAATGGCTGGGCAAATCGAGGGGAAACTTCACATAAGTGTTCGCCAACCCATGGGTGTACAAGTGGCACATAGCAAGCACTCCTCATGGGGAATGAGTGTGGCCTTTTTATGATGTCGTAAGTGCTTGCCTTCGTTATGATATCATAATTGCATATGTCGAACGCTACATCCGATCAGTATAAATAATTTTGAGGGTCTTCTCAGGATAAAAATGGTCCACATATATTTTTGATGACATCATTGGTCATGTAATTTGGCAGCCATGTTGCTTCTTTTTTTTCGCCTTCAAAAATCTTCTCTGAAATGGCTGAAAAGATCGAGGTGAAACTTTACACATTACCGCCTATCCATGAGGAACAAAAGTCACACATGATGTCATAGGTCACATGATTTGGCAGCCATATTGGATTTACCTGAAAACCGATAAAAATACACCACTTAAAAGAAGTCCTGGCGAGGGTTTGCAATCTCCGATTGCTCTTTTTCTGTGTTGTTTTTTTCTTTTTTTGTGATGAGCACCCCTAAATTATCTTCAAAAGTCGTGCTTAAATTTACCCAAACACTCAGTTTTCATCCATGCACGTCGAGTTAGTTCCCTGAGTATGCAGGTAAAATTTGGGGCCACTATGTTCAAGGTTTTGGGGTTATGGAGGAGACATTGACTGAATGAATGAATGACATTTATTAATTATTATAGATTGTGCATCCCATAAAATTTGATTAGCTCTACAAACTCTTACATTTAATCTTCGTTCCCAAGTTTGACTTTGGAAAGGAAACTCAAAAAATTGGCATCAAATGTAAAATGAGATGTAAAGCACACTTTATAAGGTTATTTAACTTCTTCTTCGTCTTCTTCTTGAGTATGGTAGCTTGGCTGCCGGGTAGCTATCATTTTGTTGGGGCGCGGCTAAACCGCTGATGCTGCACCCCTATTTACCAGTGCACTGGTACTCATTTCACCGACCTCAGAAGGATGGCAGGCTGAGTAAACCCCACCTGATGTAAATTCAGTGGCCAACAGGGTTCAAACTCAGGAACCTAAGATCCCAAGCCAGCCACCCTAACCACAAAGCCAACACCAGGCTGTTTTTTTTTTTTTTAAGCAAATAAACAAAATATAAAATTTCTCAAATTTTCCTTTCATAACATATTTTGGGGATTGGAATTTTTTGAAACAGTTGGCAGAACATCAGCTTTGAAAATGAAATCAATATCAGTCCAGCTTTTGCAAAACTATGGTTAGATTAATAACAGCACAATTTATGCAGGAGAAAGGAAAGAACATTTTAATAACAGCTTAATTCATGCTGCAATGTATGTTCTACAGATAAGAGTTACAAATAGATGTTAAATAAACCTTTGCTATTTTCTACACAGCAAAAGTTACAAAAGTACAGCTCCATCACCTGTTTCTTAGCTTTTTCAAGCAGATGCTGGAATCGCACATCCTCTCGGATCCAAGTGGGAAGATGTGCACAATCTCTTTCTCTTGCATATTCAAGACGTGACTGCAGCTCACGCAATGATCGTAGCTCATCATTGAGTCTTTCTTCAGCAGCCTTGGAAGCCTGCAAGTCTAACTCCAAATCTAATGATGTGTGAGCTGACCGACCTGCCTTCATTGATGCTTGCAACACGGGCTATGTAAGGAAACAAAAGTTACATGTAAAAAAAATATTAAATTCCACATTGAGTGTGCAGTGAGTGCATAACCAAGGTGAGGGTGGAATAAATGCAGCCAGTGGTGAGGAAGGGATGGAGATGGGTAGGAATGAGGTCATGGAGATGCCTTAGATTGGGGATGAAACTTAAATATGTAGATTCTTCATTCTACAGAAAGGAACGTAAACTCATTCACTCATAAAAAAAATATTGCGTATGTTATAGGTGGGCTTGAAAGCCGAAACTTGGTATATTGGTGGAACTCAAAGCCACAATTCTAGGGGGAAAAGAAAAACCATAAAACTGTCCATAAATGAAAATATCTAAAAACAAAAGTCAGCTCGTGGGGCCTCGCTCCTGCTCACAGAGGGTCACATGACCAAAGACAATGGCACATCACATGATCTTATGTGGGCAGGAGCACTCCCTAAGGAATCAGATGTTTCTCGCTTTTATGGCAGTATGATTCAAAAAGTGTCTGTTTTTCTTTTTTAAGGACGGTGTACAGTGGGAGGAAGGAGTAAACATTTATTCTTTACAGGTGTACAGTGGTAAGTGTTATAGTGCATATTTTAAGTATGTATGTGTACATATACAGTCAGACCTCTATTTCATACATCCCGATTATAATGAACCCCCGCTTATGATGATCGTGACATTCAGAACATGCTTTGGTCAATGCACGTCTACCCTGTTTAACAATCCAAATTGCTGGAAAATCTTGACTTAGCAATCAGTTTCTTCTGGCAAGTTGAATGCAAACACGGTGCCCTACATTAGAAAATTGGCGAAATACAGATGAGATTGCCAAAGATGATGAGCGAAAAACATCAAAATCTAATAATTTTATTATTCCCTGTGTCTTTGTCACTGTGGTGGAGAAATACACCAACCAGAGATGCCGCCAAGGAAGAAGGCCATAGATGCTCAGCTGGATGAGGAAAGATGACGACTCAAATTGGCTCTGTTCTTAACGACGGGCAATATGGGACACAGCTACAAGAATATGACAATAATCGGTTGTTTTAAACTTCGATTTATAAGTTCCACCCCTCAACACTTGTCTTCAAATTATAAACTCAATCTCTTTGCATTGCCTAGAAACTCATTAGAAAACAAACAATGGCTTAATTTTATAACTGTTGACCTTTTTACATTAAGAATTACTATACTTGAAAACTGTTAAATAAAGAGCTCATTCTCATTACCAATTTTTGATTTACTTAATATGTCTGCCTGCTTGCAGAAAGAAAATATATGAGTTCCGTAACAAGGAACTTGAATGGAGGAGGAGGAGACCATTAAGACCGAGCAAGTGTGCACTGATGTTATTAACTTATGGTTGTTTGTCCGTGCTATCTCCTTTTTTTGAATTCTGAGTATCAAGCAAGGAAACAGCAAGTACCATTTTTTAAAGTCTTTGGTATAATCACTGAGGAAGGGTTCGAATAGCTAATCTCGCAGACTCAGAGCGGACATTCTAACCATGATGCCACTGAGTCCAGTTAATGTAGAATACAAGCACAAATCACTTCATCAAATATATAAAGCTTATATTTATTGTCTGCACAAAGGATGCTCCCCAGTATGACACACACACACACACACACACACACACACACACACACACACACACACACACACACACACACACACACACACACACACACACACACACACACACACACACACACACACACACACACACACACACACACACACACACACCTCATTGACTCACTCTGTTGTGGAGCATCAACTTGAGTCCAATAACAGTTCTTTTCAAAACTATCACTACAGGATACCACATGACAGTACACCTCCCACCTACATATCTCTCACTCACCGGCATTAACACGTTGTTGGGACCCGGCTCAGGTTCGGGTGAGGAAGGAGTCACCAACATTCCCCGACTTCTTATTCTTCCTCATTCCGTCTCCTTTTTCAAATCTAATTTCCCCAGATGTATGAGGCACCTATGTCTTGCTCGTGATATGGTTTTCTGTATAAGGGGTTATCTTGGTGCTCAGGGCTAAGACTGTCTCTCATGTGACACTGCAATCTCCTGTAAATGTGTGCCTTTCAATACAAGACTTGTCATTTCCAAACATGCTAGGTGTCCATTTTCACCATTCATGAGACATAGTATGTCAAAGTAGATGGGAGGTTGTACCCCACTGATTCGCTACGCTAGCCTAGCTGACGTCCCACTTATGGTTCCACTCAGCCGTATGTAATTATTAGATAAAGGTGGGGGTGTCGAGAGCATGGTTCCCCATCTGGGATAACAAAATCACCAGAAAGGTAATGCGAGATTATGGGCACGGGGGCCCTGCAGGATTGTCACCTCAGACAGCATCTTTAGTTGCTTAGCAACCCATCGGGTCGTGGAACCTATTTGCGACTCGTCAGTTTCAGGGTCAAAGCTTTATGTGACAGCAGCCCACTGAGCTATTCGTCAGGAAGGAGGTCTGAGTGAGGCCACTCGTGACCCTGACAACATACTCCGAGCAAACTGTGTATATATATATATATATATATATATATATATATATATATATATATATATATATATATATATATATATATATATATATATATCCTATGGTATCCGAAAACCTCCGATGGTATCCAATGGTAAAACCTCCCAAACTCCTTCGGTATCCAAGGCCATCTTCACCCATGGCTACCAGACTTCCTCTCTTGTCACAGCCAACGTGTGGCCCTAAATGGAGTTCTCTCATCCCCTCTTCCTGTGCAGGCTGGAGTTCCTCAAGGCAGCATTCTGGGCCCTGTGCGTTTTCTGGTTTTCATCAATGATCTCTCGGACTCTCTGGAAAATCCTCGATCTCTCTTTGCTGATTATTACACCCTCTGCCGTACCATCTGTCATCCCTCAGGCCGGCAAGCAGCAGCTTCTTCACTCTGCAGATCTGGGTAAAATCACAAACTGGTCCAACACGTGGAACATGTCTTTCAATCTTGACAAATCTCACTCTCACTATGTCTCTCTGAAAGGACCATTTGGAACCTCCCCCCACCCCACCCCCCATCTACTTTCTCAACAATCCGCTGGAAGAAGTCCTTGCATTCAAGTTTCTGGGTCTCACTATCTGCCAGGATCTTTCCTGGGAAAACCACATTTCCAACCTGGCCGACAAAGCCAGTCGCCGACTGGGAATCCTCCGTCATGCAAAGTTCTTCCTTGGCCCACCTGAGCTCCTGACCACATAGAAAGCTTTCGTCCGCAGCCTGATTTTGTACTGGTCTTTCTGTCTTCTACCGTCTCCTCTCCAGTCTCGCCCCCCCAGCTCTGTTTGCGATATGTCCCCCCCCCCATATTTCCGCAGGGTGCTCAAGATCCGCCAGCAACCCCCTTCTGGTAAAACTACCAAAATCATGAATCACTGCTCACCTTCACTCTTTTTTCCCGCTTTTAGAATAAAGTCCCACACTCTCTTCAATCCCATTCTTCCCTCCAGGCCTTCAAAACAGACGTTCACCACCACCTCTTATCTTCCCCCATCCAAAACTTCAATCTTTTCTCCCCCGTTAATCCACCCAAACCCATCTCCTTCAAATTCCTTGCTTTCCCTCGTGAAAGTCCCTGTAATGTCCATCTTGTATACCCCGTGTTCCCTACCACATCCCTCATCTCCTAATGTCTCTGTTCCCCACTGTTTTGTCCTTCCCTCTCCCACCCCTCTTGTCTCATACCCCCTTTGCTGTGCGTTGTGTTGGCTCTCATATGAGCCTTGACAATGTCGACAAAAACAACAAAAAAACAGGAATAAATTCCTGCAAGGGGAAAGTGCGAAAAAAATTGTGACTCATCCCAGGAATCAAACCCAAGGACCTCATCACCTATGCGGTGACAGCCCACTGAGCTGTTGAGTCTTTTGGGATATCCTCACAAATTTCTCAAACTAACACTGCAATCTTTATAATGGCTGATGTCTTATGTGCCTACTAGGCAGACCCTGAATGTGTGTATATGAGTGTCGCAGAGTTATCTGGGTCAAAGGTTGGGAAGTGGGTCCGAGAAAGACCGCTCATCACCCGGACGACATACTCCTAACAATGTATATACATATATGTATGCATGTATGTATGCAT
The DNA here is from genome assembly GCF_056783735.1 of Eptatretus burgeri. Classification (NCBI taxonomy): domain Eukaryota; kingdom Metazoa; phylum Chordata; class Myxini; order Myxiniformes; family Myxinidae; genus Eptatretus; species Eptatretus burgeri. Next base: position 32,669,516 of record NC_140973.1, read on the forward strand.
GCATGTATGTATGTATGTATGTATGTATGTATGTATGTATGTATGTATGTATGTATGTATGTATGTATGTATGTATGTATGTATGTATGTATATGTATATATATATATATATATATATATATATATATATATATATATATATATATATATATATATATGTAGTGGAAGGCTCTGTAGGTGGTGTGGAGCAAGGAGTGGTGCCCAGTCAATGGAGTAGGGTAAAAGGAGTTTATATTCCAAAGCAGGAGGAGGCTGTGACATTTGAACAGTTTAGACAAATATCATTGCTCAATGTAGATGGGAAGATATTGATGGGGGGGGGGAGGGGGGTCTTTGCTGCATGGCCCTTAGACTTCATCAGAGAGAATGGTTTTGTGGATGGCTCTGTACAAAAGACAAGAATACCAAGTTCACCAGGATGTATTGAACACTCGGCAATGGTGTGGCAAGTACAGGGCATTCCAAAAAGAACTGGACAACTTTGCCTCTTAAGATATATATAGAATCACGAATGATACAATGATACCCTTTGTTTTATATGATACAGAAACTCATTAAGTTTTCTTTATTTTCATGTCTGGTGGTTTAATGTAAAATAAAATGGCGACTCCACAGGAGAAAGCTTCGTGCGTCGAATGGTTAATCTAGACGAAATTCAACATGCAAGTTCAGCGTAATTTCCTTACAAGGTATGGAAGGAATCCGAGTTTGTGGACTAGGATCAGAGAACGGTACATGAGGTTTAAGGAGACTGGAAGTTGTCAGAAACAGAAAAGTACCGGTCGACCAAACAAGTGCAGCAGACATTGAACGAGTGCATGAATCATTTCAACAAAGTGCCAGAAAATCAATTTGACGGGCATCTAGAGAACTGGCACTACCAACCACCACTTTACACAGGTTTTGCATAAAAGACTGGAGCTTTATGCCTATAAGGTGCAGATCCTGCAAGAAATCAACCCAAATGCAAGGAATTTGCCTTGGAAATGCTCAGTCGCATCGAGGATGATGAAGATTACCTGAAAAAGGTCATGTTCACAGACGAAGCTTGCTTTCATGTATGAAAGGTAATCGAGAGACTGGCACAATGTGAGGTCTGGGGCTATGAAACCCCCCACGTGATCATTGAACACGTACCCGATAGTCCAAAGGTGAACGTGTGGTGTGGCCTTCTCCATGACCACTTGGTGGGTCCATTTTTCTTTGCGGGGGAGACAGTGACCTCAACAATTTACATGAACATGTTGGAAGTATTCACCTTCCCACAGATTGAAGACCTGCAACCTGATATAATTTTTCAACAGGACGGCGCTCCCCCCTCATTGGGCCTTAGTCATTCGAGTCGTCCTGAATGAAAAATTTCCAAGTCGCTTGTATTGGCTGAGATGGACCAACCACCTGACCTTCACGATTACCAGAGATAACCCCCTTTGATATTTGTTTTTTTTCTGTAGGGGTTTACCAAAGATGTCCACAACACCAAGGTGGCACACCAGCAGGATGTTCGTTCTCTGATTACAGTTGCATGCACATTGGTGGACACAAACATGTCGAGCCGAACATGGCAAGAACTTGTGTATCACTTTGGTGTCCTGTGCATGACAAATGGAGCTCACAATGAAGTGTATTGATGGTGCGCAAAAAACTTTATGAGTTTCTGTGTCATATAAAACAAAAGGGTATTGCTGTATCATTTGTGGTTCTAAATATGTTAACAACCAAAGTTGTCTGGGTCCTTTTGGAACACCCTGTATTACAAGAGACAAAGAGGCAAAGGAAGGATGTTACAGTGTTATGGCTGGATTTGGGGAATGCATATGGGTCAGTGCCACATGCCTTGATTAGATATGTTACAGATTTGTTTTGAGTGCCACAGAGATTTGGGGATTTTCTGATGGCATATTATGATCAGTTTTGAATGCGGTTTGCGACACAGTCCCACACAACAGAATGGCATACATTGGAAGTGAGGATCCCGAAGCGACATGCCATCTCCCCTATTTTATTTGGGTTGGTTATGGAGTTGCTGCTCCACGCTGTGAGTGAACATGGGAAATAAGTGGGGTGAGCTCCTGGTCAGAGCTTGCCAGCAATGTTTGGTGCTTGACGCTTGGATTAATGCCATGAGTATCGTGGCCATTGATGATTTAGGATATTATGATTGGGCATGTGGCGAGGATGGAGGTTTTGGTGAGTGGGTTTGTGAGGAGGTGGTTGGGAGGTGCCACACTGTTTGACCAATATTGCTCTTTTGGTTAGTGTGGAAAATTCCGGTTTCCCTTTACATCCATAATCGAGGAATATAAGGTGGTGAGGGTGCGGGAGTTTATGATGGTGCAGAATTTAAGTGACTCGGCGGTAAAGAAAACTCTCCCAGAGAAAATGGCAAGTCAGAAGTGGAATGCAAGAGCAGAGGTGGATGAAATGGAGGAGCGTCTGCAACAGAAAGAGGTGATGGGAATGATGCAGCATGGCAAACATGGTTTGTGGTGGATGAAGCATGAACAATGGGGAAAGGCATGTGCGAAAGAAAGGAGGAGGATGGTTGAGAGGGAGGTGAGAAGAAACGAGGAAGAGAGGAGATATGTGAAGGCAGTCGGACAGGCACAGTGAGGTGCTTGGACTCGGTGGGAGGGTGTGCAGATAAGAACATTGAAGTGTCAAGAGATTTGAAGGATGGAGCCAATACTGTTGAATTTCCTATTGCGGAAAACATACAATGGGCTTCTACCGGCAGCAAACTTGAGGGTGTGAGCATTTATGCAGGAGGAGAGCTGCCCTTGGTGTGGAGGTCAAGGAACAATGCAGCATGCACCGAGTGCATGGTCAGTAGCCTTGGCAGCAGGAAGATATAAATGGCGGCACGATCAAGCATTGGGCGGTGGTAGTGGAGATGGTGTGACAAGAGGTGATGAGATTGTGAGAGAGAGAGGGAGAGAGAGAGAGAGAGAGAGAGAGGGGAGTGGAAAAGAAGGAGGAGGAGGGTGATGGGAGACAGGTGTTGTTTGTGAAAGAGGAAAAAGGAGGAGGAGGTGGAAGTGGAAGGCAAGAGGTTTGCCAAATGCATTTGATTGGCAGGTGGTTGCAGACCTAAAGCCACAAAAGGTTTTCCCGGCGGATTTATGTGTGATAAGATTGCGGCCTGACATTGTCATCTGCTCAGGTACAACAAGGGAGGTCATATTTTGAGAATTGTCAGGACCTTGGGAAGAGAATATGGAGGAGGTGTATGAGAGTAAGAGAGGAAAATATGGTGAGCTGGAAGCCGAGTGTCAGGAGAAGGGTTAGTGAGTTTCTTATCAGCCATTTGAGGTGGGCTGTAGAGGGTGTATTGGCAATTCCTTTTTTGCATTTCTTGGTCAACTAGGGGTGTGTGGAATGGAAAGGAGGATATGTGTGAGAGAGTGGCCCAGGTTGCCTTGAATGGCTCACTTTGGATTTGGAAGAAGTTTATGGAGGCAGGTCGAACGGTGTAGATAGAGATTGATTTGGTGGTGGTTCCTTCTGCATCAAAAGGGGTGGTGACCGAGTGTAGAAGAGATATGCAGAGATGTGTGTATGGTATAGTTGCTGATTTGAGCAGTGCATGTTATGAGGCTCGTCGGTTGGTTGTGTGGTGTGTATTTTGGCATGTCTTTTTGTGTTTTCCTGTTGACTGATGCATGTTGCAAGGTTGGGTGGTTGGTTGGTTGCTCCAGTACATATTTAACCTCTGCCATCGAAGATCGGAGGTTACTGTTTTCACCTCTTTCTGCTTGTTTGTTTGTTTGTTTGTGAACAGTATTACGGAAAAACTTGACGGATTTCGACGAAACTTGGTGGGGGGGGGGGTTGGTATGGACCAAGGATCATGCCATTAGATTTTGGACTTGGTCCCCCCCCCAAAAAAAAAATTGTTAGAGAAAATTTTTTTTTTTGCATTTCTACATGTGTTAAGTGATTTCCAACCCCCCCCCAAAAAAAAAAATTGAGGAAAAAAAATTTTTGCAACTTTTTTTTCAACAAAATTTCGATTTCTTTTTTTGCATTTCTACATGTTTTAAGTGATTTCCAACCCCCCCCCCCCCCAAAAAAAATGTTGGAGAAAAGAACTATAACTGTCAGCACTGTTGACATCATATTTAATGAATAAGATGTAAGGTTCACTTGAGTGACCCAGCAGTATTGGCGGCGGAGGTTTTGCACTCCCAAGTGCTCCCCCTCTAGTTTCAGTGCTGTGGATTCTGGGAGTGGAAGCTGTTGTTGTAATTTGCGTTCTTGCTAACTGCGGTTAGGGATACGTATGCATCCAAGTGTACTTGCTGCAAGTGGAGGCATATGTGCCCCGGCTGGACCACCTGAGCTGACTGTATCACGGTTTAAGGGCCGAAACGGAATGATGCTGAGGATTTTGACTGAAGACCTGGTCAGCAAGTCATACTTGTGACCCAGGTGTGCTTTGAAATTGCATGTATATATATATATATATATATATATATATATATATATATATATATATATATATATATATATATATATATATATATATATATATATAATCATTCCATGTACAAATTCAAATTTAAGTTTTAAAACATATATTTATTCAAGTACTCCTTTTCAAACACAAGTATCTAAAAAAAAAAAAAAAAAGTGTCTTCTGTTGTTGACTTACTCTTTTCATCCGCAGGCTTCTCCGTTCCACGGCACTTCGTAAAAACATTGTCCGCTTGGGCAAGGCTGAACTGTCACTATCACTCCGGTTCAGCTGTGGGAGTAAATACATATTTATAACGAATGTGACAACAGTTGTGCCAAATAAAAAGTCAGTAAGTTGGAGAAATAGAACTAGGTAAGATCCCAGAATGTCTTCACTATGAAAGTACACCTATTACTGTGGATGAAATCAACAGGATTGAAGTTTGCTAACTGTAGTGGGAAGCAAGGATAAGCTGACATTTTGGGCATTAACCCAATGTCAGAGCAAAACAGGACATGAGCTTTCACCAGCAAGACGAGTAAATCCTTCACAACTATTACTGTTTGGCATTTTAAAATAGTATTAAAAAAACCCTCACCCGGCACACATATTGATTGCGTGCGCTTGAAGAAAAGGTCTGTGATCTCACAATGGCATTTGCTCTCTTGAAGGAAGTGCAAAGTTCCTTGGGTCGAGTCACCAACAAGTCAAGCATCCTAATGTCTGTGTTGGTTTCTTTATCAGCCTATATGCGGCAAACGGCATACGATGCGATGTATGAAAGAGTTGCCCACAAAATTATTCAAAAGTTTTCAGACGTATAAGGTAGTAATGTAGCCATCAAATTGGAACGATATTCTTTGGAGATTTATTTGGCCAATTGAAACTATAAATTGAATTGCTATCATTAAATGTGAAATACCAACAAAGGTTGAGATTGCAAGGATAACTAGAAGGGCACTCAGTGGAGCGCGTATCTTTGCCAGGCTAAACAGTTTATGTTCTGTATCCCACTGATAGGCTGGATCTAGATCCGGACCTCCAAAATCAAATTGGTTTGCTCTTGTCACTTACCCAACTCATCCACCTAGTTTTGTCATAACTCGTCCACAACATTTTGAAATATAATGCTATACAGTATATCGTCTTTGGCTCGTCTCTCAATGATGAAGAATCACTTATACCGATTGAAAAATTCTGAAGAAGAAAAAAATATATTGTTTGCACTTACCTTTACAACTGGCTGTCGGTTCGAGTGGCTGGCAAGTATTGTAGAAATCTGAGGTTCTTGCTCCTGCACATGATGAAGATTCAACAAATTGTACCAATGCCTCGGTGTGTTGTCAAGTCGTGCCATTAGATTGGTGAGGCTGATTTGCACGCTTCCCTTTTCCACATTCAAAAACATCGAAAATTTCCATCAGAATCGCATTGACAAAAAGGCACGCGATAAAGCATGATCCTTGTCCTATAAACGATGTTGTATACAGTAATATATACATTTTAAATCTAAGATTGCTATGGAAACTCTGAACTAAGAGGTCACTATTTCTGCCAAATAAAGTTAATCACACGAATGAGGGTTCATTCACTACTGGCGTTTTTAACAGTTATTATTCTTCACAAACTAGTACAGATGACTAGAAGTTCTTGATGGTGGCGAGTGTAGATGTTTGCTACATACTTACTGCTCATCCTCGTATCTTTGAACCAATCATTCTATGAGTTCGCTAATATTCACGAGGACCAGGGGCACAACTCAAAAGGAGCGACACTCGACACATTTCAAAATTAACAGCGTATGAAGTGATTGATTGATTATTTACTGCAGTTGAAAGCCCACCCCCCCAAAAAATTAGTAGGTACTTAAAGAAAAATCTTCACTATTTCAATAAAGCTAATGGGAGGGAGATGGAGTGGAGGGCAGTTAGAGCTGCATACAAGAGATTGTTGAAGCTTTTCATGGTCCCGCACATCAATCTGCAAAGTCTTTCCATGTAGTGCAGAAGCTGCAATTGTTTGGCAAGCTTGCCATCCCACCAAACAGTGGTGTTGCCCCACTTCAATTTCAGGGCTGCAAAATCTTTTCGAGGTTTCAAAGTTGGGGAGAAGCGTGACAAAGACCACACTGCAGCAGAAAGGGGACAGGGGGCAAACAAGGGCAATCAATAACGTGTGAAAACAAAATATGGAGTTTGTTCAATTTTGTTTTATTTAAGATCAGAGGAAGACTCATTTAATGTGATTAGAAACTAAAGTGAAATCTCACCAACTCCCCCTTCTCAATTCAGCACCAAAACATATTTCTTCAAAATAAAAAAAGGCCGAAGTTCATTTTAATTCACAAGTGAAAAAAAGAAAATGTATGTACAAATGTCTTCAGAGGTTCTACTTCTTAAATTGATGTTTCAAACGAGGGATGAAGTGAATATGGCAATAGACAAATTTAAATGAAACCAGGAATCCCATTTGCCTCATTGTGGATTTGAATCCACCAAAAAAGTAATAAAACATAAATCAGCAAAGATCCTGGAAATGGAGAAATAGAAAGCAGTGCTGAAAAGAAATACGATGGGCTCACAATTTAACTTGTACCCATTGACTTTTACTTCATGCAACTTGTACTTCAAAGCTTACACTTTGCTGCCTTGAGGAACAGACAATACTTGAAGGTTCTTCAACTGATGAACGACAACTGTAAAAGTACTGTCTGCAACGTCATACCTGCAACAATGGGAGATGGGTTTCTTAAAATGGATAATGCATTACAAACACATTCAAAGAAACAAAGCACAGAAAACTTGAGCCATTGCCTTTTGAAAGCTCGTAGACCTAATGAAGTTGGCAAAAATAAAAATACAATTTGGTGCAGTAAACCCTTGTCCAACATGGGTTGACGTGGATTCGTTTTTTTTTTTGTTTTTTTGACACGTGGGAATAAATGTGACGGTTATTTCCTAAATGCACATAACACTTGATTATACGTGGGATTGAATGTGGCGCTGTGATCACGTCATGCACAGAGGTGATGTTTTCAGCCACCGCCTACGACCCGCGTTGTTTTCAGTCAACATACAGCACCGCAGTCGAGTGAGCTTGTGCCCAGGAGTTTTATTGAAATCAAAGTTATTTAGCCGTATACTGTACCCTTAAGTACAGCATGGCACTGAAACATCAAGCCTCTCCAAGTGGTGGTGGAGTGAATAGATATCTTAAGGTTATGACATTAGCAGAAAAAAAATCCTGATTTTAGACAAGCTGCATGGCGGGATGTGTGTAGCATCGATCGGCCATGGGTATCATGTGACCGAGTCGATCATACGCGATGTTCGTTCAAGCCCTACTACCGAGAGTGCATAAGAAATGAGGCGATGCCCCTGAACAGGTGTTCGGCACTGACAAAATGGGGCTTTCCATCAGAAAATGGGTAACAGGATGTACATCTCCATGGAGCAGAAGGAAGCAAACGGGTTCAACTCTTTCAAGGATCGCCCGACACTTATTTTGTGGAAATGCATCCGGCGAATTTAAATGCAAACCTTTCGTGCCGTGACACACCCACCGGCAATAATGATCCCCCAGCCACAAACAAATCAAAGGTCTTCTCCAACAAAAAATGGATAAAATATTTATCCGTATGCTATGTTCCGCGGCCACGTTATCCTAAAAGGTCTTACGTTTGCGCCCTTAAGTACAGAGGTTTTGTACAGAGGTACATTAAAAAGAGGTTTTGCCGAATGCACTGTTTTCCAGGAGCCTACCCCACATATTATACTGCAAGTAGGATTGGTAAAGTTCCAATGTTCAATCACTTGTGGAGTTTAACCAAGATTAAAATATTTCTACATAAGTATCAAATCAACCTGAGAGCTGAATATTTGAAAGCCATTCACATAAACCTTGCACTTTTTGCCAGGTTCACATTTATATCGTATATATATATATATATATATATATATATATATATATATATATATATATATATATATATATATATATATATATATATATATATATATATATATATACTAACTCGAAGGACACTCAGTAGGGTGCATACCTTCGCCATGCAATGCCTCATCCAGTGGAACATATTGGGCTCAATAGATTTTTGAAATATCATGTTGTATATCATTTACAGCAACATCTCTTAATGGTGAAGAATCATTTAAAAAATTTAACAATTCTCGTATCCAGATCCAGATTCAGATCATCACGAAAATCGAAACAATTCGTTGTCGTCACACACCCAACCTGTCCTTCAAGTTTCATCCCAATTTGTCCACAACTTTTTGAGATATCGTGCAATATATTAGTTTAGCCCTATCTCTCAATGGTGAAGAATCACATTACAAATTAAATAATTCTCATATCCAGATCCAGATTCCGATCTTCACCAAAATTGAATCAATTTGTCGTAGTCAAAAACCCAACCTGTCCACCAAGTTTAATCCAAATCCGTCCACAACGTTTTGAGATATTGTGCTATATACGGTATTTGTTTAGCCCTACATCTCAATGGTGAAGAATCACTTAAAAAAAAAAATTCAAGTAGTTGGATCCAGATCCAGATCTTCACCAAAATCTAATCAGTTCGTCCTTGTCACACACCCAACCTGTCCACAAAATTTCATCCGGATCCGTCCACAACTTTTTGAGATTATCTGCACACAGACAGACAGGTCAGGTCAGGTATGGGAGCATGTGCCAGAGCAGCGCGTCGCTGCGTCCACTTTCCGCCGGTACTCCTGGGGCCTCCGTCTGGCCTTCCCCCAGGCAGATACCTGGCCCATCCCCATCTCCTTGAGATGCTGATCAACCTGCTGCAACCACAAGGCACGTGGTCGGCCGATTAGCCTCCTCCACTCACGAGGCTCCCTCGCTGAGAGAATCTGGTGAGCAGGATCAGCATCAGGAAAATGAGCCACACGTCCATACAGCCGCAGCTGACACTCATGGACTATGCAGGTAACAAATCTCATTTAAGTCTCTCTCAGCAACCGCTCGTTGGACACAAAGTCTGACCAGTGATAGCCAAGGATTCTCCGAAGAGAGTGAACCAAAGGAGAAAATTCCTGGTACCAAAGGAATTAAGTCTCCGTCTCAGATCCTTGGTCAGAGTCCAAGTCTCGCATCCATAGAGCAAGAATGGAAGCACCAAGGACCTGAAGACTCGGACTTTCGTCCTCCTGCACAGATACCGGCAGCGCCACACCCCATGATCCAGTGAATCCATGACTCCTCAGGCCTGACCCAGACGATTGTTGACCTCTGGCTCACAGCCAGCAGAGACATGAATATCACTGCCAAGGTAAGTGAATCTCTCCACAACCTCAACATCCTCACCACAAACAGACACAGACAGGACAGCAGCATCCAAGATGTCATTGAAAGCCTGGATCTTAGTTTTGACCCAGGAAACCCGTAATCCAGTGGCTCAGACTCCTCATTCAGCACCTCGAGGGCCACCAAAAGGATATCTAAAGTCTCCGCAAAGATGACTGCATCATCTGCAAAATCAAGGTCAGAGATCTTGACATTCCCAAATGATGCACCGCAGCTTGATCTCTCCGACATCCTCCCTAAAATCCAGTCCATACAAGTGCTGAAAAGTGTGGGGGCCAGTACACACCCCTGACGAACTCCAATAACAACTGGAAATAAGTCAGAGATGGTACCACCACACTTCACAGCACTCTCAGTACCGGAGTATAGTTCAGACATCAGATCAATCAGTTGTGGTGGCACCCCACGAAGACCAAGAATCCTCCAGAGGACATCCCAATTCACTGAATCAAACGCTTTACAGAGATCAACATCGGCTGCAAGCAGCCCCTGCTGAAACGCTCGTCTGCGTTCGGTGAGGACCCGAAGAGCAAGGATAAGGTCAATCGTTGACCTCTTTGGTGTAAAGCCTGACTGCTCTGGATGCTGGTGCTCAAGCAGATGGTGGCGAACCCTATCAACAAAGACCTTGCCCGGCACTGAGAGCAGCATGCCGGCATGTGTTTTCTAAATCACCGAGGCAAATTTATATTCCACCCGCCACACGTGGCACGGTGGTGTTTGTCTCCGGATGCGGCGGGGCGGTGTTTGTTCCTGGACATGTCCAGATGGGAGTCTGTGTCTGGATTTGTCTGAGCAGTGTTTGTCTCCAGGGGGCTTGGCTGTGGATGCGTCTGGCGGATTTTGTCTCTGGACGTGTCCGGGTGGTGTTTGTCTCTGGACGGTATTTATAGCATGACGGGTGAAAAATGGATTTCAGACATTATTTTGGTTCCATCGTCACTGTTATTCTACGTGTCATTTTGATGAGACAGCATGAATCGTAATTAATGCTCCATCGCACGTCTGCCTTCTCTTCCTCGAATCTCACAGTCTTCCTTTCCCCCCACCCTTCCTTGCTCCCACACCCCTCCACCTCTTCACTCTCTCCCCTTTCTCTGTCCCCCATCTCTATCTCTCTCTTTCCCTCCCTTCCCCCCTCTCCCCCCCCCTTTAGTATTCCCATCACCAAAATGACGGGTGGTATTTGCTTGTGCAAAATTTAAATGTACCAGCCGTGCTTACCTCTTGCTTCGCTTACGAGTTTAATCAAACAACAGCATGTTGCATATCAATCTGTGGGTCTCTATATTAAGTGAAACACACCAAAAAGCAACTTTTATACTTAGTTGTTGTTTCTGCTGCTGTTGCCATGGCTTTGGTTGTTATTGCTTGTGTGCTCCATCTGTGTAGTCTTACTCTTCATATTTTCCTGTTGCTTTGTGATGTATTAATATGGAATAGGCAAAGCCTGTGGCGTATTGGCATAGAGCGTTGTGGGGGAGTGTCTGCAATGCATATCGCTGTTCTCGCGCCGCGAGGGACTTGTAGCACCAGTTAGCAGCATGTGGTATCATTATCAGTGTCTTGTAGGTCATGTGTCTGTAGGGTGCATCGAGTGCGTATTAAAGCGGAGTTGCGGCCATCCTACACCTACCCTCTCGCTCGAGGCAATAAAGCGGAGTTGTGCTACCCTCCAGCTCGTGTCTGCCTGTTCGCACCGCGGCCACAACACTACAGTTTGGTGACGAGGCTGTTTCAAATCGACGTTTGCTGAGTGCCTGTTTTCCTCGGCATTGACTTTGAGTCGTTGCCGGAGCAATTGGATTGCCGGGCGCACGGAGCGCCGGGAGAATAAGCGCAGCTCGCGCGATATGAGTTCGATCACCTGGCGAGGAGCCCAGGGAAGCACATCGCGAGTTTCGCCGCACGGGTGAGACATCTCGCCGTCGCCTGCGAATTCAAGTCGAGTGAACGGCGGGCCGGGCTCGAAGATCGTTTTATGTCTGGTTTGCAAGAGTCGGAAATGGTTTCTGCAATGCCACGGCTAAAGGACGAGGACATTACATTCAACTCAGAAGCGGCGTCGGCCGTCGCACAGACTCTGAGGGATGTCTGGACCCTCGATGGCCAGGGCATGACAGGTGATCTGGAGGTCCGCGCAGTGTACCAACCGCCCACGGCTTCACGCACAGTCTTCGGTGCGGGTCGTGGCCAAACGTGGCAACGCGGCCGGTCGGATGACGATATGAACACTCAGGGACATCTACGGCGTGTGTACCAAGTGTCATTGGCCACCATAACGGTCATGAATGGCGATGTACGAGGCAACCCCAGCGACGCGGGGCGAGACCTACAGCCGGTACCATGTTTTGTGCATGATGTACGCTTTTACATCCCGGGTCGAGACCTGCCACCTGTGCGAGGTTTTGTGAATGGAACGCCGATCGTGTTTCAAGTTGATACCGGGGCCACGGTGTCGATCTTGGGCGAACAGACCGCTAGTGAACTCCACGGTCTTCACCTGGTCGGGGCGACCCTCTCGCTGTACACGTACACCGGTGAAGCGATTGCGCCACTTGCTATGGCAGACGTCTCGGTGACCTACCAAGGTCAAAGCGCCCTGCTCTTGCCGTTTGTGGTACAAGGGGAGGGGCTGGCGCTTTTGGGCCGAGACTGGCTGACTAGCCTCAGGCTAGACGGGACGGTGCCAGTCATTCACCTTGGACGTTCCGTGCCGAGCAGATTAGATAGTCGGTGGGAGGAGGTTCCTCTTTCGGAGTTCGTACCTCCAGGTGCGCCTGTATCTCCTTCAGGCCCCGTACCTCCGTTTGGGCCTGGGCCTCCCTCGAGACCCGAGGGCGAGGTCCCGGTGGCAGGGGCTGCGGCGATACAACATTGGTGTCTGTTCCTTGCTTCCTGCAACTATGATATACGGTTCCGGAGCAACGGGGATCATGCCAGCTGCGACGGGCTCTCGCGCTTGCGTTGCGTGGAGGGTCCACCTTCATCTGGATCAACCAACCGGGGTGATGTGTTGGCACTGGGCCAGGTCACCGCCAAGCAGGTCACGGTGGAGTTGGCTCATGATACAGTGCACGCCCGTGTCGTTCAGGCGATTTGAACGGGGGATTGGAGCGAACCGGTCGCATTCAAGAAGTTCGCGGAACGCGACCATCGACGGTGTCCTCTTCAACGTTCAGATGAGGACCTGCACGCAAGTCGCCTCAACATCGTGACAACCAAGAGGCTTGCTCGCAGCATGGTTCATGATTTGTTAATTGTTGTACGTTTGATTCTCGCAGCACGAGTGATTAAGCATGGCGTTATAAAAGCAAATGCCGACAGTCCGCGTGTGAGCAAAATGTGTTTGATTGGGATCAATGCTTTCTTTGATGTGAAGAACTTGCGGACGATCGTTGCGAATAAAGAGGTCTTCCTGATCCCAGTCTTTGATGAGAGTCCGCAGTTCGCTGCAGCCGCATGTGTTGGGATTATACTGTGGGAACGCGCTGTACGTAAAGAGAAGTTTGCATCTGTGCAGACGATGTTTTTGCTGTTGTATGACACTGCTGTGCATCCAGTCGATGCTGATCGTCCGTGTGGATGTGCGTTGAAGTCTCGGCTGGATTTGCTGCGACCTAAGGGGTCGGTGGCAGGGGCGGTGTTGCGCCCGGCGCTGGTGCATGATTTTGGTGTGGGACAGCTGGTAATGGAGCCGGCTAATTGCCTGGTTCGTGTTGATGGCGGGGAGCCGGGGCAGGTTCGCTGTTCAGCGTCACCCCCACCCCTGATATCGCCAAGGTCAGACGTGCCTGGCGCCATGGAGCGCAAACCTCTGATCTCGCCAAGGTGAGCCGCGCTGGCGCCCGCGGGGCTTGCAGGCTCGGGGTGGTTACCTGATTCGGTCCTGTCTGAGGGAGATGTGCCAATTTGTCGACCGGGGGCGTTTGATGGTGACGGGGGAGGTTCGCTTGGGGTGTCACCTCGACCTCGCCGGAAGGCGTGTAAGCATGGGCCGCCTGGGGGCGCTTCTGCTGCATAGTTACACTGTGCTCCCAAACTTCCCTCTTTATATCTTTAACACGGTCATTGTTATTATGGTCTGCAAACATCATTGGCTTCGTCGTGCAACTCAGTACTCAAGCACCAGTCCACTGCATTAGGAATTCAACTCACTCGCACCAACACAGTATATGATGTGATGGGGATAGACGGGTGTATTATGTGCCAGATTAAAACAACGGCATTAGTGTTACAGGTTGTGTGGATGAAGCACGTTTTTCTTTTGGGCCATCTCATCTGGGTTTGATTCTCAGCCCGACCATCACCCCAGGGTTAGATCAAGTGATATGGTACTTGGAGGATTTTACATGTTGATGTCATTTTGTTCCTCTTTGCTTTTTTATGTCGTAGTATTCTTTGCCAATTATGCTTGTCATTATAATTGTCATTTTATAATCATACTTTTAGGAGGGAGGAGTGTGGCGTATTGGCATAGAGCGTTGTGGGGGTGTGGAGGAGTTGTGATGGTAGTCACGTGTCTGCAATGCATATAGCTGTTCGCGCCCGCTAGGAACTTGTAGCACCAGTTAGCAGCATGTGGTATCATTAGCAGTGTCTTGTAGGTCGTGTGCCTGTAGGGTGCACCGAGTGCGTACTAAAGCGGAATTACGGGCATCCTACGCCTACCCTCTCGCTCGAGGCAATAAAGCGGAGTTGTGTTACCCTCAGACTCGTGTCTGCCTGTTCACACCTCGGCCACGACACTACAAAGCCGAGAAGCGAACGTAGAATTCTTCTTACATTCGATGCTGTAATTTCCGGTGACTTCGGCCTGGATTCGGGATCAGCGATCAAATAATGTAAATCACGATGAAAAATTATTTTTTCATGATGCGGGAGATATCATTATTATAAAATTAGGTAGACTTAAAACTGCTAGAGTATTTACTCTCGAGTCTTGTTGTTAATTTTTCAGTTATAAAGGTGTGATTGGGTACACTATAGATCAAATTAATTATTTGTGCATTTCTATAACCGTGATGACACGACTGCATATTACCTCAACATTACCTTCACAACGATAACTCCACCGCCTAGAACAGGATCTCATCTGAAAAAATAAATATTACCTCAACATTACCTTCACAACGACAACTACACCGCCAAGAACAGGATCTCATCTAAAAAAATAAATATTACCCCAACATTACCTTCACAACAACAACTACACCGCCGAGAACAGGATCTCATCTGAAAAAATAAATATTACCTCAACATTACCTTCACAACAACAACTACACCGCCGAGAACAGGATCTCATCTAAAAAAAATTAATATTACCCCAACATTACCTTCACAACAACAACTACACCACCTTGAACAGGATCTCATCTGAAAAAATAAATATTACCTCAACATTACATTCACAACAACAACTACACCGCCTTGAACAGGATCTCATCTGAAAAAATAAATATTACTTCAACATTACCTTCACAACAACTACACCAGCGAGAACAGGATCTCATCTAAAAAAATTAATATTACCTCAACATTACCTTCACAACAACTACACCAGCGAGAACAGGATCTCATCTGAAAAAATAAATATTACCTCAACATTACCTTCACAACGACAACTACACCGCCTTGAACAGGATCTCATCTGAAAAAATAAATATTACCTGAACATTACCTTCACAACAACAACTACACCGCCGAGAACAGGATCTCATCTAAAAACATAAATATTACCTCAACATTATCTTCACAACAACAACTACACCACCTTGAACAGGATCTCATCTGAAAAAATAAATATTACCTCAACATTACATTCACAACAACAACTACACCGCCTTGAACAGGATCTCATCTGAAAAAATAAATATTACTTCAACATTACCTTCACAACAACTACACCAGCGAGAACAGGATCTCATCTAAAAAAATTAATATTACCTCAACATTACCTTCACAACAACTACACCAGCGAGAACAGGATCTCATCTGAAAAAATAAATATTACCTCAACATTACCTTCACAACGACAACTACACCGCCTTGAACAGGATCTCATCTGAAAAAATAAATATTACCTGAACATTACCTTCACAACAACAACTACACCGCCGAGAACAGGATCTCATCTAAAAACATAAATATTACCTCAACATTATCTTCACAACAACAACTACACCGCCGAGAACAGGATCTCATCTAAAAAAATTAATATTACCCCAACATTACCTTCACAACAACAACTACACCGCCGAGAACAGGATCTCATCTGAAAAAATAAATATTACCTCAACATTACATTCACAACAACAACTACACCGCCTTCAACAGGATCTCATCTGAAAAAATAAATATTACTTCAACATTACCTTCACAACAACTACACCACCAAGAACAGGATCTCATCTGAAAAAATAAATATTACCCCAACATTACCTTCACAACAACAACGACACCACCAAGAACAGGATCTCATCTAAAAAAACAAATATTACCTGAACATTACCTTAACAACAACTACACCGCCGAGAACAGGATCTCATCTAAAAACATAAATATTACCTCAACATTACCTTCACAACAACAACTACACCGCCGAGAACAGGATCTCATCTAAAAAAATTAATATTACCCCAACATTACCTTCACAACAACAACTACACCGCCGAGAACAGGATCTCATTTGAAAAAATAAATATTACCTCAACATTACATTCACAACAACAACTACACCACCTTGAACAGGATCTCATCTGAAAAAAATAAATATTACTTCAACATTACCTTCACAACAACTACACCACCAACAACAGGATCTCATCTGAAAAAATAAATATTACCCCAACATTACCTTCACAACAACAACGACACCAACGAGAACAGGATCTCATCTAAAAAAATTAATATTACCTCAACATTACCTTCACAACGACAACTACACCACCTTGAACAGGATCTCATTTAAAAAAATGAATATTACCTGAACATTACCTTCACAACAACTACTACACCGCCGAGAACAGGATCTCATCTGAAAAAATAAATATAACCTCAACATTACTTTCACAACAACTACACCACCTTGAACAGGATCTCATCTAAAAAAATAAATATTACCTGAACATAACCTCCACAACAACAACTACACCACCTTGAACAGGATCTCATTTAAAAAAAAAAATAATATTACCCCAACATTACCTTCACAACAACTACACCGCCTCAAACAGGATCTCATCTGAAAAAATAAATATTACCTTAACATTACCTTCACAACAACGACACCACCGAGAACAGGATCTCATCTGAAAAAATAAATATTACCTCAACATTACCTTCACAACGACAACTACACCGCCTGGAACAGGATCTCATCTGAAAAAATAAATATTACCTCAACAATACCTTCATAACTGTGATGAATTGAAGGACGTGACGTGTGATCACATGTCGCACGGCTCGAGCACGGAATAGATAAAGCCAAGATTCCGCGCGGTCGGGGGGATTGTCCCAGGGGCATTGTCATTTACGGCGGCGGTTCACTTGGTGCTCGTTGAATGGTGAGAATTGAGAGTATATCGGACTCCGTGCTTATACTGATTTATTTTGCGGTGATTAGTTGCACGTGTATACATTACTGCTTATGTACTCCTTGCTGCACCTGTATTCCCTGATGTGCCCGTAGAAGCGGCTTCAATCAAATGGAATAAAGCCTACACTCTGAAGGTTCTTCTTTCGCTTTCATTTCAATTTATTCCATTTGATTTTCTCGGCTCTCTCAACCAGCGATGGACAAGATCTACAAACGGAGAGGTTCGACGCAGACCCAAACGCGACTGACTCGGAAATGAAATGGTCGCATTGGTTCCGTTCCTTCTCACACTATCTGACCATCATCGAAGAGGGAGCCGACAAACTGGCCGCCCTTGTGAATCATGTCTCCCCCAACGTATACAGGCTCTTCTCGGAGTGTGACACTTACGATGCAGCGATCAACGAGCTGCGGGTGCTCTACGTGAAGCGCAAGAACGAGGTGTACATACGACATCTTCTCAACACACGCAAGCAAGCAGCCCGGGGAGACCATCGATCAGTTCCTGCAAGCTCTGAGACAGCTGGGAAAAGACTGCAGCTTCCGGGCCGTAACCGCCGAGGAACACCGAGATGAAGCGACCCGAGAGGCATTCATCCAAGGGCTCAGGTCAGCCCACATACGGCAACGCTTACTGGAGAAAGCGCAACCCACTCTTGAAAAGGTAGTCGACCAGGCTCGAGCGATGGATATGGCTCAGCAGCAATCTGAGTCATTTGGGACACCGATGCTGCTAATGAACGCCGCTACGGTGGAAACTCAAGGAACCCCACAGGGCACCCCTGACACAGAGGATGGAGAAAAACCCGAGGAGTCGGATACCCAGACCTCGTCAAACTCCTCAGCAACTACTTCGGTTGGTAAATGCTTCTTTTGTGGGTACAAAAGACACCCCCGCCACAAATGCCCCGCCAGAGATGCCACATACATGAATTGTGACAAGAAAGGGCATTATGCCAGGGTATGTAAATCTACTCTAAGGAGAAATAAACCCACTTCTGCGGCTCTCTACTCACAAAAGAAACTAACTGCAGCCTCACCGGGGAATCTATCCAAGGCTATCATCAACGTACGAATTAACGGGCATATGGCTGAGGCTCTGATTGATACCGGTAGCTCTGAGAGTTTCGTCAACAGCTCGCTAGTGAAGGGGAGGAAATGGAAGATCCACCCGACAGACAATACGGTATGCATGGCCGCCACATCACTACAGTCCCGCGTACGAGGGTACTGCAATGTTGAATTGGACGTAAAAGGGTACACGCATCGGGATGTAAGGGTACTGGTGCTTCGTGATTTATGCGCAGACGTAATTCTGGGTCATAATGTCCTCAAGCAGCACACGAGCGTCGAAATACCCTTTGGAGGAAGCAAACCTCGTCTAATTTTAAATGCTCTGACCACCGCAGAGGTAACGTCCCCCCAGCTGTTTGCTAACTTGTCGCCAGTCTGTAAACCGATAGTGATCAAATCGCGGCGATATACCACTGCTGATACGAACTTCATCGCTTCAGAGACCAAGCGATTACTGGAAGAAGGAATTATAGAACCAAGCGATTCGCCATGGCGCGCACAGGTGTTGGTCACCGCCAATCAGAACCATAAGAAACGAATGGTTGTCGATTACTCCCAAACGGTCAATCGTTTCACCCAACTCGATACCTACCCTTTGCCACGCATAGACGAGATGGTCGAACGCGTGGCCAACTATAAGATATTCAGCACCATCGATTTGCGAAGCGCCTATCATGAAATTCCCATCCGAGAGGAAGACAAACCTTACACCGCATTCCAGGCAGGTAGACGCCTCTACCAATTCAGGAGGATTCCGTTCGGTGTCACGAATGGAGTAGCTTGCTTCCAACGAGTTATGGACGACATCATCTCAGATGAAAACCTCAAAGACACTTTTGTTTACGTGGACAATGTCACAGTGTGCGGTAAGGATCAGGGGGAACATGATATGAATCTGGACAGATTCTGGAGCATTGCTAGAAAATATAATCTGACCCTCAACTACTGGAGGTGATTCTGGACAGGTGATTCTCGTCCCGCTTACAGGGGAATTCGCGCATTACGTTCATCCAAGCCCATCCCTCGGAGCACTGCAGTTCGAGCAGAGAGTGGTAGGCTCTTGACAGAGGAGTCTGAAGTGAAGGCCTGCTGGGCCGGTTACTTTGAGCGGTTGTACCAGGCTGATCCCCCAGCTGTCGAGTTGGACGTCAAGGGTGTTACAATCCCTGTTGCTGACCCTCGAATCAACTGTGGTCCACCATCGCTTGTGGAAACACGGGCTGCGGTGAACCAGTTGAAACGGGGCAAAGCTCCAGGGATCTGTGGCATCCATGCTGAACTTCTCAAGGCTGGTGGAAATGCTGCACTCGTGTCGTTGCATGCAGTTTTGTGCTCTGCCTGGAACACAGGCATCATCCCAACTGACTGGAAGAGGGGCCTTGTTGTCCCTCTCTGGAAAGGAAAGGGTGATCGCCAAGACTGCAACAACTACCGAGGGGTGACGCTGCTCTCAGTGCCGGGCAAGGTCTTTGCTCGGATAATTCTTGATAGGGTTCGCCACCATCTGCTTGAGCACCAGCGTCCAGAGCAGTCAGGCTTTACACCAAAGAGGTCAACGATTGACCGTATCCTTGCACTTCGTGTCCTCACCGAACGCAGACGAGAGTTTCGGCAGGGGCTGCTTGCAGCCTATGTTGATCTCTGTAAAGCGTTCGATTCAGTGAATCGGGATGTCCTCTGGAGGATTATTGGTCTTCGTGGGGTGCCACCGAAACTGATCGATCTGATGTCTGAACTCTACTCTGGTACTGAGAGTGCTGTGAAGTGTGGTGGTACCATCTCTGACTTATTTCCAGTTGTTACTGGAGTCCGTCAGGGATGTGTACTTGCCCCCACACTTTTCAGCACTTGTATGGACTGGATTTTTGGGAGGATGTCGGAGAGATCAAGTTGCGGTGCATCGTTTGGCAATGTCAAGATCTCGGACCTTGATTTTGCAGATGATGCAGTCATCTTTGCGGAGACTTTAGACATCCTCTTGGGGGCCCTCGAGGTGCTGAATGAGGAGTCGGAGCCGTTGGGATTACGGATTTCTTGGGTCAAAACAAAGATCCAGGCTTTCGGTGACATCTTGGATGCTGCTGTCCTGTCTGTGTCTGTTTGTGGTGAGGATGTTGAGGTCGTGGATAGATTCACTTACCTTGGCAGTGATATTCATGTCTCCGCAGGTTGTGAGCCGGAGGTCAATAGACGTCTGGGTCGGGCCTGGGGAGTCATGGATTCACTGGATCATGGGGTGTGGCGCTGCCGGTACCTGTGCGGGAGGACGAAAGTCCGAGTCTTCAGGTCCTTGGTACTTCCAGTCTTGCTCTATGGGTGCGAGACTTGGACTTTGACCAAGGATCTGAGACGGAGACTTAATTCCTTTGGTACCAGGTCTCTTCGGAGAATCCTTGGCTATCGCTGGTCGGATTTTGTGTCCAACGAGCGGTTGCTGAGAGAGACTCGGATGAGATTTGTTACCTGCATAGTCCGTGAGCGTCAGCTGCGGCTGTATGGACATGTGGCTCGTTTTCCTGACGCTGATCCTGCTCACCAGATTCTCTCAGCGAGGGAGTCTCATGAGTGGAGGAGGCCAGTGGGCCGACCACGTGCCTCATGGTTGCAGCAGGTTGACCATCATCTCAAGGAGATGGGGATGGGCCTGGCATCTGCCTGGGGGATGGCCAGACGGAGGCCCCTGGAGTACCGGCGGAAAGTGGACGCAGCGATGCGCTGTTCTGGCACATGCTCCCATACCTGACCTGACCTGACTCAACTTCGAGAAATGCGTATTCTCGGCAAGGTCAATTGACCTTCTCGGCTACACAATAGCCGACGGCACGATTAAGCCTGATCCTGAACGATTGCGCCCACTTCGTGAGCTACCCCCACCTCAGGACCTGCAGACAATGCGTCGGGTGATCAGGATGTTCGCTTACTACGCGAGATGGATTTCCCAATACTCCGAGAAAATACATCCCCTAGTGCATTGCAAAAACTTCCCACCAGATGCCGCTGTTGTAAAAGCTTTCCACAGCCTCAAAGATGATATCAGTAATTCCGTGGTATTATCGATCGATAGCTCGGTGCCCTTCGTGGTGGAAACAGATGCTTCTGATCACGCGATAGCTGCGACGCTCAATCAGTCTGGGCGACCCGTCGCGTTCTTCTCGAGAACTCTCTCTGGAAGCGAGCAGAGACACTCAGCGATAGAGAAGGAGGCGTACGCTATTGTCGAAGCCCTACGTAAATGGAGACATTATTTACTGGGAAACCATTAAACGCTCGTCACGGACCAGCGATCCGTTGCATTCATGTTTGATGGGAAAAATAATGGGAAAATTAAGAATGAAAAAATTATGAGATGGCGGATAGACCTAGCCTGCTATAGTTACGACATTGTTTACCGGCCCGGGAGGGAAAACCCTGCTGCAGATACCTTCTCTCGGGTCTACTGTTCGGCGACAATCAGTCAGGCTTTGCAAGACCTACATGTGTCTCTTTGCCACCCAGGGGTAACCAGAATGGCACATTTCGTGCGCAGACAAAATCTTCCCTATTCTGTTGAAGATATTAAACAAATGAATGCTTCATGCCCTGTTTGTGCTGAACTAAAACCCAGATTCTATGGCGCGGCATCTGGCAGATTGATCAAGGCCACTTCTCCCTTCGAGAGACTAAATATCGACTTCAAAGGGCCCCTGCCGACCGAGACAGACAACAGATACATATTCACCGTTGTTGATGAATATTCAAGGTTCCCTTTCGCATTTCCGTGCTCGGATATGACCTCGGGCACTGTCGTGAAATGTCTCTCTGACCTCTTCGCTATGTTTGGGAAACCTTCGTACATACATTCAGACAGAGGGCCGTGTTTCATGTCGGCCGGGCTAAAACAGTTCCTATTAGAGCACGGTATAGCAACTAGTCGAACGACGGGTTACAACCCACAGGGTAATGGGCAGGTGGAACGGTATAACGGAGTCATTTGGAAAGCCGTAACTCTGGCGTTGAAATCAAGAGGACTGGGCCCCGAGCGGTGGGAGGTTACCCTTCTCGACGCTCTGAATACCATACGCTCTTTGCTCTGCACGTCCACCAATGCAACTCCTCACGAACGAATGTTTACTCACCAGCGACGTTATGTTGACGGCCAATCGGTGCCCAACTGGCTAACCCATCCCGGAACAGTGTTCATGAAACGCCTGGTACGACAAAGCAAGTATGAACCCATGGTGGAGGGGGTCGAACTCATCGATACTAATCCAGAGTATGCTCATGTTAGACTCCCGGATGGCAGGGAGACCACTGTGTCGGTTCGCCATTTGGCTCCCTCAGGTACTCCTCCCGCAGGTACACCACCATCTGGCACCCCTCCCTCTGACATCCCCTCCCCAGGTGTTCCCCCCCCCAGGAACTCCACCCGGGAACAGTGGCGACGGAGCTGCCGCGTTCCACCCGAGAGCGATTGAGGAGTCATCCCGGCACAAGTCGAGGCTCACCAAGAGGATCGGAAGCCTCCCTCAAGTGAAACCGCCATTTACTCCCGGAGAGGACGACGGATAAAACCCCCTCGCCGACTCGATCTGTAAAGGGGATTACCGGCATCCTCGATGCTCATGCTCCTATATGCTCATTACATCATATATCGATGCTCATTACCATGCTCCTACAACTCAAAATAATCCTCACTGCTTGGCATGTATGCTTCTGTAGTTTAGATAGTTCGCGTTGCTTGAAATGTATACTCCTATAGCGCTGAAGTAATCATGGTGCATTAGTTGGGCCTCTAGTTATATTTTAAAGACGGGGAGAATGTGATGAATTGAAGGACGTGACGTGTGATCACATGTCGCACGGCTCGAGCACGGAATAGATAAAGCCAAGATTCCGCGCGGTCGGGGGGATTGTCCCAGGGGCATTGTCATTTACGGCGGCGGTTCACTTGGTGCTCATTGAATGGTGAGAATTGAGAGTATATGCATGGCTTATATATGGCTCCGTGCTTATACTGATTTCTTTTGCGGTGATTAGTTGCACGTGTATACATTACTGCTTATGTACTCCTTGCTGCACCTGTATTCCCTGATGTGCCCGTAGAAGCGGCTTCAATCAAATGGAATAAAGTCTACACTCTGAAGGTTCTTCTCTCGCTTTCATTTCAATAACGACAACTACACCGCCTTGAACAGGAGCTCATCTGAAAAAATAAATATTACCTCAACATTACCTTCATAACGACAACTACACCGCCAAGAACAGGATCTCATCTAAAAAAATAAATATTACCTCAACATTACCTTCACAACAACAACTACACGGCCGAAAACAGGATCTCATCTAAAAACATAAATATTACCTCAACATTACCTTCACAACAACAACTACACGGCCGAGAACAGGATCTCATCTAAAAAAATTAATATTACCCCAACATTACCTTCACAACAACAACTACACCGCCGAGAACAGGATATCATCTGAAAAAATAAATATTACCTCAACATTACATTCACAACAACAACTACACAGCCTTGAACAGGATCTCATCTGAAAAAATAAATATTACTTCAACATTACCTTCACAACAACTACACCACCAAGAACAAGATCTGATCTAAAAAAATTATTATTACCTCAACATTACCTTCACAACGACAACTACACCACCAAGAACAGGATCTCATCTGAAAAAATTAATACTACCTCAACATGACCTTCACAATGACAACTACACCACCAAGAACAGGATCTCATCTAAAAAAATTAATATTACCCCAACATTACCTTCACAACAACTACACCGCCTACAACAGGATCTCATTTAAAAAAAAATATATTACCTCAACATTAACTTCACAACAACGACACCAGCGAGAACAGGATCTCATCTGAAAAAATAAATATAACCTTAACATTACCTTCACAACAACAACTACACCGCCAAGACCAGGATCTCATCTGAAAAAATTAATATGACCTCAACATTACCTTCACAACGACAACTGCACCGCCTTGAACAGGATCTCATCTAAAAAAATAAATATAACCTTAACATTACCTTCACAAAAACAACTACACCGCCGAGACCAGGATCTCATCTGAAAAAATAAATATTACCTCAACATTACCTTCACAACGACACCTACACCGCAGAGAAAAGGATCTCATCTAAAAAAATAAATATTACCTCAACATTAACTTCACAACAACTACACCGCCTCAAACAGGATCTCATTTAAAAAAAAATAATATTACCCCGACATTACCTTCACAACAACTACACCGCCTCAAACAGGATCTCATCTGAAAAAAATAATTATTACCTTAACATTACCTTCACAACAACGACACCACCGAGAACAGGATCTCATCTGAAAAAATAAATATTACCTCAACATTACCTTCACAACGACAACTACACCGCCTAGAACAGGATCTCATCTGAAAAAAATAAATATTACCTCAACATCACCTTCACAACAATCTATTGTTGTTTGTCTATCTATTCTATCTATTCAGACAATGAATATGATGATGATGAGATGAATGTAGTACTGCACAGCCAAGAAGAGCAATAAATCTCTTCTACTGCAGGCGACTTCTACTCTTCTACTTCTACTTGAAAACCCGCGATGTAGTGAAGCCACGAAAAGTGAACCGTGATATAGCGAGGGAGCACTGTATTAGTTATTGTTGTTTGTCTGTCTGTCCTGAGCATAGCTCCATGGGTTTTGATTCGATCCTGATAAAATTTTGGTGGGAGGTTTATATCATGATCTAGTTGTGTTTTCCTGAAAATGGGCGTGGTGCGCCCATTATGGGCGGAGCCACGCCCGAAAAACGTGTGTTTTTAGGAGATAGCCGATTTCAATTTGCATCTTTTCCTAAGGGGTTTGTCGAATCTGACAGGGGTTTTGGTATTTGGTTCGCCAAATGGCACCTGCATAGCCCCACGGAGCTCGATTTTTCATTTTCGTCCCAAGGTCAAGGTCACAAGGTCACGAACTTAGAAAATTGCGAATTTTGACATAAAAATCATACGACCGCCCAAACTTTGAGAGCTCGGATGACAATATTTTTTATGCATCATCTTGAGGTCATTCCCCACCTAAAGTCTTGAAACCATTTTGCTCTATCTCAAACACCTTGCCCGTGGCACCCCCTTCAAGTTTGTTTTTTACGCTGATTTCATCAAAGTATAGATAATCCGATGAGTGCAAAATGCCATATAGCCAATATGACGTTATATTGTTCCTGGAATGTTCCAGAGGAAGTTTTGCACCAAAGGTCATAATCCTTGACCTTTGACCTTTAAAGGTCACAAAGGTCAAATTTTCAAATTTGTGGGAATCGAACCGGGTTTTCGACCTACTTCGACGAACTAACTCCATTAAGCTCCAGCACGTATCCTGTTTCCTTATTTTAATGTCCACAACATTGTTTTGTGACCTTTAAAGGTTATGCAAAGGTCAAATTTTGAAAGTTGTTGAACGAAACCGGGTTTTCGACATTTTGCAGCTAAGAACCTGTCACTCATACCACATCATGTTGATCATTTTTATAACCTGGTGAAACATTATCACATTGTCTCATCCTTGACTTCTGAAACAATCTACATCGTCAAATACTGCTCGTGAACCATCGTTGTCTTCAGACTTGTCTTTCTTAAAATCAGTGGAGGAAATATACACCATGTCTGATATTTGGGTCTTTCATGTCTCTGACGATGCCTTTATCTCCCGGCATGCATCATTCCCCATGACAAAAACTGGAAGCAAAAAAAAAACCGGAAGCAAAAAAAACCAGGAAGCAAAAGGGTCATAGCCAACGACATGGATTCCAAATTGCCAGGGTATTGTGTTGTTGTTGTTGTTGTTGTTGTTGTTGTTTCCTATTCTCTCAAGTGCACGCATTAAGTATGAAGCTCACTACGTTCACTACTATATATCAATTTTTGTGCTACTTCAGTGTCTGTCACACTTTACTCTGGGGTTCCTGCTGTCATACCATTGGAATCGCTAAATTAAAGCTTCAAATGCTGCTTCTTCCTCTTCCCTGCAGGAAAGATGGGCTTTTAAAACAGGCATTTTAATGATGAAACGGACACAAGTTTTTGTTCCATGTAAGTCGATAATTAGCTTTCCAATGGCACCATTCTTATTTTTATAGGATAGCAGGAACCCTTTAGAATAAAGTTACACACACACACACACACACACACACACACACACACACACACACACACACACACACACACACACACACACACACACACACACACACACACACACACACACACACACACACACACACACACACACACGCCTCCTTTTAGTAATATATTTCCAAAGTGTCTCACTGATAAATCAAGAAAAGCTCAAAAAGCATGTTTTCACAAATGAGATGCTCAATATAACCTCAGCTCAAGTTGAACCTGTGCAGAATACAAGGAGTTCGGCTTTTCATCACCTGGTTCTTCCAAATCACTGAGCCTGTAAAGTAAGAAATATATCATAAAAATTATATGTAGAAAAGTTTCTGGACAAACAAATTTTGCAGATTTCTGCACAACATATACAATGTACTTGGAAAGATATTTGTTGTTCCTCTAAAGGACAATAAATGTTGCAATCAATCATCAATTCTTTAAAGCAAATGCGCCTTCATTTCAGAATGATTGTTAATTAATCCTGACGAGTAAAGTAGAAAGCATACCGATTCGTCAGAGGTTCGAAAATGTCACTGCAACCAATTAACAACTTGTGTGATACAGTGGTGCTGATAGACCGTGTTCCCTTTGGCATTTTCTCTTCTTTCGAACCACAGTCCAGACTTGCACCTAAAGAAAGAGAAAAGATGTCACGTCAAGTGGATTTTACTGAATGTGCCAGACTAGATTAATGAAGGATAAGCAAGAAAGTCATTTTCGATAAAAGACTCTTGATGAGCTGAAGCAATGTAAAATGGATGCAAATTTCACGGTGCAGAGTGAGAGATGGTATAAGTAAGCAGGCAAGCAGGATAGGACACGAACAGATACTAAAACACAATGACACAATGCAAAATTTGATGCTACAAGTTCATAAGCCACAAAAGATAAATTATTCATTCGCCCCATGGTGACAATGAGAGTCACTGTGGCGTAACAAGCAAAGAAAATCAAAAACTAAAGATCCTACAAATTAAAAAGTTCAGCACAAAAACAGAACAACATAAATTCCCTCTTCCTATCATATTTCCTCCGTTTGATCAATGAGGAAAAATGATAAAGGAGGGAATTCTTCACAGTCAACGCAAAAGTTAACAAGAGTGCAAGTGAGCACAATATACACCCGAACAAAAACGTATATACAGAATTGTGCTACTACATGGAAAACAGCATCCTGTTTGCCATGGCAACCACTTTAGATGACGAACGTATGTCGCGACACACCGTCTCCACAGTCTGTACCTATGTACCAAATATGAAACGTGAAAGTTGATAACTTTGGGAGTTAGAGTGCGGACAGGAACGGACGGACGGACGGACAGACAGACACAGACGGACAGATGGACGGACAGACGACCGGTATCACATAATACGCCCCAATATGTATGTATATATATATATATATATATATATATATATATATATATATATATATATATATATATATATATATATATATATATATATATATATATATATCGGGCGTTTAAAAAGTGAAAGAATATCTTATTACTAGACATTTATGCAAAACATATAAATTAGTCAGACATTGAGAAAACAAGGAGATCCTCAGGAATGTGGAAAATGTTGGTGCGGGGTGCAGCCCGACGCCGTTCGGTGCGGGGTGCAGCCCGAGATTTATTATATTGACATCGTCATTTAAGCACACTCAGATGTACTGTAAATCGGCCAAATGTGTCCATGTTTAACCTAATTGTACTCTTCGATACATTCAACATTCTTCACTAAATTTGACCTCTCTTGTTCGACCCAATTATTATTTCTAAGCACTATGTCACAGAGGGGGTTTGAAAATGAATGTGAGCCAGATGATATTGTTTTTAATGTAAATATACATAACAAAAACAAAGAAAAAAAACCCAATAAACTTTCCTAACGTGAAAGCAACCTCATTCGCCAGATATTCTTTCGAAAAATTCACCTTCCTTCATTACCTGCACTTTCTTTCCTTGCTCAACCTCCCCCTCTCCTGATAAACAATATTACAAATCAAGAGACACAGCTAGTTACTACCTATCTATCCTGCCAGTCCAGTTAAACCTTTAAAAAAATAAAGATAATAAAATTAAAAAAGAGGACATTGTTTAATTATACCTTCTAAATCATTATTGTGGTATTTTTACCAAGGGCTTCTGCTAATTATAAATATTTCATTGATTCTCAGCCTCATCTCTCAATTTACTCCTGCACTTATTACATATACTGTAGATGTAATTCTCCTCAATCCACTATTTCCATAAAGTGTACAATGCGCACGTATCCATCAACATTCACATTTATAATCCCCACATGGAATTACATATATAACTTCCACCTGACAAAGTATCAATGATGGTGTTCAAAAGAGGCTCAGAATCTGCAACACCACATGTCGTCTCAGGTATAATACATTTGTCTTCAGCAGTGTACGTTCCTTCACTATCTGCCTTTAGGCCTCTGGCATCCTCCTCCAGTTTTTCCAGTATTGGTTCTTCTCTTTCACATCCTAAGCTCATTTCATGTAGCCTTGAGCTCTGCGATGCTGGAAATGCCAGGCCAGACTCAGTGATCAGCGGAGAGCCGGGTGGAGAGAGGGATGATAGTGATGAATGAGGAGAAAGTGATGAGCCAAGTGATTCTCTGGATTCACGAAAACCAGGAGGAATGCTGCAGAACCACACATCACCACAGCCCATCAGACGACGTATGTAGTTAATGGGGAGGAAAAGGAGATATAAAGGAGGGGGGGAGATAGACGTAATGCTACCAAACGTACACTGGGCACACACCAGCTTTTTTTTTTATCTGACCACCGTTATTTATTAGACATAGAAAGTGAGCAAAAATAAAATGGAAATTATGGTATTAGTTACCAAAGCCGAGTCATCCTCAGTGCATGTCGCTCTTCCAGCATTCCCAAGTCAGTCCTTCGGCGGTTATCAGGCTCCCCCTGACAGATGATATCACCCAGGGTGTTGAAGGGAGGCCCATAATCCTCTTGTGGCATGCCATATATGTCACTGAGGCTTAGAGAGCTCAATGAGCCCCGGCTGGATGCAGACAGGGATCCACGGCTGCTTCCTGAGGACATGGACATTGTGCTGGTTGAGAGTCTAGAAAGGGAAATAAAATAACAAAGTATGAGCACGTTATAACAAGAAACATAATCCATCAAGTTCACCAATAGTATTCTGGGGGGGGTTAAGCGGGTACCCCAACCACAATCACGGAGAAGACTGGATGGCTCAGATGTTTGAACAAAGAGAAATGGTGCGAAGAGAAATAAAAAATTCCCAATAAGCCTTCACGAATCTCATCGCAGCACAATACATAATTATTTTCAGGTTTCACAGTGGGGGGTATAAATGGCAGGAGGATAATAAATTTCCTTCGTGGACACATATATGGAGAACTAGACAGTTGTAAACTCTGGAGAACTGAACTGAGAATGGAAGAACAGAAAAAAAAAAAACATAACAAAAACCAGTCAGCAACCAAGATGATGCAAGTAGCCATGGTGACGCATGGTGCAGATGAGGAATGAAAGATGATGTGAACGATGCAGGTTGTAAGGGATGAAGCAGTAAATGCTGCATGAGCTAGACTCATATGTGCAACAACTACATGCTGATCTGGTCATGATTTTTCCACAATTTGTTGCAGGAAGAAAATAGTGTCATAGGTTAAAGGGCATGAGAATGACAAGACAGCCTTGATGAATGCTTCCATTGAAGACAAAGCTTTGGCACCTGGTATGACATTGACATGCAGGTAAAGGTTGATTTGAACTCAGGAGTGCATGGCCAGAGATGTCCGTCTGTCTCGCTGAGTGGGATTGTGATGGCCCGTCACACTCTTCTCCTTCCAATAAAGTGCAAAAACATCCAAAGAGTATTATGGCACTGATACTTGAGTACCATCCTGATCCTGATTGCATCCTAAAATTGCAGCAACCTGATCCTTCACAAATGTGTCCGTTGCTATCTCAGTGCACCAATATCCACTGGCAATTTCAGCTATAGTCCCACCATCTCAGGACTTCACAAGCCTCCATGGTCAGAGCTTTGTCACTGTTCTTTCCGCACATCAACTTCAATTGAGATAATAGCACCACTTCTCACCAGCCCACAAAAACGAACCTGCCAACCAACCAACTCTGTCGACTTGTTTAGCCCAAGTTTCAATGGATTTTATGCCACTTGAAAATTCATGAAGAGCTCCGATTCACTCGATTTTATGCCAAATTCCCAAACTCGTTATAACTACAAGATAAAGAAAGGGTCTCCCGGTGGTCTCACATATTTACAAGCCCACCGTGGAAAGTTGATGGTTGGTGACATCATGAATATTATTGTGACGTCCACGGGACTTGAACAGTCCCGCCAACGTAGAATGAGCCGAAACGATGGAGGCGGTTTATTTATTTATAACCCAAAGATGGCGGTTCTAATCGCTCTACCGCAAATGGGACGAGGAAGGTGGCACGAGTCGCTTTTCACTGAGTTGATAACGTTTATTTCTCTAACCAGAAATAACAAGACTCGGCAAGAAGAGGGATCCGGGGCTATTCGACGGGATGGTGGTGTGTGTTCGGGCGTGGGGAAAACACAAACAATTCCAATGGATATACAAATCTCAAACCCTCTAAGGCGCCAGGTACACACACACACACACACACACACACACACACACACACACACACACACACACACACACACACACACACACACACACACACACACACACACACACACACACACACACACACACACACACACACACACACACACACACACACACACACACAGCTGGTCCTGGTGGTCAGGCTGGCCCGTGGTGTAAACGCAACAGTCCCTGGATTGGCGTCGGACGAGCTGGCGTTGCGCTCGTCAGGGGCAGGAGACACCGTGGTGCTGTCGACCTCCTTGTGTCGGCGCAAGTCCGCTCACAGCCGCCAGGGAGCCAGTTCTGGCGCCAAGTTGCGAGCAGGAGAGGGAGGCAGGTCCGCCCGCCGTTCGACCCCGTGCTCCGAGCCAGCAGAACCCCAGAGCCAACCAAGGTGAGGCACGAGGCACAGCAAGGCCACGAGACACGATCAATTCAGGATCGAATCAGCCCAACAAACAGCACGCTCCCAGCACAACAGCCTCCACCAAAACGGTTTTTCTCTACTGATCTTCTTCCTCCGTTGCGTTTTCCCCGAACAGAACCTTTTTATCCTCCCATCCTCGTCACTTGCAATCGAGCCGTTTTATTGGCCCACCGCCGTCGCCTTCCGCCAATCGTGATCACGGGGTGGAGCCATCCGCAGTACTGTCCTGTGACGTCACGGCAAGCCTCCAGGGAATACTAAAAGGGGTTTACGCAGACACACTTACCCTAACCCGTCTCCCTATCTAATTACGTGACAATTATCATTTC
The DNA here is from genome assembly GCF_056783735.1 of Eptatretus burgeri. Lineage (NCBI taxonomy): Eukaryota > Metazoa > Chordata > Myxini > Myxiniformes > Myxinidae > Eptatretus > Eptatretus burgeri. The sequence goes on from NC_140973.1 coordinate 32,701,607, forward strand.
CCCCTTGAAGAAATGAACATTTACTAGACAACTTATCACCACTGAATTGCTACTTATTACATCGAGATCCTGGTACACTCGAACAGCATGGCATACCTAATTAAACATCCTAATTACCCTTTGAATGCATACCCCCCCTCAGACGTAACACTATGATGGCAGGCCTTCCCATAAACAATGCTGCATTCTCCTTCTTCTCCAGCATTATTTGCCCACATCAAGTGGGGTCACGACACAGATCCTGCTCCACCATCTGGGCCAATTGTATACCCAATCTTTATCCACACCTTTCTCCTTCATGTCCGCTTCCGCACAATCACTTCATCTCTTCTTCGGTCTGCAACGTGGTCTCTTTTACAGGTGGTGTCACTCTAATCATCATTCGACCCACATAATCCTCATTCCTTCTCATCACATGCCCATACCATCTCAATCTACTTCCCTGTACCTTCGATGCTTCAACCTCCTTCACAGTTCCAATGATGTTGTTCATTCTTCACACGGTCTTCTCACATTCCACCACACAACCATGTGAGCATCCTCATCTCAGTCACATCTAATCTTCGCTCCAACATTCTTATCAACAGCCAAGTCTCCACGCCAAACAACAGCGCCGGCCTCACTACCGTTCTGTACACCCTTCACTCTCATTTGTATCTTTCTATCACAAAGTACTCCTTAAACCTTTTTTACAGTTACTCCATCCTGCCTGTATCCTGATGCTCATCTCCCCATGGAACTCACCATCCTGACTCACCAGTTACTCCATCCTACCTGTACCACAGGCACTTAAACTTCTGTACTGCCTTGGTCTTTCCCCTTGTATCACCACTTTGTTTCCCTCTTCCTCCTCACTACTCACTGTACATCTCATGTACTCCGTCTTTGACCGACTAATCCTCAAGCCCCGATCTCCCAATGCCTTCCTCCATTCTTCCAATTCTACCCTTCCCTTACTTTCGGCACACAATAGCATGTCATCCGCAAACAGCATGCTCCATGATGCAAGTGTTCTCACATCAGCTCTCAGAACATCCATCATAATAACAAAAATAAAAATTGGGGCAATGCCCCCCACACTCACCTGGAATATCCAGGGAACCACTGGTAGGTGTGGATGACCCACAAAATATGTAAATTAGACGATGGTTCAAACAAACTTGTGAAAGGACCATACAGAGATAATTCTTACTAAGCTATAGTTAAACGGGTGACTACTTTTTGAAAAGTCAAAAGTAGCGATCGAGGAATCGTAATGACCTTTGACCATAAAATCGACTGACTTAATATGCAATTTTTTTGATGGGATTTGTAAGGCATCAGGAGGTATTGGTCCACAGAAGTTTTACAAAGTTTGGTGAAAATAGGATAGTTTTCGCATCATGGGTGAAAAAGATTGTGGTCGTTTCATCGAAATTGTGAGTGTAGTTGCGGAAAAGAAAGCAAATACCTATTTTTGGGGTTAAAACCCCCGTAGACCCCCTCAGACGCTGATTTTTAAGAATGGCGTGAACAAATTTTGGAACGTCACGGGTGATGAAGGTTGTAGTCAAGTTTCATTGAAATCATGTGTGTAGTTTTGACGAAGAAGATCCGAGTGTTTACATAGAGCCTGACCGACTCACTACCTGACACCACGCGACACCAATACCTCCCCTGAACTTTTCAGTTGTTTCAGGTGAGCTAAAAACGGTTCATCTCACACCTGACGTGCTGCGGCGGGGCTGATAAGGGCATTTCTACACAATAAATTATTAATTATTTTCTCCAAAATTTTCATAATATTTTCTTTGTCAACGATTTAAACTGATAACGTCCCCTATTTGCCAACGACGTTAAAACGATAACATGTAAACCAATACGACTTAAACTGACCATTACTTGTTGATATAACTTTGTGTGCTCCTTCCGTGTCCTTCTAAAGGGGTTCTGCCGTCAGAATAATAAATGTTACTGATGGAACCGCTGGATTAAGCTTCCCCTGACTACTCCTTCTTCAATTCCTGAAAGAGGGCTCTTAAAACTGGCATCTAAGATTTAAAAAGAGACACTAATTTTTCTTGCACGTAATCATCAGCTTTCAAACCAAGTAAATCACTAATCAACTTCCCAACGGTCCCCATTTTTAGCTTAAGGCCCGGTCACACCTTGACGTTTTAGCCAACGTATGACGATTTTTGAATTTTTTTCTAAAACGCTGGCACACGTTGAATACGTTATGGGTAAGTTTTGATAACATTGAGAGCACGCTGAAAAACACTGCCATACGTCGTTGTACGTTGGCTTTAAACGTTGTACTTTTCGGTTGTCCTCAAATTTTTTCATGCTTGAAATTTCACGACGTATGCCGGCGTATGACTCGCACGTTCCGCTACGCTGGCCACAAGTTGTATGCACGGTCTGCGATCGTTGACAGACGTCAATACATGCTACTTGTAAGTTAATCATAAGTTGAGACACGCCGAGGTAATGTTTAGCGTACCCGAAACTTATTTCTAACCTATGATTAACATGTTGTTGGCACATAACGCGATCGTTGCCACACATCGACAGACGTTACTTTTAAGCTACTCATAGGCTGAAAGACGTCGGTATAATGGATCGTCCTTGCGTCAGAGTCCACGGCCACGGCCAGGACACTTATTTGCAGCATTCTTCAAACTTTTCTTCGGCATGACGAGGATGTTCACACTTCGATGTCTAGCTTGGCTATGATTCCAATTGTCCATCGGCAGCGTCTATTTAAAATAGTCTAGTTTGAGCGTTTTAACACGTTCAGAAGAAACGCTTCAAATTTCCAAACCCCAGCGTCAAAAAAACAAACAAAAAAAAAAAAAAAAACAAAGGCGAGTGACAGCAATTTAAATCGTTCATTGTAAACAATGAAACTAGCTGAGTGGTACCGTTTAAAAGTCGTTGAGTGTATAAAAAATCCAATTGTTGAGCGCAAGCGTCTACTTTCAATAGTGGAGATGCAGCCATTTAAATCGTTGAGTGGCAGCCTATGAACCTACCCGTGGACACGCGGACGCAAGGAGGATCCATCATAACCCACACCCTCCCCCTCACACCCACCTACTACTGCCAACATGAACAAACTACTACTAATACTAATACTAATACTAATACTGATACTGTTACTGCTGACATGGACATCGACTCAAAAAGGAACTCGAAAACACTGTTGGGTTCCCCTTTTATGAGCAGCATTTTTATATACCAATTCCCAAAACCGCTGGGAACACGTCTTTATATGGCAGTTGTAAGCTAGAAACACATTCATTTATTTTTTTTTGTCGACCGGAAGACGTCATTGGAATACGTCTACATATGTCGATGTGTGTTGGGATTACGTAAAGAATTGGTTCAAAGCACGTCAAACATAAGTTAGAAATAAGTTTCGCGTAAAAAAGACATTACCGCGACGTGTTTCGACTTATGAGTAGCTTATAAGTAGCCTTTGTGGACGTGTGTAAGCGTCCACATATCGTGTGTAAAACTTATCCCCATCGCATGCGGAACGTGTGTCATACGCCGAGTACGTCGTAAAATTTTGAACATGTTTAAAATTTCTTGACGTACTCTACTTACTACGACGTATGATAGCGTACTTTAGCGTTCTACTCACGTATACCAAACTTACTCATACCGTATTTGACGTGCCCCAACGTTTTAGACACATTTTTCTTAGGTCGGCATACGCTGGCAAGATCGCCAAGGTGGGACCGCGATGTTGTCACTTCCATTTCTACGGCAGTTATGATTCGAATCGTTGTGCGTCAGCCTTTTAATAGGCTACGTCACGACATCGTCGGCGATGCGTGCAACGCGCTATGCCGAAGTTAGACTATCGTTGGGCATCGGTTGTGTAGGCCAACAACAGGTTCAGCATTCGTTAGTATAAGTTATCTATAACACAACGAAATGTTCTGTGTCCATTACTAATATGTTATGCATACGACCAACTCGTTATGAATACGTCCGAATTTTTAAAAAAAAACATCAAAAGTTCAACGTCAGCCAGCGTTTTACATACATTTTAATACGTTGCCATCGCTGGCTAAGACGTCAAGGTGTGACCGGGCCTTTACCTGCAGCGTAGAACCGGGGAGCTTATGGGATGGCACATCGTCCGTCCGTCAGTCCATAAACACTTGAACTTCTCTGAAACTACACATACGATTTCGATGAAACTTAACCACAAACTTCATCTCCCTGTATGTACCAAAACTTGTTCATGCTATATATTTTTTAAATCAGCGTAGAAGTGGGTTTACGGGGGGGGGGGGATGCCCCCCCAAAATAGGTATTTGCTGGTTTCGTCCTACTTGACTTCCTCCTCAGTATCATTATTGTACTGGGTAAGTGCCCATGAGTACTGCCCCCAACTTATTATTCCACAACAGAAACCCTTTAGAACGAAACATGACACATGGACAGACGGATGCTTCCGTGTGGTTTTATCATACGTACTTTATAGACGTACTTACATTCCAATTGTGCACACAAAACAGTCTCATTTCAATTGTACGTACTTTACAGGGGTCCTCGGTTGAAAAAAAAGATAACGTGTAATACTGGTTACCACCAGGTGGCGGTTGTGGTCTATGTTAGCACATTATGTATGAACAGACAAACAAACAGAACCAAATGCAAAACCATCTCCCCTGCCGAGGGTAATAATTAGTTCCGTATCAAACAAGCATTAACAATCCACAGAACACAATATACCGCCTTACAGTCACTCGCAAATAATTTGACACCTCCTCCTTTGTGAGGGAATTTCACATATGGATATTGAGTTGCCCTTTCTTCCTGAAATGTGGATGTCACCCAGCAATACAACAACGAATGTTCATTATAGTTCCCATTATCCCTATAGTCGAGGCACTGAATGAGGAACCGGAGCCGCTGGGACTACGGATTTCCTGGGTCAAACAAAGATCCAGGCCTTCAATGACATCTTGGATGCTGTTATTTTGTCTGCACCTGTTTGTGGTGAGGATGTTGAGGTCACAGAGATATTCACTTACCTTGGCAGTGATATTCATGTTTCCGCAGGTTGCGAATCGGAGGTCAATAGACGTCTGGGTCGGGCCAGGGGGGTCATGGATTCACTGGAGATCATGAGGTGTGGCACCGTCGGCACTTATGCAGGAGGATGAAAGTCCGAGTCTTCAGGTTCTTGGTGCTTCCATTCTTGTTCTACAGATGTGAGACTTGGACTCTGAGACAAAGACTTGACTCCTTCGGTACCAGGTCTCTTTGGAGAATCCTTGGTTATCGCTGGTCAGACCGTGTGTCCAACGAGCGGTTGCCGAGAGAGACTCAAAAGAGATTTGTTACCTGCATAGTCTGTGAGCGTCAGTTGCAGCTGTATGGACATGTGGCTCGATTTCCTGATGCTGATCCTGCTCACCAGATTCTCTCAGCGAGGGAGCCTCGTGAGTGGAGGAGGCCAATGGGACGATCGCGTGCCTTGTGGTTGCAGCAGGTTGGTGAGCATCTCAAGGAGATGGGGATGGGCCAGGCATCTGCCTGGGGGATTACCAGACAGAGGCACCTGGAGTACCGATAGAAAGTGTACGCGGCAACACGCTGCTCCAGCGCATGCTCCCATACCTAACCTGACCTATTTACATCTTATAACATTGCAAAGAAGAGCATGGCTAAGGTGGAGGCACTGCATGTGAATCCAAGTGGACTCTTCTAACTCACACTGCCTGCTTTAGATCATACCCATCTCTCGCATACCAGGCATATCTGTCAGTCCAACAGCACATTGAAAACAGCATGTACAAATTGCAAGCATCCTGCAAGGAAATGCTTCATTTATTGATGACTTCTCAGATTTTTCTATCAACTCTGCATTGAAAAGATGATTTCAATCTTGGAAAGATGTTCATTCTCGGGGATTTGGATAATGATTTCTATGATCCACTTTCACAAATACATTTTCAACTTGACAGATATTTTCACTGTGACAACACATACTCTGTCCCACCCAAAAGCCAACATCATATTCCGCATCCTACGATCCTACGGTATTGATCCAGGTTAAATTCCCTTTTCACGATAGGTGTTTACCCATTGACAACTACAATCCCTGTAATTCAAATTAAAATACACCGATTTCAACTTTCAGCAGAACCAGAGACTGAGCCTCTTGCCATGAGATGTCAGTATTTTGGTATAAATCCTTCTCATATTCACATTTCCCTGAATTTCACAACTTGTATCTACTTTGTTCTTCATGGTTATGATATATTCATGATCTCCACAGTTTCTTTACATTTTCTCCATCTAAAGGCCACTTCCCAACTGCTACAGAGACTGCAAAAACCCAGATGCCACAACCGAACATGCTGTAAAGATCTCGACCTTCCCTCCCCACATGCAGAGTGAAAGGTCCCAGGACAGATTCCAATCTTAACTGTTGGCTGGAATCCACTGTGTGCTGACGATGGTCAGTTAGCAAGAAACACACCAGTGGATTGATTTCCACCTCACGGTGTCAGGGTGGGAGAGGCGGAGGGTCGTTGCCACAAAGGCTTCGAAAGCCAGAAGGCTGACTGATACTGCAGTTAGTTTGCAATGCAGCAGCTGACACTGCATTTCGCAGTGGGTGGTTCTGTGTCTTTCAGAGTGAAACTATGCTGCAAGTTGCACTTTAACTTTATTTTCTCCACACTTCTCTCTTTTCGTTTTTCTACTCTCGATTGGTACTACCGGCAAGAACATAAACGACTCCCAGATGCACTTGCATCACAAAAATACTTTGCAAACATGTTTAAATGCACTTTTCAATCAACTGGTTCTCTCCACATATTTTGAAAAGGAATACCAATAAACTTGCTAAAGTCTATTCGTACTTTCTTTTGCAGTTTAAGTTTGGGATCACCTTCATTTAATTTTAACCTAAAATCGCAACTGACCCAACGATATTCAAAAGTTATACACCAATTACTAGCCAAATGGCCTCATCATTTTACACAAATTATATCAGTCAAGGCACAGAACCCCCGAATAAAATCGACTTGAACACTTTCAACATTATAGCTACAAGCTAAAGCAAAGTTTAAGACCATTAATTTAAATTTCCGTAACATTCAGCTTGAAGGTTACGGTTGAACAACATACAAGTGGGAGCTACAACATTTTTTTCATCCAACCCTGAAAGAATGGTTCTGACACAGCAAAATTCCATATAGACGTCAGTCCTATTTTCTATGGAGATTCCAACCAGTGTCACATATTTTCACAAGTGGTACACAAGTCAACTCCCCCCCACCCCCCAGCCCCCACACCCATCCGCACATCCGACCTCTCTCCCAGACATGTAACTGGTTCTAAAACCTTTTGAAAAGAGAAAGCCACTGCCTCCTCGAAGGATATTTATGACATTTGTAAACATTTAACCATGAACAAAGCATTCATTTGGCATGAGCCTTCATTTCAAATAAAGTTCAACATCCATTGCAAATTTGAGAAATGCATCAGGAATTTACTTTCAGACAATAAAATAGCATAGGATGTAAGCATACAACCCTGTCACAAATTCTTCACGAGTGACTGTTTTAAGCGGCATATTGGTTCAGTGCGTGGTTCACACTTGCATACCCTGTGATTACACATGGAACAATATATACACATACATGAGGCGCCGCAAGGAGGAGTGATGCAAGGGACACATCGGCCATTTTGGAGTTAATGCCATATAGCACTATTTTAACCCTTCCCCTATCATCATCATATCATTAAAAAATGTCGCTTACATCACTCCTCCTTGTGGTTCCTCATATATATATATATATATATATATATATATATATATATATATATATATATATATATATATATATATATATATATATATATATAGATATATATATATATATATATATATATATACACATATACATTTATACACATATACATTTATACACATATACATTTACACACATATACTAACTAGAGGGGGAGCACTCGGTAGAGTGCAAAAACCTCCGCCGCCAATACTGCTAGTCACTCAAGTGAACCTAATATCCTATTCATTCAATTTGACGTCAACAGTGCTCACAGAGTTATAGTTTGCAACTTTCCCTTTTACATGCTCAATTCATTCGTCATAACTAGATTCCTTGAGCCAGAAATTGATTTTACATGGGTATATCCACCTGGAGTTCCAAAATCAGCCGCAATTATAATTTTGGCATGTTTTTTGTTGGAAATCACTTATAACATGTAGAAATGCAAAAAAATATATACCATCAGAGATGGGGAATCCCCTGCCATTGAATGAAAAAGACATACATATTCCAGATAATGAGGGAGGTGAATTGGAAACAAGACACCATTTGGTCATCATCTCGAAAAAGTTCCCCAGGGGTGAGGAACGTAGTAACCAAAAATAATTTAAATCAGATAAGCGTGTTTCCATTTATTACAAAAAATTTTTTTAAAGATGGCCGCCCCAGTCGGCCATCTTGGATCCGGCCACGCCCAAAATCAATAGGGTTCTTCCTTTTCAGGTGGTACATGTGTGACCCAAATTTCAAATCGATATGGTGAACAGTTTATGAGTGATCGCACTCACAGCTATAAATGTTGACCCCGCCCCAGTCGGCCATCGTGGATCCGGCCACGCCCAAAATCAATAGGGTCCTTCCTTTTCAGGTGGTACATGTGTGACCCAAATTTCAAATCGATATGGCGAAAAAAATATATTTTTCAAAATGGCCGCTCCAGTCGGCCATCTTAGATCCGGCCACGTCCAAAATCAATAGGGTCCTTCCTTTTCACGTGGTACATGTGTGACCCAAATTTCAAATCGATATGGTGAACAGTTTATGAAGTATCGCACTCACAGCTATAAATGTTGACGCCCGGACGGACAGCTGGACGGACAGCCGGACGCCCTGGGTGACAATATCCCCCTTCCGCCACGCGGTGGGGGATAAAAAAAAAAATCGAAATTTTGTTAAAAAAAAAAAGTTGCAAAAAATTTTTTTCTCTAAATTTTTTTTTTGGAGGGGGTGGTGGAAATCACTTAAAACATGTAGAAATGCAAAAAAAAAAATTCAATTATTTTTTCAAAATGGCCGCCATAGCGGGCTTTGGACTTTGGACCAAGTCAAAAAATCTAATGGCATGATCCTTGGACCATACCTAATCCCCCCACCAAGTTTCGTCGAAATCCGTCGACGAGTTTTTCCGTAATACTGTTCACAAACAAACAGAAAGGGGTGAAAACAGTAACCTCGGATCTTCGATGGCGGAGGTTAATAAATGTCAGTGTGCATCAGTCAGTGAGTGAGTCAGTGTGCATCTTGTGAATAACTCCAAAACGATGAAACCTAGCGGCCTGAAACTTTGCATGCATGCTAAGGGAACTCCAAGGAAGTGCACGAGTGAAAATTGGGTGTTTGGGTTAATTAAAATACCCCTTTTGGACATAATTAACGGCCTTATTTAATTATATGCTTTATCAGGTGCGTCACCTCGCTCTCCCCTGAGGCGCATCAAATGTTACCTTGCTGGTGTCTTAATTTGCCATGTTTTTTGGCCTGTTCAGCCATGCTTCGACTTCGAACAGGCCGCACTGATTTTTAGCGATAAAAATTTTTTTCACTTTTCTCTCTCATTATCGAATGCCTGATCATCATAGCTACGAATCGCTGGCTGCATTGTCATGCTTATAAACACCCAGACGCACCAGCGTTCTTGGCTTTATTTCATTTCCACACATGCCAAAACCTCGAGAAACCCTTACACCAAGCTGAATTACAAAATTTAAGGTCCAGAATTGAACTTAGCAGCAGCTCGGACTGCTAAAAAACAAAAACAAAAACAAAAAAAAAAAGTGTTCATTTGTTTAATTCGGACATATTTGACATTTCAGGCATCTCCGCGAAGTGTGTGTTTAATATGATGGCTCGGCAAACGCTAATCGCTTGCCAAGCGAGCCGTTCCTTATCAATCATTTTGTTGGAGTGCTTAAGCCACGTTGTGACCCCTCGACATTATTCGCACGGTCACTGTATATCGATCGACTTTAACTATGTTCAGGAGATACTCACCTGCGTTGGCCCCACTTTGTTCTGCGGTGTATCGGGGGATGGCTGGCCCGTTTAAAATGTGCAATATTATTTTACACCACGTTTCCCCTTTTCAGACGATCTTCTTTCATTTTACGACCTGTCACTTCGGCATAGATAAATACGTATTAAAAAAACAACAAAAAAAAGAAACGTTTTGTTAACATCATGGCAGGATAGCTGAGAGGTACGCAGACTCGTTCTAAGCTGTCTAGCCTGGGTTAGAGTCCTGACCCAGCTATAAATGGTCATCTCAGTGTTTCATCATTGTGTGTGCCTTTAAACATCTGCCACAATCCCCCCCCCCCACCCCCACCTCTCTCTCTCTCCAAGATCTTGAACCATAATCATGTTAACGTAAAGGTGGCTGGGGTGGGAACTTAGGGTCCTGAGTTTGAGCCCCGTTGGCCGCTGAATTACCAACAGGTGGGGTTCACGCAGCTTGTCATCCTTCTGAGGTTGGTAAAATGAGTACCAGTGTACTGGTATAGGCACAGAGCATCAGCGGCACAGACGTGCCCCAACAAAATTATAGCTACCCGGCAGCCAAGCTGCCATGCACAAAAAGAAGATCGTGTTAATGAGCAATTTCTCGGTGGATCTGGTTATAGAACCATCAATTGATTATGACTAGTTTGTAGTAGTGTTGTGAGACTCAGTATATATAAAAGGTTTAGTGGGAGAATAAGAACTCAAGGGAGCAGCAGAGGAGGCAGTAATCATTGGCTTTGCTGTGAACGGCGCAGTGTCGGCATATTTTATGTATCGCTTGTTCTTTGTCTTTTAAATATATCCAAGCTTGGACTAGCCCCAACTGCCGGTTACACACAGATCAAATAAAGAACAATGGGCCTTCTGACAAACCGACAGCGAAGAAATGACAATGTAAGGAAAACAATATTCCCAAGGTACAATGCATAAACACGGCTATGAGACTCAACTGAATACTGCTCACCTCTTCAGCTGAGAGTGGAGATAAGAAGCCTGTCGTGTTGCCTCCTCCAATTGCCTCAGCAAACTGTTTCTTTTACCTTGTAATTGAAGCCTGCAAACAGAGCGGGGCATTAGTACGTAAATCCATCCATCCATCCATCCATCGGGACCATACTCTGGGCAGAGCGTTGGTGCTGCCTAAGCAGTCTCCTTGGAGAGGCGACCTGTCCAGGATTGTGTCCAATAGCTGACACAGGATACCAGCAAGCTGGCACTCATTTTTCCGACCTCATTAGGATGACAGGCAGAGTCAACCCCACCTGGTATTAATTCAACAGGAAAGTGGGATTTGAACTCAGGATCCTAAAGCCCACCACCCTAACCATTAGGCCAACACCAGGCAGAATACGTAAATGGTAGGAAAAATGATTTGCTCTCAAGGAAACCTTTCCTCTGATAAAATAAAGTAAACGAGAATAGCAATTGACCGGATTAGAATCCCAAATACTGGAGTGAAATCAGAAAAAAGATATACATTGCAGCAGTTAAAGTCATCCAGCAGGGAAATGAGGCATTAAACAAGTCAATCAAAATGAGGTTAACAATTAACGAGGTACAAGACATATATATATATATATATATATATATATATATATATATATATATATATATATATATATATATATATATATATATATAAAATCACATGATGACTGTTGACATAAAGCAACCAAAATTAAATACATGGAAATGTCATGTTTCAAAAACAACTATTTTGCATTATTATGCACACATACCTTCATATACGAATCATGACGGTCTCTACTGTAACTAGAAGGGCACTCGGTGGAGCACATACCTCCGCCACGGAATGCCTGATCCACGAGAACATATCGGGCCCAATACATTTTTGAAATATCATGCAATACCGTACTATATCGTTTTGGCCTGATCAATGGTGAAGAATCACTTTAAAAATTAAATAATTCTCGTATCCAGATTCGGATTCAGCTCTTCACCAAAATCAAACCAATTCGTCCTTGTCACACACCCAACATGTCCACCAAGTTTCATCCGAATCCGTCCACAACTTTTTGAGATATCCTGCACACAAACAAACAAACACATAAATAAAAAAATAAACCAGTCACCCGCAGGGTGACCCGTATCTTGCCAAAAAGTGACCACGTGTGACTTCTTTAAGGTCACACTGAGGTGAACAGAGCTGCTATCCACCAGGAGCGACTACTTGAGGAATATCTGCCTACGAGAGATTCCGATGAGAATAGTTCAACAGAGTAACCATGAAAAATATGCTTTTGCCTCATAATGTCACCAAATGACGTCATAATGTCTCAAGCTTGACATATCTAGAAAGCACTCATCGAGGTGTTCAATTTGAGGTGCTACACGATATGGTTCCTAAAACTTGAAAATTTGACCTTGGGGTCAAATATGTTTGACCTGAGGCACTAACCATGAAGGTCAAGGCCAATCGCCACCAAAAATTAATCACCTGAGCGCCAGACCATGAACTATATTCCCATGAAGTTTAAAGACGATCCGATCAAAATTACTCAAAAAATAAGGGTTTCGTCGACTCCCCTGATTTGCGACAAAGTGACCTTGACCTTCAAAATTTTATGCGCTGAAAGGGACCTCTATAGGCCTCTGATATGCGAAGTTACAAAAATTTCCGATGATAACTGTGCTCTGCAGAATTTTTTAAACGTGATTACAGACCAAAAAAAACAAAAAAAAAAAAACAACATACAAGCTGACTAACATATCTTGCAAAAACTTCGTTTTGGCAAGATAACAAACAAACAAACAGACAGAAATGGGTGAAAACAATCTCCTTCACCTTCGGTGGCAGAAGTGTTAAATAGAGCTTGGGTGGCTGTAGCTATGTCGGCAATATTCACTCGTTGATTGGCACTGACCAATTGGGTGTGCCGGGTTTTCCCTTCACTCATTGATTGGCCACTGCGTTGAGGTGATTGCGATGCGGAGTCTTTATAACGTGCCTTCCTCATATCGTGACTCATCCTGGTAATTACTCTATAATTACAATGGCATGTCGGCCAGTGTGGAGGCTGCCGGCAGTTGCTCAAATTGGTTTCATCTCCACTGTGTGAAACTCACCAAAAGGAAAGCAGATTCATTGGATACAGGGATGGGCCTGTGCTGCAAGCTGGAGATTTCCTCAGTGAACACCACAAATCAAACCAGTACACAACTGGAAATTCCCTCACGTGTGTCTAAAGCATCCAGAATCTAAACACAAAAGTTCTCACAGGTTTACTTAACAATGTCATTCTTGAAAACTCCTTGGAGGGTTTGGAAAAACTTTTCTCTTTCCTAATAGTCCGGGAGCTAGGTGAGATTTGTTCAACATGGAAGGTGCAGAAGGTTTCGGGTGCCAGTGCTGTAGAATTAGGTTAGGGGACCCCAAAAACCTGATTCTTAAGTTATGCCAGTGGTGGGTGGGGTGGGGGTGCCACCCCAAAACGCACCCCAAATTGTATTTGTTCAACATGAAGGGTGCAAATATCACACCAGTGTCATTTGGTAGAGGAAAGTACACTGAATGAGAAAATTGAACTTAAGAATGGGATTTGTGGTGGAGAGGGTACTTAAGAACGAGGTTAATTAACTGCTAATAAGACATTTCTTTAACATAAGAGGTGCAAGTCTAAAACCAACATTAAAATTTACCCATAGACAATATAAGTTTTATTCATCAACTTAAGAATGTAATTGGTGGTGGAAAGTGGACTTAAGAAAGGTCAAATGTCACGGATGAACCATTTTTGACTTCATGACCCTTTTTGCAGGTTTTCAATTCACAAGTTCACAGAAATGTTGTTTTTGAAAGATGCAACAGGGTCATATACAAAGTCAATAAATCTTGGGCCACCAGTCTCGGTAAAATGTAATTTTATAACGAAAATCGCACTCTTTTGACCCCTTTAACCAATTAAAAATTTAATTAACATAAAAAATGCGAGGATGACACCTTGCATTTAATGTGGATTAGAATGATACTATGTATGATCACTCACTTAAGAATGATATTTCTGGTGGTAAAGGTACATAAGAAGGGGTTGAAGGTAAGTTTGCACCGAGTTACCCCTAATTAAAAATGCAATCAACATGAAAGATGCAACAGTGAAACCAGCCCCTAAAGTTTGAAATGGGTACATAGATTAGTATGGTGGTAAAGGTACTTAAGATGGAGATAGACCAGTTGGCATGATTGACATCAACTCAACATCAATAGACCATTTGGCATCAATCAATGACAGGTCGCAAACTGGTGATGATATTGAACATCCCTTGTGATATTCTGAAAAATTATTTAACATTGCTTGTGAGCTCAGTCACTCTGTACCAGGCTAAAGGACAATTTGCATTGTATTACCAGCACTGAGGGTAAACATGGCATCATGCATTGCGCAGAGCTAGGACCTGGTGTTTGTTTCATTTCAGCTACCGCACAACTAATCTTCATCAGAAGATAGGCCGTCTTCATCATCAGATGAAGAAATGCTGAAGTCGCTGTCATCAGAGCTTTCTGGATCCAAGGCATCATCTTCGTCTGGGGTCAAAGAATCTGCAAGTTGAGAACCGTCGAACCAAGTGATTTCATATTGATCATCCACCAACTCCCACCCATCAGCTGATGATGGATGCTGGCAGATTTCTGATTTGTCAGCATTGGCCCACATCTTTGCCAGGAATGATGATCTGCTTATGTGTTTGGAAACCTCGGATTCACAGGGAGGAATCAGGCTGGCGTCAATGCCCTTCAGCTTCGCTAGGCAGTTCTCAGCTCTGACCTTTGGTCTATGTCTTTTCAAATATGTTGTAACGATGGTCATTGAGTGAGACATCTTTTCCCTTTAGACCGTACATCTTGTTGTAAATTTGTTCAGGGTGTCTCTGTCTTCATCTGTTATCTTTCCTTTGGTCATCTCTGAAAATGCTTTCCGGGCATCATTGTCTTTCACAAGCTGGGCAAAGGGGCAAACCTTTCCCTTTGCGTGGAAAGAGGAGGTGTAGTCTGATCCGGTGAACGCATGGAATCCTGGTAAGGCAGAGCAGAGAGGCTGTCCAATGCTGGCACCAATGGCAGTGATGTCAATGTATCTGCAACTATTTCCTGATGATGTTCCAACATCCATCCAATCCGTGTAGCCATATCCCCGCAGTGGTAGAGGAGGATGACGGCTATGTCTGTGTCAGATCCCCTAATGACAATATTGCAAGTGTGGTCAATCTCCTTGGCAATTGATTTGACATGTGCACAGATCAGGGTGTCGGCCTCTTCCTGGTTGGTTTTAAGCTCGCCTACTTCCTCTCGGACAACCTCCCCGTCATCGACAAAGAAGTGGTAAACATGCACCAAGTTATGAAATGATGACATTTCTCTCCCCGATTAATATATCCAGAAATATCATTCTTAAGTGAGTGATCATACATAGTATCATTCTAATCCACATTAAATGCAAGGTGTCATCCTCGCACTTTTTATGTTAATTAAAATTTTAATTCATTAAAGGGGTCAAAAGAGTGCGATTTTCGTTATAAAATTACATTTTACCGAGACTGGTGGCCCAAGATTTATTGACTTTGTATGTGACCCTGTTGCATCTTTCTATAAACAACATTTCTGTGAACTTGTGAATTGAAAACCTGCAAAAAGGGTCATTAAGTAAAAATGGTTCATCCGTGAACTTTGACCTTTCTTAAGTCCACTTTCCACCACCAATTACATTCTTAAGTTGATGAATAAAACTTATATTGTGTATGGGTAAATTTTAATGTTGGTTTTAGACTTGCACCTTTTATGTTAAAGAAATGTCTTATTAGCAGTTAATTAACCTCGTTCTTAAGTACCCTCTCCACCACAAATCCCATTCTTAAGTTCAATTTTCTCATTCAGTGTACTTTCCTCTACCAAATGACACTGGTGTGATATTTGCACCCTTCATGTTGAACAAATACAATTTGGGGTGCGTTTTGGGGTGGCACCCCCACCCCACCCACCACTGGCATAACTTAAGAATCGGGTTTTTGGGTTCCCCTAACCTAATTCCACAGCACTGGCACCCGAAACCTTCTGCACCTTCTATGTTGAACAAATCTCACCTAGCTCCCAGACTTGCCTTGCTTGTCTGAGCTTGCCTTGCTCGCCCCAGCCATGGCAGCAAAAAAAAAAAAAAAAAAAATTATAAACATATATATATATATATATATATATATATATATATATATATATATATATATATATATATATATATATATATATATATCTCGAAATCACTGGCCTCCATTGTAAAATCGCCAGATATGCAATTTCTCTGCTCACTGCGCCACTTCCAAAACAATTCCATCGAATGGGCATAAGAATACCAAGATGAAATCGTCCAATCAATCAATTGCATCACTAGTTTCTTCTCAGATTTCAGTGGGAGATATTAAGAGGGCAGTGAGGTTAGTATCAACAGATGCATCGATCATAGAACCGTCATCGGAAGTGGTACAGAGATTGCAAGATAACCACCCACAACCACACAGATTCTTCACTGCCACCTGCACCTCCGGGGGCAGATATCTCAGCAAACATGGCTTTCTCCACAAACGAGGTCAAACAGGCCATTTTTTTTCTTTTAAAAACGGTTCGGTGGGACGCCCGGACGGCTTACTGCCCCAACACCTGAAAGACCTGACAGCCGAGTCCCTCAGTGATGTGGCAATTAACTTAACGGATGCAATCATGAAGATCAGCAACAATATTATTTTGTGCAGCAACATCCCAGAAAATGTACGCGCGTATTTATTTGGGACTACTCTCTTGGCGCTGTCTAAACCGGATGGTGGTATTAAGCCAATTGCAATTGGAATAACATTGGGGCACCTCGTGAGCAAAGTATGCATGCACAAATTGTCCACCAATTGCTCTTCAAAGTTTGTGCCTCATAAGTTGGCATCAGACTACCTTCGGAGGCAGAAGTGGTCACACATGCGAGTAGAACATTCATCAGCAACTCCTAATTGAAGGAAAACGTCCGAAAGATCGATTTCAAGAACGCTTTCAACACGATCCGGCATGATGTGTTTTTTTTTTAAAAGCACCAAGACCTTATCAACAACTGTGCCAACGAGTTTAACGTTTGGTATTTGGATGATGGAACCTTGGGCGGGGATTGTACAACAGTTTTGGCCGACTTCGAAAATATCATCGACGTAGAACATTCTCTGGGCTTGAAAAATCAACACACTCAAGCATGAGTTGAGAGTTTTGCATTCGGACATGAACAACAAAATCTCCATCCTAAACAAGTTCCGTGAAATTGTCCCTGAAATTAAGCTTGTTGAGAGCAAGGTAATGGCACTCCTGGATTCTCCTTTGCGGAGCAGTGCAACGGACGAAGTGCTTGAAAGCAAACTCAATGATTTGCGATGCATGACGAGTAGGCTAAATTATTTGGATGCCCAGGACGCTTTGTTTTTGCGGAAAAAAAAAACTCGCAATTCCGAAATTGTTGTTGTTCTTGCAGTCAGCTCCATGCTTTGACAGCAACGTGCTTTTTTTCCTATGATTTGGAACTGAAAAAAGCCTTGGAAAATGTTTTGAACACCAAGCTGTCAGAATCAAGATGGGCGCAATGTTCACTGCCAACAAATAAACAGTGATCTAGGTGTTGAATCTGCTTACGATTTGTCCCTGCCAGCTTTTTCTTTCTTCAGCCAATATTTGTAAACTACCGGTTGATGCTTTACTGCCACAGAACGTTTCTCAGGATGATTATTCTGATTTGAGAGGGACCTGTACACAGTGGACAGAAAAAGGAGGTGTCGGCATTTGCGGGATCCCAGCCAATCCGCTTGGAACACTCTTTTGTGGATGCAATAATTTGAAACCCTGCTCTCTTGTTTATACTCAGACCAAGATCATGCGAGGTTGCTAGCAACAGCCTCTGAACATTCAGCAGATTGGCTGAATGCCATCCCCATCCCCTCTCTCAGCCTAACGTTGGACAATTATCAGCTGAAAATGGTGTGTGCCCTTCGACTTGGTTCACCTCTGTGACACCCTCATACTTGTATTTGCGGCACGGTAGTCGCAACTCCTCAGGGGTGCATGATCTCAGCAGCTGCAAGAAAGGTGCCAGCAGGTTCCCTTGCCATCATCAATTCAATGGCCTCATCAAATGGGCCTTCTGTGAACTTGCCCTCTGTTTGGGAACCAGAGTTTCCAGGGTCGACACTAAGAGACCCAACGTCGCGTCCATTTTTCCCCTGGAAAAACGGCAGGACATTGGTTTGGGATTTCACATGCAGTGACACCGTAGCTCAATGAGATTTCTCTACATCATCATCATCATCATCATCTACACCAACCAAGGTTGCCCAAATGGTAGAAACACACAAACTCACCAAATACGCCAATTTGAGGGAGAACTATGAAGTTATTCCCATTTGCATTGAGACATTCAGTCCTTGGGGGGGCAAACGGGCTCAACCTCATCAAGGATGTTGGAATTCGTGTCCGCGTTGCTACTGGAAGAGCACCGTTCCACATCGTTTATTCTACAAGCCTTCAGTACGGCAATTCAAAGAGGAAATGGGGCGAGCATATCAGGAACGGTTCCAGGGTCAAAAAAAAAATCTCGATGAAATTTTTCACTTCTGAAAGTTTTATCACTTGTCAATCACTAATTTTTTTTCTCTTGTGGAATTGGCTTTTTTCATACGAGAACTGTGAAATGTTTTATTTTTTTTTTGGTGAAATATGGATGATTGTTTATCTAAACTTGTGAACTTTGTTTTATTGTTTTTATTTGAAATTGTAATTTATCACTAATGTTTTGGTCATTCATTTGATTATTTTTGTGTTTTATTCCTGTTTTAATAAGATTACTATATTTATGGCGGTGTTATCCCTGACAATTTCACGTTTCTTTGACTCCCCGGACACAAAGTGGCCATTCGTGTTCAGTGGGTCGAGATGGGTACTCCTGCCCAGACGGCAGGGGTGCCCGCTCGTAATTTATACCTCAGGAAGAGGGCAATACATCCATCCATATGTTTACACTGCACTTACACGTAACCACTTGCATGGGTTTTGCAATTTTATTCGGGTGAACAAAATATTTCAAAAAAGGACTGTACTCCATATTTCAAGGACTGTACTCCTTCGCCAAATGGACTGTACTCCATATTTCAAGGACTGTACTCCTTCGCCAAATGAAACTTCTTCGGCAGCCCTATATACCTCACGGTATGAAAAGAATCGTTAACATGTACTTCTGATGCATCCCATTATTTGGGCAGTGTATAGGCAACAGACCACTACCTCAATAGCTCCGAAAATAAATAAAAATAACCCAGGTTACGTAGATGAAGCAAAAACATACTGACTGTTTATGTGCATATATAACACTGTACATCGTGGGTTGTTATATAGCTCTGATAATTCCAATGGCATTGGCCCAGATACTGACACCAAAGGCCTGAAGCCTGAGGCCTACATGTACGTTCGCCTTCACAAGGCCCATGCTGCCTGTTGGGTCTAACCTTTCGATTGTTGATGATCCTTTTAACAGTGCTTCGGTTGGTTTGCACTGAACAGAAAACTTATAGAGGGGGCATGGTAATTATGAACATGACACTTCCGAATCTTAGGCTTTCCCAAAATGGCAGAAGTGCGATTTTTTTAAAGGTTATAATTGTAAGTGGCGTTATCTCAATTGTCCAACCAATGGGGAAACAGCAGACATAAACACATACAGCACTGGCGGACCCCACTATTCGCGGGGGATATGTTCCTGGAAAATGCCACGAATGGCGAATCCATGAATAGCGGGGTGTTGTTTCAATGGAAAAAGGACGGACAGGTTCCCAGCAGTTTGTGATTCATAAGGGAAAAACAAAAATCCTGTGAAAAACTGCAAATACGCCCACAAAAAAAACCCATAAATACACCTGCAACCCCCTCCCCACCCCCCACCACGAAACCACAAAAAACATGCGAAGCACAGGGCCGCAAATCTAGAAGCAGGTCACATTTTATAGATGGTGAATGCACGGGGTCTGCAAATAATGAATCCATGAACAACTAATCCGTGAAAAAGCAGGGTTCAACAGTACATACAAACACTCACTCCATTTTACATGGATTGCCGTTTCATTTCGAGTCATCCTTTCTTGCTGTGTTTGAGCTTGTATACAGCTTATTCACCCCCTGTATCCCCCTTCTCTTGCTCCCCCTAAAAATGTCCCACTGTTCTGTCCTTGTACCCAACTGTTGGTATTTATCCCTGCTTTCTGGTGTGTTATAATTCTTCTGTGAACCTCAACTTTGTATCCAAAATAAAGCCCAGACAAGTCAGTTCAAAGGTAAGTGCACTATCTATTCACAATCCTGTCTGACATGATGAATCATTTATTACTGGGAAAATGTGTGATACAAGCAGCTTATGTGTGATACTGAACTACAAAACAATACATAAATTCAGAAGTAAGGAAAAGTAAATCAAGGCAAATGCTCTCAATTGCTTCACTTTGCATGCAGACTAAACACACCTGCGTGTGAGAGCCTCACTGTTGGCTGTTAGTGCTTGATGCAACTCTTCCTCCAATCGCCGACGCTCTACCTTGCACTGCTGCGTCTCATCGGGCAATTGCTTGTGTAGCCTGGACTGGCACAGGTCCCGAAGTAGCTCTTCTTTTTCATGCATGAGCAGCAAGCGGTCACGTTCAGCCTCAATTGCTCCAGGACAAGCCTCAGCCTCCAACTTGGCTAACTCAATCTGGATATTGGCTAGCCTGGAAATACATACCAGGCTCTTCGTGTTATGTTTCTAATACCAGTAGTCTTATGTATGCATGACTAATTGACTACTTGCAAGGCATTTATATTGGTTGCACAAATATGTTTGTGGATTTCTAAGAGGTTGAGAAAAAAATTGCAACCCTAAACTAAACAAAATTCTTGCATTATGAAGAGCAACTGTACATTCTCCGATATCAAATACTGAATGCTACTAGGTTGTGCATAATAAGCGGAAGGTTATTATAAATATCAACTAGCGATACCCGTGCACATGCACGGGATAGCAGTACAACATAGCTGGTAACAGACGACAGACCGTACACGGGGAATGACAAAAATACGCATTGTGCCAAAGGCAAGTGGTACTATGGAACGCCAAGACTTCCCAAACATTGTCGGCATGTCCGCTAAGTGCCACAGCAATTTCATAGGGATCGTGTGACGGCGAGACGAGTTTTTAGTGTGCAAGCTTGGTATTATAATAGAGATAATAATAACCTGACTTGACATTTGCAGTGGAAACCGGTGAAAGTGGACAAAGCAGGATTTCTTAACATGTCACATTTCCCTGCAGTCAAGGCTCAGTAAACTACTTTAAAATGCGAGCAAGGAGGAAATCAAACAGTTTGTGCAATTATATATTAACAAAAGTGGTATAATGTAGTAAATATAAATTTAATTTTAAATAATTTAAGGAACCAAAACCAAATTAAACCATCATAAATAGATACGAGGTATTTTCCACATTCACTAAAATTTTGCATTATGAATCTAAAAAGTATTTTGATAATGAAAAAAAACTTTTTTCCTTTTTTTTTCTTACTGGATACCTGCAGTTAAATTGCATCTTTTCCTCCTGATAAATTTTCACCTCAATATATTAAGCATATATCATATCTCTCATTCTTATGCATGTATCCTCACCTCCTCTTGGTTTCATCATATTGCAAGTTAAGTTTTACTTTCTCAGCAAGGTCCATCTGACTTGTCCCAAAACACTGTCCAAGAAGATAAAAAAGAGACAATGTATTCATACTTTAGAACAATAGATATTCCAGCTCGAACAAAAGATTTTTTAAAAAGGCAAGGTATTCATACTTTAGAACAATAGATATTCCAGCTCGAACAAAAGTTTTTTTAAAAAGGCAAGGTATTCATACTTTAGAATAATAGATATTCCAGCTCGAACAAAAGATTTTTTAAAAAGGCAAGGTGTTCATACTTAAGAAAAATAGATATTCCAGTTCGAACAAAAGATTTTTTAAAAAGGCAAGGTATTCATACTTCAGAACAATAGATATTCCAGCTCAAACAAATCAAGTTCAGTGGCATGACAAAGACAAATGCCAGAGTTCCATGTTACGAGTACATACAAGGCCTGTTTCCACTACACATTAGTCTCCAAATAAGTTGAAAAAGCCTCCTGGAATGGAGTGTTTATCCTTTATCCATTTGGGCATTCAAGTGGGGGGGGGAGGGGGTGCCAAAGGAAATGCCTTAATTATCATGTTAATAAATTATGTCACACGTTTCCGAGGGGTATGTTTTGTGTTCAAGAAGCCATGAAATGACAGAAGTGTTTTTCTCTTGCCCATATCTTACAATAAAAATATTTTACATGGAGCAAGGCTTGAGGAAGAGCTGAATGACAGTGGAGTGATGTTCACACAGCTATGGAGAAGAAGGAATTGGGATACAAGGGAATATGGCGAAATGAGAAAGGAATGAACGAACAGTCAACATCAGTCAGGATGTACAGAGAAAGGGGTAATTAGATTCAGGAAATTCTAAATACTTTCATCGATTGGACATAAGATTTATAAATGCAGTGTAGCATAGAGGAAATGCAAGATTGTGAAGAAAATAAAAATGAAAATTGTACACACAGACATACAGAAGGAAGGAATGAACTCAAAGCAGATCAGGGCTCAGTGATGATCCTAAAAAGAGCTCTCAGACCAAAACTTTGTGAATAAGAAAACTTCACAGCTTGGTCCATTAATCGTGAACAATTATCAAAACGTGGGTGGATAGTTCGAACCCTGTGAGGATGCCGTCTCACACACACACACACACACACACACACACACACACACACACACACACACACACACACACACACACACACACACACACACACACACACACACACACACACACACACACACACACACACACACACACACACCAAACTCCATTCATGTGGCATTATTCTACAATGTCTGTATCCTTTTCAATGCACTTCATCCAGTTGTTCAACCAACATTTTGTTCCCAGCACAGAAGCCTTCCTTTTGAACTATCCTTAACGAAGTGGAGGCAGCTATGTTCACCTCTTCAGCAGATCCAAAAATTCTTCAACGAAGCTAGTTTTTCATTTCTGGAGAACGAGTAGAATTCATTGGACTTGCATCTTGTGGATATAACGGTTAGAGCAAACCTGGACACTTCCAAAACTCTAATATTTTGCTGACATTGTGCATGTGGTACAGCACCGTGGATGGCATTGTTCGGGAGAGTCGAATACCTATTGTGTGAGCACTCAGGTCCGAGTTGGTCATGCAAAACCATATAGTTGTAATCTACATTAACGGCTACATAATGTGGAACTATGAAATTTCAGCAAAATTCCAAAGTGGTCGCAAACATAATGCGAAACACTTTTCATGCTCCATTGTTTGATGTTTGATGTTTGGCCTTTTATGGATGCAAAGAGTCCTTTCCACCCTGTTGAACAACACTTCAATGGTTGCTTGGAGTTATGGCAACTGTTTCCTCCACCAGGAATGATTTATTCAAAGAAAGTGTTGCCTTACAAATAAGACAAGGACAAGGCTGGTGACAGAACAAGCCGGTTCAGTTTCTGCTCCTCTTTGAGAATATGCGGAACACATTGTCGTATCAACGCCGATCAACACCGACGCTGGACAGATGAGCCAAACTGGCGTTATTACTCCCTCAGACTGCGTTTGATTAATGGTGGGTTTGTGTGCATGAAAACCTGAGCTCTGGTAAAACCAAACCAGTGGAAAATTGACCTGATGAAGGAATACGATGGCAGGTTGGGATGGGGAAAAAAACGAGGGACCACAGAATCGAAAATAATTAATTATATAGAATGAGAATAAAACCTATGGTGCCACACACCAGAGTCAATCACGGATGGGGAAAGGTAACAAGAACCGGGTGGCTTCAGCTGCTGGCAGATGAGCAGTTGATGAGTCGATGAGAAGGTCGATGAACGGGACAAGGCAAAAACGATGGATCAGGAACAGAACAAAGGCAGGCAAGCAGGACAATTTCATCCACACAGCACTCCTCAGAGTTTACGGTCCTTCCAAACGCACCGCACCCACTTGACTTAGAGGCTCCTCCCCTCGCTCTATCTGGACAAAACTCCACCCCCCCCCTTGAGACATCCATAGCTCCACCCCTGGAGGCATCTATAGCTTCGCCCCCCCCACCCCTCCCCCTCTCCGTTGCCGAGCAGAGCCCCCATGCCACATCACAAGGAGTCATACATGCAATTTCTTTAACGTTAATCCCCAATTAATTATTACCAAACCAATCCCTGAATGGTGCACATTCGAACAAGACATGCTTAAGCTACGTGTCCCTGCTTATTACATCGAGATGGGCCAGCTATTTGTACACAGACCATACATATATCCATGTACACATATTTTTGGGGGAATTCAATGTGCACTTTCTTTCTGCATCCCCATTAATTTAATAAGAGTCTAGATCTCTTATTTGGTGAAGCTTTCTGCCATGGCTATATCCTTGATCCAAGATACCATTATTTAAAAACAAACAAGCAAACAAACAAACAACGAGCATGAGAAACTGGATATTTTCCAAACAAATCAATACATAATTAGACAGTATACTGTACATATAATCTTGTGAACACCAAAACTTAAATGAAAAGTTACAAGCGGGGTGACAGAACTTTCATGACGACCCTCAAAAACAAAAGATTGAGAATACAGTCCAAATAGAAATACAGAACCTCAATAGTATCAATAACAATGTTGTTGCAGCAAGCTGTTCCAGAGCACTGCGGAAAGAGTTTGATGGTGGCCATCAAATATCTCATTAGTTAGTGGATGCCAAATATCCCACGTTATCTTTCAACAAAGTGGGCGAGTTACAGCAACCTGCCTTATTCCAAGTTCCTGCTTTAATCTCCAGGGAGCACTGCATTAGTGGCACAGCTTTTGATCCCAGCAATGATGCAAACCAGCATCTATGTGCCATACAACAATGACCAAGTGAAGTTGTCACTAAAGCCATTTGTGTTTAGAGCATTTTTGTGGTTCTTATAAACTGTAAATAAAAAAAATCTGAATAACGAAAGTTTAACCTTCAACTTAAATTCATGCATTGTGTCCTTGCATTTTTACTCCAGAAAAATATTCTGAAAATTCTGGAAATATTCATTACATTGGCTGTGCTAAACTGTTCATTTCATTTCTCCTTTCACTTCATTCATCTTTCACACAGTAGTCAAGGGCAATTGTTTTCCATTTATAATTTGTTTGAAATTAACTTTAAAAAGTATTTGGAAAAGGAGCTGCTTACATCACCGGTAATCTCTGTCTGTGAGCCTGTGTCCAGACAAGGTCTTGAAAGGGACAGGTTCAGGTGGTTGAGAGATAAATGGCTTTCACTCAGCTTCATGTGGCGATCATTCATCTGAAAGCCATCTTTCAGTTGTGCAAGATTCTGGGTGAGAAGATTTAAAAAGTGAAAACAGGTATTAAACTAGAACGGGCACTCATAGAGCGCATACCTTCGCCGCCACTACTTTTTTTGTTCTTGGTATGAGTGTGGGGAACTGGTTTCATATGAATGGTCTTATGACACAAACCACATATCTATAATGTCATGACCCCCCCCCCCGACTTTCAGGGGCTACGGACTAAACAACAATCAACTCACGTCGTTTTGGCGAGTCTTCACTCGCAAGCTCGGTGAATACAACGTTTCAACAAGAGAAGGCAATCTCGTTTGATGCTGGTTTCATGCAAATCGAATAAGAATTGACTGAGTTATGCCGAAAACCGCATATTTTTCAAGGGCGTGACCCCCCCCCCCGACATTTTACCCCAACCAGTGACATGTGTTATGACGTCATTGTGTCACAAGATTGGGCATTAAATTCTGAACATTTTGGTGCTGGGTTCATGTAAAGCGGACAAGAATTGACCGCGTTATGACAAAAACCACATATTTTTCAAGGTCATGACCCCCCCTGACCTTTGACCCCTAACCGGTAACAAGAGCATGGGCGTCATTGTGTCATATTGCATATCACAAGATGAGGCATTGAATTCTGAACATTTTGGCGTGAGTTGCATGCAAATTGAATAAAAATTGACCGTGTTATCGTAAAAAGACGATTTTGACCTTTTCATGACCTTGACGTTTGACCCGAACGATCCCAAAATCTAATCGAATGCTTCCTGGCTAATAACCAATCATCCCACCAAATTTCATGCAATTCGGTTTAATACTTTTGAGTTATACGAATCACAAGATTACAAATAAATAAATAAATAAATACACGCCGACCAAAACATAACCTTTCGCAGAATGTGAAGGTAAAAAAAAAAAGTTGTTTTCACCATTTTGCGAGATATTATAAGAAAAGGCACAACCTCGAGCAAGGTGTGTGTGTATGTGTATGTGTATGTGTATGTGTATGTGTATGTGTATGTGTATGTGTATGTGTATGTGTATGTGTATGTGTATGTGTATGTGTGTGTGTATGTGTGTGTGTATGTGTGTGTGTATGTGTGTGTGTGTGTATGTGTGTGTGTGTGTGTATGTGTATGTGTATGTGTATGTGTATGTGTATGTGTATGTGTATGTGTATGTGTATGTGTGTGTGTGTGTGTGTGTGTGTGTGTGTGTGTGTGTGTGTGTGTGTGTGTGTGTGTGTGTGTGTGTGTGTGTGTGTGTGTGTGTGTGTGTGTGTGTGTGTGTGTGTGTGTGTGTGTGTGTGTGTGTGTGTGTGTGTGTGTGTGTGTGTGTGTGTGTGTGTGTGTGTGATCATTGCTCATAAAATCTGGAGGCTATACGCATGGCTCAAACAAACAGACATGTCATGGCAACAGGCATGGCATGAAACATTCACCGGTTCTATTCCTGGCAGGTACCAACCTCACTCCCCCCTTCCTCATCACGCAAACTGAAACACCCAGCTATGTATGTGCAAAACCAATCACAGTCACTATAATGTCACAGATGGTGAGGCGAAGACAATTGTTGACGTTGGTCTCAGCATCTCATGGGGACGCAATGGCACGTGATGCACTTCACCCCCACTACTTCCTTTTCCTCTACCCCCCCCCCCCGCCATCCCTCCTATAAGGAGAATATTTCCGTGTGTACACCTCCCACCCATAACCCCGAGTGATTACAGATGGGAACTCTACATGCCAGAGATCAACTCTGCAAATGACAATGCTCAAGGCAATTTAGTTGCAAAATACACTTTGCACTCTGAAAAACGTCGAAACCATGTCGGTTATCAACTGTGGAAATGAACCAAATTTGATTCTCAATAAAATATATAAATAAAAACCACAACATTCTCAACAAAGCCAAAAACGTTTGCTCGGAATAGAATGGCAAGACCCGATAGGCACGCATGGAGGCTTACAAATAAACAAATAATTTAATTATCATGAGACAGACAACCACAGCGATCCCACATGAAGACACGATAACTTGTACAACAGTGAAATAACTAATCTCCCATAATGTGCAAACACAGACAACGACCATATTCACACTGAACTGGGCGAGTGAGGGAAATAGCAGGCAATCCGTCCTGGTTGGTCGGCAGCAAAACAGGCTTTGAGAGGAGGCAAGAGTATTTGAACAGGTAGTTGGTAGAGTTTTGCCCAGTAGTGGAACAGTACAGTGCTGACAGCAAAATGGCTGAGTCACATGTGCAGAACCAACTATGTATGTCTTGGGTTTCAGAGCAACTCAGCTTGGGAATGCTTTCACAGAAACCTGCTCTCTCTCATGCACAGATTCATCCCATCTAGTGTTCCATTATCCTACCCATGGTACACTGAATCCTGTGGGGAGGCAGTTTCTCTGAAACAGCTTGCCTTCTCTTCCTGGAAGGCAAATGCCACCGAAGCCAATCTCAGTGCATTCCAAAAAGTCCACAACAAGTATTTGGCCAATCTCAGGAGAGCCAGAAAACAAACAACTTTCCAACCTCAAGAATGACCTTTCAAACTTATCTCGCCCCTCTAAAACCTGGAGGCACCTTGTTCAGTCCATCTTTGGAGTGTGCCACCCTTCCATCCCTTCTCTCTCTTCAAATGGCACCACAGCCGACTCCGCTCGTGAGATGGCTGAATGCCTCATTTCGGTGTTTGCTTAAAATTGTGTCCCCAACCCCTCACTCTTGGTAATCATACTTCCCTGTCATACCTAACTGCCCCTTGACTCTGTGTCTTTTGTTCCTGAGAATGTGGAGAAGGTTCTTACAACCCTCGACTCTGACTCTGCTACTGAATCGGACGGCATCAACTCACATATTCTTAAAACTTTCTCCGCTGCTCTTTCACATTCTTTCTCTGCCCCCTTTTCTCCCTGTCACTTTGGCCAAGTCATCTTCCATATGCTTGGAAATCCACCAACATCACTGCATTCCAATAAAAAGGTGCAAAAACTGATCTCCTTAACGACAGAACTATCAGCTTACTTCCAATCATCAGCAAGGCCATGGAATCCATCATCACAGTGGATGTGTAATCCTTCATGTTCTCCAACAACCTCATCTCAGATCACCGTTTTGGGTTCAGACCAGGTCACTACACCTTAGACATGCTGCTTCTACTCACCCAACAATGGATGAAGGTCCTCAATCTCAGGCACGAGATCAGGGCCGTCTCTCTGGAGATATTGCGTACTGTGGATAGTCTGCCATCCTGCCTTATGCTCCAAACTATCTGCCAATGGCATCAAAGGTTAACTCCACACATGGCTAACTGACTTCCTCAACTCTCATAGCTAACATGTGGCACTCAATGGAATCCTTTCATCTCCTCTCCCTGTCAAGGCTGGAGTGCCCCAAGTCCATGTTCTGGACCTGATCTGGACCTATTCCTGATCTCCATCAATGATCTCCCTGACTCTCTGGAAAATCCACTTTATCTATTTGCTGATGACTCCTCCCTCCGCCGTGACATCCCTCATCGTTCAGACAGGCAGGCCAGAACCTCTTCCTCCTTTTCAGACCTTGGAAAAAAAAAAACATCACAAGCTGCTCAAACACTTGGAATATGTCTTTCAATCCCAACAAATCTCACACTCTCACCATCTCTCTCCGAAAGGACCGTCTGGCAAATCTTCCTTTCTACTTTCATAAAAATCCTCTTGAGGAAGTTCAGCCATTCAAACTCCTGCATCTTACTCTCAGGTATTATCTTTCGTTGGCAAACCACATTTCAAAGTTGGCCTCCAAAGTCAGCTGCAACTGGGCATCCTCCATTGTACAAAGTTCTTCCTTGACACACCTGAATTCCTATCCACCTAGAAGGTCTTCATCTGCAGGATGATGGAGTACCACTCTACCCTCTGGGCTGGCTCCCCTGCCTCATCTTGCACAGTTTGATGCTGTGGAAAACAAGGCCTTGAAGATTATTGGAATCTCCAACGACGAAGTCGAGTCTATGGGCATATCACTTCGTCATCACAGACAGTTCGGCGGTGTCTCTGTCTTCTACAGCATCCTTCCTGGGCTTGGACGCTCTGCTCTTTCCGTGCTTTGTCCCCTCCAGGTTTATAAATCCCTCATACGGTCCAACACAAACCCCTCTGGTAATATCACCTCAATCCAGGATTACTGATCACCTCCACTCAGATGTTTCTCTTTTCTGCCACCTGTGAAATCAACTTCCACATTCTCTTCAATCTCATTCTTCCCTCCAGGTCTTCAAAACAGCTGTTCGTCTCAGATCATCCCCAATCTAAAACCATTATCTTTTCTACCCTTCGTATCCCCAACCAAGTCCCTTCCTCTTCCAATTTGCCAGCTTTCCCTCCTTGGAGTTTCATTCTTTATCCGTCTTGTCCACCCCATGCATGTGTTTTTTACATCCTGGTTTTGTCTGTTACGTCCTGATCCATTCAGTGTGTAAGCTCTTCCACAAGCCTCGAGGATGTATTTAAAAAAAACAATAATAATAATAATAATAATAAAAAATAGCACCACTGGACCTGTAGCTTATCTGGGCTCTGGCCTAATGTTTCAACCCAAATTTGGTAGCATTCTCACTGGTGTGTCAGGAGAAAAAAAAATTTTTGAAGGAATTTACTAAGTCCACCATTTTTACATATTTAAAGTCACATGACCGGAACGAGCTTTGCAAACCCTGTTACCAGTCAGGAGTGGAACCTCGCCGCCAAATTTCAGCTGGATCGGACCAGCGGTCCGGAGAAGTCAAAATAGGAGACAGATGTCAGACAGACAGACAGACAGACAGACAGACAGACAGACAGAGAGAGCACAATGACAATACCTTATCTGGAATTCCAATTCCAGAAAAACTAAAAAGTCTGTGCCTGATGGTTCTTTTACCCCTTCCCTGCGGCAAGTCTCTGCCTTGCTCATAATGGGACAATCATCAGCCAAGGTGCCCAAGGCCTGCCCTCTCCCTTTGTGGGTGGGATGAAAAATGCCACAATCACCCCCTCCTCACTTGCCCAGCCTCGCCAGATCGACATGCGAGACATGACAGGACATCCTTAACCCTCTCTAACCACTAAAGGTTGCAATGACACACAAACAGGATCACTTATCCTGACTCACATATCCCATATACAGGGTTAAAAGTCCGAAAACTCTGCAAACACAAACAGGATTGAAAACTCAATTATAATAACTGACCCCCAACCCCCCCCCCAAACAAAACCCCAACACATAACAAGATATAACATTTGGCACAAATTGCCTGTGCTATCCCCAACTGAAGACCACTCGGAGCTTAAAACGTCGGACGTGATGAGCCTTACCGATGGGCAACTGCATTTGTGGGTGGTGTATTCTTCCTACTCAAATATTAAGTCTCCAACCTATAAGTTGTTCATCCCAGATCATAAAACACCAAGATGGTATCATGGAATTAAACTAGTGTGCTTCATAAGCTTTTCCACATCAGCAGACATTTTTAGCTCGCCTGTTCGAAGAACAGAGCTATAGCGATACCCCCGGCATGAGCGTCAGCGTGAGCATGAAAATGTTAAAGTTTTTGGTGCAAGTTATTTCCTTTCTAATGTTTTTATCTACCACACTATTTTTTTTACTGATTACAATATACAAATACATATATTGCTTTAAAATTATTTGGATCAGACTTCACTGCAATGCTTTATAAAAAATATTATTAGACTAGTCTTTTAAAAACGATAAATGTATAAACAGGCGAGCATTGGGTGGCTTTGACACCAACTCTCTGGTTATGCCTCTGCTGACGAAGTCGCCGGAGGCATTATGTTTACAGGTTTTCCGTCCAACTGTACGTCCATGCTAATTTTCTCTGTTTTCTCTGAAACAACTTATCCAATTGACACAAATTTTTTACCACAGGTGTGACTACTTATTTAGAATGTTGTGATAAATATGAGATCATAGGTCACGGGGTGCGGCAGCAATGTTGGAAATAAGTAAAAACTTTGGACCTCTATCTCCGAAACTACTGCATGGGAAAAAAAATGAAACTTGGTAAGTGGCAAGTACTCCCCGTAGAAAATAAATGTGATTTTTAACTTACCTGGAACATAGTTCCAGGGAGCTTATGGGATGGCCGCAGTCAATCAGTCCATCCGTCCGTAAACACTTGCAACTTCTCTGAAACTACATACACGCTTTCGCTGAAACTTGGCCACAAACTTCAGAACCCAGGATGTACCAAAGTTTGCTCACAGAATACATATTTAAAATAAAATAAAATCAGGCCTGAAAGGGGTCTATGGGGGTTACCCCCCAAAATAGGCATTTGCTTTATTCTCAGAAACTACACATGCAGTTCAGATGAAACTTGACTACAACCTTCATTACACGTGATGTACCAAAGTTTGGTCACGCCATTCATAAAAATCAGGGTCTGAGGGGTCTATGGGGTTTTACCCCCCAAAATAGGTATTTGCTTTATTCTCAGAAACTACACATGCAATTCTGATGAAACTTGACTACAACCTTCATTACCTGTGATGTAACAAAGTTTGGTCACGCCATTCATAAAAATCAGGGTCTGAGGGGTCTATGGGGTTTTACCCCCCAAAATAGGTATTTGCTTTATTCTCAGAAACTACACATGCAATTCTGATGAAACTTGACTACAACCTTCATTACACGTGATGTACCAAAGTTTGGTCATGCAATTTAAAAGAAAAATACATAGGTATTTGCTTCCTTCATCATTACATATTTTGTGGGTCATCCACACCAACCACGAGTTCCCTAGTTTTCTTATCCAGCCACTACCAGGTGAGCGCCTCAGGGTATTGCCCCCATTTTTTTAATGGTCAGAGGTGGCTCTGGTATGACGTCATAATTATGACTTTATCCGATCAGTATGAAAATGTTAAAGGGTCATATCAGGATAAATTGTATGGGGTGGAATTGATGACATCGTCGGTCACATGGTTCGGCAGCCATATTTTTAACACAAGTCTTCAATAATCATGCGGGCGTTAGCACATCTGTCGACGTCACGATTTCAAAGAGTGCCGTTTTAGTTATAAATGCTCTGAGTGTTGCTGCTAATTGCAGTGAAATGTTTTTGCAAGAACAAAATGCTCATGTTCGACAGAAGGATTACCTGCATTATTTGCCGTTTTTCTTTTTCACCAGAGCTAATAGCTTTGTGGATGGATTTCAATTCTTGCAAGATCGCTTGAGCTTCATCAAGCTGGTATCCACCCTGCAGGCCATTGCCCATCTTCCGATCAATCCTGGCATGTAAAAAAATAATACACTGTCATGAACCATAACGGTATTTTACAACAAAAGAAAGCACATAGGCCGAGCGATTTTACCTTCCTTTACTCTGTTTACAGCAAACTGTAAAAGAAAAGCTCATGACATTTAATTGTCACACAAAAACTTGTGAGAAAATGAAACGCTAATGCGAACCCTAACATCACAGCCTGAAATCTGACACCATATTCACCTCCTTCATTTCACTTCTATAGTTTGCAACAACTTAAACTTTTGAGTTTTTTGAAAAAAAAAAATAATAATTGCTTCAACAATATGTTTTCATTTTGACAACAATGATTTGCATTTAAAACAGTCATCATTGTGGAAGTGTATACATACATGAACATCATTACTTAATTTAATATGTGCGATTATAGTGAATTGTTTTTCACTTGTAAATGCATCAGAACTTCATCCATTATGCCGATATTTTTGCATCCTCATATGTCGACCGAATAGACCCTATTGGCCTGATGAAGCCTGCTGTGAAGTGGGTGAAACGTCTCCTGAGACCGGGTCTGATCTTGCCTTTTGCTCAAATTAGCAGAGTATATCTAAGTTTACTTTTGGTTGGAAGTGCCTTCTTCTTCTTTAAAAATAAATAAATAAAATTATCTATATAGTATGTATGTATATATACACACACACACACAGTAATCCCCCGCTATATCGCGGTTCGCCTATCGCGCCCCCGGTTCATCGCGGCTTTTCCCTTGGAACCTTACTAATTTTTTCTGCGGATTCCCCCGGTATATCGCATTAATAATATATAAAATATAAATTATTTAAGCAATAAATTACAACGCGTGGTGCTCGACCAGTCACACAACACACGAGACAAAGTTTCGCTTGTGAACTTCAAATATTTTGTACGTTTTTTCTCCAAGCCCCACGATGCCGCCCAAATACCCTGCACCTTCTAAGGCTTCTGGCAAGGAACCGAAGCGCCAGAGGAAGGTCCTGACGCTCCAGGAGAAGGTTAAGGTGCTCGATATATGCTTCGGGAAGGAAAAAGGTTTGTTGCGGTTGGACGAGCACAGCCAAACCGACCAGAAAAGTCGATCTCTGGCACCTCGAACCCGATCATTGCCAAGCCGACCAGACCAGACCAGACGAGTCGATCTCCGGCACCTCGAACCCGATCATTGCCAAGCCGACCAGACCAGACCAGACGAGTCGATCTCCGGCACCTCAAACCCGATCATTTCCAAGCCGACCAGACCAGACGAGTCGATCTCCGGCACCTCGAACCCGATCATTGCCAAGCCAACCAGACCAGACGAGTCGATCTCCGGCACCTCGAACCCGATCATTGCCAAGCCAACCAGACCAGACGAGTCGATCTCCGGCACCTCGAACCCGATCATTTCCAAGCCGACCAGACCAGACGAGTCGATTTTTTGGGAGGCATCCATTCATCGCGGATTTTCACTTCTCGCGGGGGGGGGGGGGTTTGGAACGTAACCCCTGCAATTAATGGGTGATTACTGTATATATATATATATATATATATATATATATATACATATATATATATATATATATACATACATATATATATATATATATATATATATATATATATATATACATACATATATATATACATACATACATATATATATATATATATATATGTATGTATATATGTATGTATATATATATATATATATATATATATATATATATATATATATATACAAAAACACACACGTACATACAGTCGATATATACTGTGTATACACATGTATGTAAATTTCAATTATGTTTAAACTAAGCCTGGTGTTGGCTTGATGGTTAAGGTGGCTGGCTTAAGATGATAGGGTCTTGAGTTTGAGCCCCTGTTGTGCTGTTAAATAACATCAGGTTGGTTGACTCAGTCTGTCATCCATCTGAGGTTGGCAAAATGAGAACCAGCTTACTGGAAACGGGGGGGGGGGTACTGCGTACTGCATCAGCGGCACAGCCGTGTTCTCAGTAATGATGCAGACCCAGGCTGTGTCCGAAATAATAATAATAATCATAATAATAATAGTAATAATAATGTTCAAATCCAAAGAATCATTTTGTTCCCATTTCAAGTATGCACCATCTTTATATTTCAACACTTGTATTTTTGTACATGCACTATCTGAGATTCAGAGAGAAGATTCCATGAAATCCCATGGAAAACACAGGACATAATGGACACCATAAACACGACATTTGAGGCAAGTACTGAAACTGTAATACCAATCAATCACCTGCTACATAACCGTTTTTACAGCCATTTTTCCCTGCTGTGCAGGGGTTTGGCTTTTTCTTGAGGCAATGTTTTTATGGCCGGATGCCCTTCCTGACGCCAACCCTGGTCGCTTCTTACGACACACAGGGATATGGTACACCTATTCTAACCAGGGCATACACCGGGACCAGTACACTGGCACTCATTTCGTCGACCTCGGAAGGATGACAGGCTGAGTCAACCCCCTGGTGTTAATTCAGCAGCCAACGGGGCTTGAACTCAGGACCCTGGGATCCCAAGCCGCCACCCTAACCACTAAGCCAACACCAGGCTTCACCTGCTACATAACAAACATAATAATTAGTTTTCTTGTTGCTCATATAAGTTTAAACACACAAGGAAACAACCAAACGGAATAGTACATCGATACATTTCATTCCATTCAAATAAATTAACATTTTTGGTGAAAATTTCGAGTGAAAACGAACTCTGTTGAAATGTCAGCCATCTTTTACTGTGCTGTACATTTGTTTTCAGACCAAGGAAAGGAGAAATGTGTGAATCTCAAGGAAGGCACAAATATGGTCAAGACACCTTTGCAAAGAAAAGCATAAGAACAGATGATGAACTTACTCCTGAAGAGTTTCAAAGCCTTGTTGCTTGTAATACAATTCCTGCTTCATGCTTTCCAGCTCCCGCTTGAGTTGACACACCTACAACAGGGCCAAACACTCTGCTTAAGAGTACAGATAACCATTTTTTTCTTTTGTTCTGAAACACATTAGGCATTTATCCCCCACAAAATGACTGTGCTGAGGCTGAAATGACATTGACATCGCCCCTGCCCAAACTTACAGCAGTGTGCTTTTTCTTATCTGGTGGGCACTTCTCTACAAAATGCACCTGATGAGAAAAAGAGGATGGTTTCTAACGCAGATAGGACCAGCTTGTTGATCATGTAAAGCCTCACTGGTTTACTTCACCAACACAGGCTTCATTATCTTGGGAAGTTCCACAGCAGTTTTCAGTCATCCTATCTACAATTTGGGATCGACTCTGAAGGCCAAACTCATGGTGAGTATAATAATGATGGATTTCATCCTACATGTAACAGCTATTTCACCATCCCCATTTCTTTCTTCACTCACAATTCATGTCAATCTGTCATCTTATTCTCATGAAAAGCCAAACGTTGAGGGATGGGCCATGTCTGATGTCACTATCAGAACGACCACAACTATCTTCGACTTTCGTTAGTGTTAAGTAGATTGCGGTATATATTGGGAGACAAGCAATGCATTGGGAAGGGTTAGTAGAAGCCTTGGAAACACGACTTACCAAATGGAAAGGTTTGGTGACGCAACTGACATTTCGGTGTTTGTCAGAAACAACTTGACTGCATTGATGTTGCGGCACAAAACCAAAGCCTCCCCCAACTCCCAAATCATTTCACTACAAAGTCAGAAGAACGTTGTGGACTTCTTTAAGAGTGAGAAACACTGGCTACATCCTGAGATCCTGAGTCTTCCCTTGGATACCTCCAGCTAAGGCTTGGTAGACAATGTCAGCAAAATCATGGCTTCTCATATTCTCAGTTTGGTGGCTCCTTTATGGACAAGACACTGACGAAGTGGCACACTGCCTACTCGATTCTGTGTTAATCTGGGAATATGGGTTATTCATATAGATAATTTTTAATGGATAATAAATAAATATACATCTCACTCCTCTCCCTGTTACCTGCCGGAGCACAAGCCACTAGTGTTGGTATGTGGTCAGTTTATTGGGCTGCAAAGTTAATATAAAAGATTCTCAATGTATTCCGTCCATTGGGAGCAGAGGTCTGGCAGGAATGATGGATCGACAACCACATCACCCAACCTTTAGTTTGCAAACTCGAGACTCACCCCTATAATTGGTGTTTCTAAATACACTTTAAAACAACCAACAACATTAAAGTTTGAAAGATCCTCACTTAATTCTGAGTATCGTTCGACCTTATATTAAGTATACATCAAAATGACTTGTTATCCAAGGGAAGAATGGCAGTTAGATTATGCAACACTCCTGTTTGCCACACAAATCCCCCTTCCAACTTAACTGGTGAGAGCATCAAAAACATACCAAACAAGAAAGGCACTCTTCGACGTCGTGAGATATGGCTTATTACATCATTATATATACTTGTACGAAGTTTGATTTCAACCCCTGAACTCAAATTAAAAATAATAAATAATTCTGGCTGCCAGCCCATGCATCTGATCAGGTTGAAATTTAAAACATATATTCCTGTGATTACGACATCATAAATGTGACGTTTCAAGTTGATTGATGAAGCAGTTCAAGAGGAAGAATTTTAAAAAGATTTTCATTCATATCCAATATGGCTGCCAGACTGTGTGACCTATTAATTATTTGTGAACAAACTGGTATCCCCAAGGCTTGGGGAACATGTGGGTGAAGTTTCCCCTCGATCTGTCAAGCCGTTCTGGGGAAGAAAAGTTTATTCTTCAAAAAAATCATAGCTGCCAAACCATGTGACCTATGACATCATAAGTGGAGAACTTTTTGTTCCTCATGTATAGGCAATCATACCTGTAAAGTTTCGGTTCGATCCGTTCAGGAGAAGAAATTTTTTGAAGGTTTTCATGTTAAAAACAATATGGTTGCCAAACCACATAACCAATGACATCATAATTATCATTAAAACATTTTGCATGAGTATTCGCATCTATGGTGAAAATTTGGGGTCAATCGGATAAGTGGATGTATAGAAAACTGAGAAAATTCGCATGGACGGACATACGGACGGACAACCCGAAAACATAATGCCACCGGCGGACTTCATCAACAGAGGCATAAAAAGTACTGGTGACCTCACCAGAAGATTGGCACATTGGATCTTACCTACCAATTGGCGTTGCATCATCTTTCTTCCTCTATGTTTGATCAATGTCCTTGAGTTGTGAAATTCCTGAAAGTTTACCTCAAGCTTAAATTAAATGCAAACGAGATTCCTAATAACATATGAAAAGTATTGAAATAAATGTGCATTAACCTTTCTAAAAAGTTGATTTTAAAGTTTATATTTTTGGTTTTAGTCATTTGACTTAAAGTTTATTTAGCAAACTTTGTTCATGCACACGTGAAGAAAGCTATCTACTGAAGAAGAAAAACCAAAGCTTCACAATCCATTGCATACAGTACATGTAATATATTATACTACAAGTGTATATTACATGGAGAGAGAGAGGAGTGAGGGGAGGGGTGAGATAGTGGGGCAACTTAGCTAAATATAGGATAACAATTGTGCATTTTGTGAGGAAAGCACCAAATTTGGCACACTAGTAGCCTATCATATTATGAACAGATTTGGATATTGGGCCATCTCAAAATTTTTGATGGCAGTGGAAAATGGCTGCCACAGCCATCAGCGGCTGAATTTGAGATGGCCCAATATCCAAATCTGTTCATAATATGATAGGCTACTAGTGTGCCAAATTTGGTGCTTTCCTCACAAAATGCACAATTCTTATGGTAATTTGCCCCACTAAGAGGAGAGGGAAAGAAAGAAAGAAAGAAAGAAAGAAAGAAAGAAAGAAAGAAAGAAAGAAAGAAAGAAAGAAAGAAAGAAAGAAAGAAAGAAAGAAAGAAAGAAAGAAAGAAAGAAAGAAAGAAAGAAAGAAAGAAAGAGAGAAAGAGAGAGAGAGAGAGAGAGAGAGAGAGAGAGAGAGAGAGAGAGAGAGAGAGAGAGAGAGAGAGAGAGAGAGAGAGAGAGAGAGAGAGAGAGAGAGAGAGAGAGAGAGAGAGAGAGAGAAATTAATGTGATAGGGAGGAGGGGTGGGGGGGGGGAGTGGAAAGAAGTTTCCTTCTGTATCCATCCTATCCATCCCATTCTTCCCCACCCCATTGTTTGTCCAAGTCTCCCTCCATTTTGTCCTTCAACCCCACTGTTGGTATCCCCTCCCTCTCACTACTGTTCCTTTTGTCCTGTTCCATCCTGATCTGTTCAGTGTACTTGTGCTCGCTCTTCTACGACTATGTATATATATATATATATATATATATATATATATATATATATATATATATATATATATATATAAAAAACTCTGCCCATTCAACCACACAAAAGTAAAAATAGAACATCCTGAGAGTGGTGTTGCATTGTAATGCATCGGGGGAAGCAATCAATACATTGAACAACAACAAAAAGAAAAAGAAATACAAAGCAATTGCTTGGAGGGATTCAAATTTCTGGATTGCCATGCAGAACATTGCAAGCATGAAAATGCATGTTAATAAAATTACTTTTTAAACCAGAGTTATTCCTCCGATTCATCAGTACACAAAATTTCAATGGCATGAGAAATTACGCAACGATATAGATATGGAAAACTCACCCGAGCTTTCATTTCTGCAATGTCTGCTTTCAGAATCTCTGGGTCATACTTGCTGCTGGTAGATGAACCAGAGTGTACTGAAATATTCCAGGAAGAGAAAGTTAAAGGACCATCATGGAAACATGAAGTAGAGACATTATCAGCAGTAAGCCATCAACAGATTGCATACCCAGCACAATAAATGATGTACGAGTCACTTTATACTCACCCACTAAAAGATGACAGTTGATTTCCAACCACCTACTCCCAACCCCAACTCCCTTTTCCTCCTCCCACCCCAATTTCTCCCCCACCCCTTTTTCTCCCCTGAATAAGCATTTACAAAACCAAATGGAATTTGTACAGGAACAATCTATGAATGACCAAAATAATTAACCTGTGGAACTATTTTTACTTGAGGACCGAAACTTGTTTTTAAATGTTTTCATTTCGTTCCTTCATACAAATGCAAATATCATTAAGGA
Source organism: Eptatretus burgeri (assembly GCF_056783735.1). Classification (NCBI taxonomy): domain Eukaryota; kingdom Metazoa; phylum Chordata; class Myxini; order Myxiniformes; family Myxinidae; genus Eptatretus; species Eptatretus burgeri. The sequence goes on from NC_140973.1 coordinate 32,741,587, forward strand.
GAAATTAAGAAGTTTACCAAGAAGTATATTTATAAAATGTGGATCAAAACTGTACCCAAAAATAATTCGTTGGGGAGAATATGATGGGGGTGTGGAGAGGGAAGGAAGGCAGAGAGGTCCCTGCCGACGGGGCGGCACGCGAGCCCCTGCCGACGGGGCGGCACGCGAGCCCCTGTCGACGGGGGGGGGGGGGACCATGACGCTGCTGGCAACCTAGTAGGCAGAGAGCTGATGAGAATGACGTGGGCAGAGAAAGTGGGAAAATAAATATTACTTACAACTGGTTTGTGAACCACATTTGTCACTCCATGCAGTGAGTTGCCGAAACTCCTCCTGCGCGAAGGCAAGGCGTTGCTGCTTCACCTGCAGTATTTCTTGCCGAGAATCCAGTGCATCACGTGCAACAACCAGGTATTCTTTGAGCATGCGATCCTGCTCAGCACACCACTGTGCCCTTGGATCCTCGATTTGTGTCAGCTCTGTGGATAAGAAGGTGACTACCTGGAATATAATCTTATGTTTGCAATACCAAATATTAAACCTGCTTTAATGCATATTACACAAGACTAAACACATCTGAAAATGAAAATACAGTATATGAATATATTCACACTTCGAGCAGATCATAATGCTTGATTAACAAGGTGACAATGCAATACAATAGTGCAACACAAAAAACTATCCAAATTAAATTATGCCATTGGATATGTTTCTCATGTTAAGGAAAACAATTGACATGTGAACCTCAAAAAAACAAAAACAAATTTTAACCACACCCAATGTCATGATAATTTATCCTGTTGCATCCAAAAACATCAGATTTGGAATCTTGAGAAGTCTAGTTTTCAGAGGTTGCCTGCATACAACAATCAATTGTCCTTCAGTCCATTAACGGTGTCAAACTCCTCCACGTCAGTACCCTCCCACACATCTCCTCCATGCGCATGTCCTTCAAACCTCACCCCTTCTCTGTGTCCCCCTTGTCATCATCTCTCCACTTCATGTCCCCTCTTTCTGCATAGCCATCAACCCACCCCTCTAATCTGACTTCCCCTCACCCTCCATCTCTCTCCCATCTTCCCCATCACCTACCCTGTCCTACATTCTCCTTTGCCATACCCTCTCCCATCTTCTCAATCACCCAACCCTGTCCCATCTTCTCCCTCACTTCGCCCTCTCTCAGTTGATCTGGAAATGAGTAGACACTGGTCTGCTAAATGGAAGATGTCCTTCAATGCTGAAAAATCTCAGTCTTACTGGATCACTCTGGAAGGATTATCCAATGAACCCACCTACCTATCTCCTTGGTCGTCCACAGAAAGAGGTTTAGTCTGTTGAACGTTTAAGCTGCACAATCAGCCATGACCCTTAACCTGGGTTGGCATAACGAAGCTGGCCTCCAAAACTAGATGCAGACTGGGCATCCCCTGTCGATCCAAGCCTTTCCTTGGAAAATAAGAGCTACTCACAGTCGACAGGGCCTTTGTCCATATCTCAATGGAGTGCTGCTCTCTGCCATGGGTTTGCACACGAGCATCACATCTGTCTCCAATGGATTCTGTAGAATCTAAAAACTCTCAAAATTATTGGAATCTCCCAGAATGAGGCCGATGCACAGAGTATGCAAGCTCACACATCGCAGGTAGTTTGGTGGTAACAGGGCGGTCAAAGAGCCACAGCGAACAAACAAGCCAACGGCTCATTAAGGTGCACCTCATTCCGAGGTAAACATGATCATTAGCTTTGCTAGGTATGTAAGGTGATCTTTTTGCATGAAGTCGAGAAAATTGAACATGGTAAGAATGCTTGGCAAAGGGATAAATTATATCATGCATTTGCATTTAGCATTCACTGCATATGGTTGTTACAGGCAAAAGCTTATAACACCAGTGGTGAGAGAATGAAGAGGGACACAAGAGATGATGTTGATGGGGCAAAAATGTAAAATCCAGAATAAACAAGTAAAAAATAAAAATAAAAAGACATAAAATGTCAGAGCCCCAATTGTTTTAGTAATTTTGATGTATGGAGGTAAAGGGCCAACCCATATTTATGTTAAAATAAAATAGCCACCAGTCTACCAGTCAGCCACCTTTGATCAGATTGCAAAATAAAGTGAGGGGAACATGCAAGCCATCATGTACTGTGCTTGTGCCAAGTTTGAACAAAAATCGGACCAAGCATGTCTGAGAAATGCTTTGGGACACATTTAACTAACAAAATGGCTGCCAGTCGGCCATATTGAATCTGATCTCGCAAAAAAAAAAACAACGACATACATATGCAAGCCATCGTTTATTATCCGGGTGTCACGTTCGAACAAGATCGATAAATGCATGTCTGAGAAATGGTTGACGACGTGTTCGATACCAGGGGGTTTTTTTTTCTACAACTAAAATAGCTGCCAGTCGGCCATCTCTGAATGCATCGCGAAACAAAATGATGGCAAAAAGTCAACACATGATGGTATACCTATGCACGAGTACGGATAAAATTAGCCCATACATGTCCGAGATATGGTTGCGGATGCACGCACACAAATATGGAGGCCAAATCCATAAGGCCCCGTTTTGGATCAAGTCCAACGGCGGCTAAAAAACAAAAATCCAGAGTGGTCTCAGGTATGGAGCGATAAAATGTCCGATGCCTGGTTTTTAACCTGAGTATTCCGTTTTCTACCATCTATTCTCTGATATTGCTCCGTATTCTCTCAGTCCTTAGACCCTCCCTATTCATTCCAGGAAGTATGCATTCTTCGACGAACCCAGTCCTGATCAAGCTTCCAAAATTCAGGCTGTATGGACACATCCACCGTTTTATTCCTCACTTCTCCCATCTACGCAACCATTTTTCCAGAAGCTGTTCTCCCTCACTGTTCCCTCCAAGACTTTAAGCAAGCAGTGCAGTGCCATCCCTTCCCCCCCCCATTTCTGACCTATGATCTTTATAACTCCCATTAACCTTTCCTAACCCAACAATCTTACATCCTAGGTTCAGCGTTTCCTCCCCTTTTCTTTTTTTGTCCAGTCGCTTGATATCTGTCCGGCTGTTAGTTCTACCTTGCCCTTCCATGAGCCTCGCTACGGTAAAGAGAGAGAAAAAAATAATATGGCAAAAACATCATTAAGCATTCAAATAAGTACATGGTGAACAGCCATCTTAAATCCCTGGAGGAAAGAATGGAATTGAATAGAAAACTCATTGAGGAACCTCGTTGCACAGGTGAGACCAAAGAGGAACAAATGTGTGTAGGTGAGCATTGAGCCTGGATTATGGGAGTTTCACCAGAAGTGGTTTACCAGCAGAGCACATACACCTTGCAGAAACTTGGAAGGGGACAGAGCAAGGAAATGGCAGAGCGTGCAATACCATAATATAAAGGAGGCGGTCGAAGACAGAGAGGTCAGCAACTTGTCTAATATTTGAGAGTGACAGGCCCAGATACTCGGCTTCATCATGGCAGATTCCAATGATTTTGAGGGCCTTGGTTTCCATGGTATCAAGAAGTGCAAGGTGTGAGGCTCGAATGCCAGCCCAAAGGGCAAAGCAGTGTCCCAACGAGCTGCGAATGAAGTCCTCGTAAGCTAATAAAAGTTCAAAAGTTCACTTTTCTTGCCAAATACTATCCAGACTGCCATGTTAACATGTATTCATCGGCCTTTATTCCGAATAGTACATTTGGCTTACTTCTAGTTTACCGATAGTTTCTGGCCTTAGCAGTGAGGTTTACGATGCTGAAAACGGAGCTGGAGTTTTTATGATGCCGACGACCCATAGCATTACTCGCTGATCAATATTCGAACAGTACCCGTGTTTGTAAGTGGTAAAATCATGAAGGTAGGCTGCACAAGGGATGCAATTATGAACGGGCAGCTCTACAAATACACACAGAGAGACACAAAAGCTCTGCTCCTTTGCTTTCTCCCATCTACATCTTTCTCCCATTCTCCCAATTTTCTTCCATAATTGTTGTCGATAAGCAAATTTCCTTGTGCACTGCTTGTAACCGGGTGGTTTCTTGTTTATTTATGACAGTACATTCCTTTGATCGCATCGCTATAATGCGATGCCATGTCTTACTGAAAACTATCTCCAAAAGGCTTCATATCACATGGGGCAAAAGGCTGGAATCCTGAAAACGACATGTGCATCAAGCATGTTTTGTGAATCAAGATCATGGCAATTAGTGCAGGGATTATGGAGTCACTCAATAAAGAATCGGCCATTGATAGTCTTAACTCAAAGTGCCCTTTGCGGATTTCTGAAGTTTATAGCATTGAACAGCGAGGAAGTGAAGTCGGGTGACATTAGTGCCACATAGAGTCCATCGAGCCATCCATAACGTGAAGGGGATTTCTCTCGGCAAATCCCAGATTATTCTCAAATGATTAACACAATCACGTGATTGTCACCCATCTGAACATAAACTGGTGCGAATTCCAGGAATTTTCCAGGCAAATCAATAACATATTGAAAATGTCGAGCATTTAAAATTCCAGTGAATCAAATTTGAAAATACACCGAATTTTCCTCATTCTTGATGGTTTCAAAAGCAGGGAAAAAAAAATATCACTTTCCCACAAAACCGTCAGACTCACTAGTACTTGAAGAGGCATCTGTTGAAATAGGACTCTCATGCTTATTATGGGAAACTCTGGTGACGTGTCAATTGCCTCATGGAAACTGTGGCTTCGAACACAATCTCCACATCATCCCTCTCCACCCAGGGTGCTCTTTCCAAAAAACATCTCACAATACAAACAATTTAAACCTTCCAGAAAACAGTGCAGTGGGGTGATAATGTCACGAGCGGTTGTCTCGCTACAATCCGAGAACTGCAATCGACTACCCAAACAAATTATGTACCGTAGGACAAACGGTCATCAGAACGTCCGGTGGAGGGCGAGTGCCATCAACACATCTGCGCTCGCAGACAAGGTAAATATTTACTCAGGATGGTCTCACAACAATCAGCGCTGCCGGTGAGTGATAAAGGAAGTGCCAAAAGTGGGAGCACCCTCTCGACCCTCCAACAATGCATCTTTAAGTTGTACATGAAACATTTATCCCATATTTACAAACGACTAATAATGTCCGGTCAATAAATCCAGGCATAATCAATTTTCATTCACAAAGAACCGTGCAGGCCGCTGTCAGCAACAATGACCGCATTCCCATGTATTTTACACTTGCTTGTCTTTTACTTTCTGCATGGTAACTTCAGGAGAGAATAAAACACCGACAAGTCAAAAGTATGCTCGGATCTCGTACAACAAGCACATTAAGGAAATTTTATACATTTACATTCTACATTCAAAATGAATGTCATATCACTCACAAGATCAGACCCCTTCAGCTTGTAACGATAGCTCAATCTGCTGAGTGAGCATGATATGCACAAATGAACCACTCAATTAAGGAAACTTGAGAAAGTACCAAAACAGAAACAAAATGGCATGTGCACTGACGGAGGTTTCCAAAATACAGATTACTTGCAATGGAGGATTGTTTGGATGGTTTTTAGCGCTTGTATCATAAATATCGTATCCAGGTCAATTAACACCGACGCTGGACGGATGAGCTGAACTGGCTTATTACTCCCTCGGACGATGTTCCAAATTAATGGCGGACAACGCGCGTGTGGGTCACGAGAAGAAATGTGAGAATCTTCAAGCATTTAAAAAACAACGGGTTTATTCCCGAAAACAAAAACAACTAGAGGGGGAGCACTCGGTAGAGTGCAAAACCTCCGCCGCCAATACTGCTGGGTCACTCAAGTGAACCTTTTTCTCTTATTCATTAAATATGACGTCAACAGTGCTGACAGAGTTATAGTTCTTTTCTCCAACAATTCTTTTTTTTGGGGGGGGGGGTTTGGAAATCACTTAAAACATGTAGAAATGCAAAAAAAGGAAATCGAAATTTTGTTGAAAAAAAGTCGCAAAATTTTTTTTCTCTAACAATTTTTTTTGGGGTGGGGGGGGAGTTGGAAATCACTTAAAACATGGAGAAATGCAAAAAGAAAATTTTTGGGGGGGGGGTAATTTTGGGGGGGTTGGAAATCACTTAAAACATGTAGAAATGCAAAAAAAAAAGAAAAAAATTTTCTCTACATTTTTTTTTGGGGGGGGACCAAGTCCAAAATCTAATGGCATGATCCTTGGATCATACCTAACCACCCCCCCCCCCCACTCACCAAGTTTCGTCGAAATCCGTCAAGGAGCTTTTCTGTAATACTGTTCACAAACAAACAAACAAACAAACAAAAACAAACAGAAAGGGGTGAAAACAGTAACCTCTGATCTTCGATGGCGGAGGTTAACGAGCATCCGTTGAAGACAAAGTCTTCGATATCCCCCGCCAGAGTAAACAAGTAGCAAAAGGCACCAGTTCAATTTATTCTTGATGTGTGTACCAAATTTCATAAAGAAATAGTTAATAGTTTTGCAACTATGCTCTGGAAACAAAGGTTAACCTCAATCAATTATTTCTTAATACCCAACTTGTTTCCATGGAAAGTGACAGAATTTTTTGGGGGGGAAATCTCTAAATATCAAAAGGCACCAGTTCACCACTTGCTTGATATGTGTACCAAATTTCGTAAATATATCTTGAGGGGATTTGTAGTTAAGCTCCGGAAACGAAATGTGACGGACGGACGAAACCAATTTCTATATCCCCCGCCAACTTTGTTGGTTGGCGGGGGATAATAACTCAGGGATGATTGTCTGGTGGAGGGATACGATGGCGGGTAGTGGTGTGGAAGGAAGGGTAACACGGAATTGATAATAAATAATTTTGTACAACGAGAATAAAACGAGCCAAAAGAAACTAAGGCACCTCACACCAGATTCAGTCACTGATGGGAAAGGGACAAAACCGGGGGACTCAGTTCTGGTGGTGGCGGTTGGAAGCGCGGGTGCGGGGCAGCCACGAGCAGGCAATGAGGAGGGATGAGGACGATGACAACGACGAGACGAACAGATGATGGGGAGAGACGAAGCAGCAGGCAGGCAAAACTGGGCATAGGGCGAAGACAGACAGGCAGGATGACCTCCTCCAAACTCTCCTCACTGTCCTTTTTCTCCTCAGACTTGCACAAAACCTCCTTTATCCTCAGAACTTCAAATCCTCTCTCTTGAACACCCACCGCCCCCTCCCTCTTTTTACCTTTTAGACCCCTAAACCCTGACGACTCTTTATATCTTTCAGGCATTTTAGCCCCTTTTGAACTTTTCAAGACCCTTTGGACTCTTTAGCTCCTTAGACACTTCAGACCGCTTAGACCCCTTGACCCTTTTGGCTCACTTAGATTCCTTTGGACTGCTTGACCTTTTGTCCCATTTAGACCCGATAACGGAAAATACCCTTTAGATCTTCAGACCCTTATCGACCCCTAAGCTTAGACACCTTGGACCCTTTAGACCTGTAGACCTGTTCGACCCCTTTGGAAGCACACCACACAAACATCTATGGAGTCTCCTTGCAATATACAGATGATACTTTTTTCAGCAAGGAACGCACAATCTCCAGCCATCCGGAGGGTGGGGGGTATTTCTGCTAGGTTGAACAGAAATCGCTTATTGGGTCACTGAATTGGGTCACCAATCAAAAATACAAGCATATTGTTTTGGAGGTCAAAGGCTCAGTCACCTAAAATCATCATTTCTCATCCAATCGACTTGAAATTTGAACAGGATTTGCATATTGGGTCACCGAAGCCTATTGAGGTCAAAAGGTCAAAGCTCAAGGTCACATAAAATCATCAAATCTTGAAATTTAAATAGGATTTGCATATTTGGTCACAGACTTGGTTCAGCAAAATTCAGAACGATCGATTTAGCCTTTTGGACATGTCAACAGTTTCCATGGCAACAATTTCACCCCATTGTAATCAAATGAGCCATTTGTGAATTTATTACCATACCTCAGTAATTTTTACAAGATATCAAATTGAAACTTACACAGCTTATTTGTAAGTATGTGTAGTTATATAGGTCAAGGTGGTCAAACTTTGTCAGATGTTCAGGTCAAGGCTGTCTGAAACATGGAAAACACCAATTAGGCCGCAATTCGAAAACGTATCAACCAAATTTGTTATGCATCATATTCAATCATGTAAAACACTCGACAGGTTAAATTTTCGAAATTACCAAATTACGGTTTCCATGGCAACTATGATGCTGTGTCTACTCATGAAGGGATGCAGCATTGAGGCAACTCAACTGGAGGTGGTAGGTTGGTTGCTGCCTGTTTGCTTCCCATTTCATCCATTTGTTAAAGATCCCTCCCTGCTCAGGAGGGTGGTCCGAGCTCCTCTCTCCAGACAGACTACTGAAAAGCTCTCTGGCCTGCAAGGTTTTTGGAGCCAGGTAGTTTATAGGGTTATGTTGGCTGGCAAGGATTCTGTGCATGATGTGCATGCTCAGCTGCTGGTACACAATAGGTATATTCTGGTAGCCCAGATGGTCTTCTCGGAAGTCACAACAGACACCGACGGTTGCATTTGATAAGTCAGTCCAGCTAGCCAAAGGAAAGGCATAGATGTTGCTATCCGATACAACTTGATGTCGTAGGGCTTTTACCCTCATCGTGATGTTACTAACCCACAGACAGATCACAAATATGTCAGCAGCCAATAGTTCTCTGCTGTTCAACACAAGCCCTTTAACTTCTGCGGAGGTGGGTGAACTGTTGACAATTGTCCACAGAGGGTATATATTGCACTAACCACGCCACATTTTCGCCAACCTTGTTTGTCCTCCCCTGCCCCCCCCCCCCACCCCATATTCTCCAGAAGTGTGTGAGAAGCCTGGTGATAGATCACATTCTGCCGTGATGCTCATGCTTACTCTCCAATTGTTCCCAAATGAACCAATTTTTTTGAATCTGATTTTCCAAGGTGTCTGTAGCGACTGTTCATCTATGCATCATTTTATTGATGCCGATGTACTAAGGTAAAGCACCTGAGGATTTTTTTTTTTCGAGCATAAGCAGAGGTCGGCTACAGACATCTGCAGCTATCGGAATCAAATCTGCAAGGATAATAGGCACATTTTGCTCTGCGATCTTAAGTTTCAATAAACAGACTGGACTGTCACGGGACCCATAAAATAAGGAATGTTTCCTTCTTCATTTGGCATGTAGACTTCCACCAGTTGAAAATTACTTCCGAGGGTGAAGCCCGATTAGCATTCTTGCACAAAGCCTATGTGTACACTATATGTTTGAAAACTCATTTCACAAAAGTTTCAGGAACCACAGACTGATTGGAGAGGGATGCTTAAGAGTGACCTTTATTAAATATTTAATGTTCGCTCATGTACAAGGTACATGTTGCTAAGTGCTCTGAGGGATTTGCGATGGCAGTTCGCCCATTGCATTTTACCTGTAATGTTACACTGCAGATGTGTCCTGCTATTTCAGAAACAAGACCTTTTTGTGGTGTTCCTGAGAACATTTCAAGCATTTATTCATTGCCAAATGTTGACACCCCTTTTTTATTGCCTTGTGCATAGTTCAGAAACTTGGTTTAGTGAATACAGGTTCCAATTTAGTTTATGATTTTAGCAATTTTTCGAGATGTAAATGCCTTTTGATTAATTATTTGCTCGATGGAGCAAAGCTCGCCATTTATACAACCAGGAAACAAAATCAGAGCTGTTATCCTGAATTACGGTTACCTTTAAAAGCTTTAGCTAAGTCATGTTTGCACTTTAAGTTGGCTGTCCTTCATGCAGCACAAGGCTGCGAGTAGCATCATTGGCTGGGCAGAGCTGTGCTGCTGATGCAGTGCCCCCTGTAAGTTATAGCAGGAACTGGGAATTTGGCCAGGGTGCGGGCAAAAGCTCGGCTACTCTTTGTGGAGGACACTGTGAGATCTTTCACCTCTACTAACTAATGCTGACATATGGGAAGACAATCTGCCAGCATTCGTTAGTGGAGGTTACAGATGTCCATCTGAGGGAAGGCAAACATCGGTGCCTTGCCCTGCCTGCGAGACACTGTGATGACAGTCTGTAGTTGAGCCGAGATTCAAACCCAGACATGACGAGTCAGAGGCGAGTGTGAAGCTTCCTGTGCATACTACATCTGGGAATGATTATAAACCCTTCTCTTAGCAATAGTTTAAGAGAAGCATCAAGGGGGGGAGGGGGGGAGTGTCGTGATTTTGGAATAAACGTGGAAGCTCATCTGATGGAATTTACAGTTAATTTCAGATTTAAATCCAAATTGTGACTTTTACATTTATTGAATGTTTGAAATGCTATGTAGATTGATGCAAAACTTTAAACATAGGAGAGACTCCCCATAGAGAACATTTTATTGACAACTTTGATGTCATATGTCACATGGTGTGGCAACCATATTGGATTAAAGGAGAAAGATTGAACATAATCTTCGCAGAAACCACCCAAGGAAAAAAAAATTAAAACTTGGCGTTTGCCATCAACTCCCCATGAGGTATATAGGGTGACAACGATGACATAATTGGTGAAGTGGTATTCCAGACATAATTAGTTGAATTGAAATTCGTATCTGAAAAATCTGAAAATTCACACATCTTATCTATGACTCCATGCGAGTGAAGAATTAAATTTATGATGTCATAACCCATGCCAATAAACTATGACACCATAGGGTGCATAGATGTCCACACAGGTACATGGGCAATAATAAGAGTGGGCCATAATCGTAGTGTGTTCAGTTAACGATGGTATTTTTGTTCAGAATGAGCAAGCGAGGTGACATTATGTGCTCCACGAGTGTCATTCTCACATGATCTTGTCCCCCTCCCTCCTCCTTTCCTAAAATTGTGACATTCATTGTATTATTCTTTGAAAATTGCAATAAAAATCACATTTAGTTCATTAATAACAATACCAACTTCCCTTGAAATACAGTGCCTTCAGAAAGTATTCACACCCTTGACTTTTGTGACATTTTGTTGTGTTACAGCCCGACTTTAAAATGGATTAAATTTACATTTTTTGTCACCGATCTACACATAATACCCCAAAATGACAAAGTGAAAACATGTTTTTAGAATTTTTTTTTACAAAATGATTTAAAATGAAAAGCTGAATTCTCTTGCATCAATAAGTATTCAACCCCTTTGCTACGACACTCCAAATTGAGCTCGGGTATATGCAATTTACTTTAATCATCCTTGAGATGTCTCAACTTGATTGGAGTCCACCTGCGGCCAATTCAATTGATTGGACTTTATTTAGAAAGAAACACACCTTTCTAAATAAAGTCCCACAGTTGACAGTGCATGTCAGAGCAGCAACCTCAATGAAGTCCAAGGAACTGTCCGTAGAACTCCGAGATCGAATTGTGATGAGGCATAGATCTGGGGAAGGGTATAAAACAATTTCTAGAGCATTGAAAGTTCCCAAGAATACTGTGAGGTCCATCATTAGAAAATGGAAAGAATATGGAATGACTCAGACTCTTCCTCGAGCTGGCCATCTGGCAAAATTGAGCAACCAGAAAAGGAGGATCTTGGTCAGGGAGGTGACCGCAAACCCAATGACCACTCTGACAGAACTACGGAGTTCCGTGGCTCATATAGGAGAACCTGCCAGAAGGACAACAACCTCTGCAGCACTTCACAAATTTAGGCTTTATGGGAAAGCACCCAGATGGAAGCAACTTCTGAGAAAAAGGCACATGACAGCACGCCTGAAGTTCGCAAAAAGGCACGTGAAAGACTCAGAGCATGAGACAAAATATTCTGTGGTATGATGACATGGAAATTGAACTCTTTGTTCACCAGTGCCTGAATGCAAAGCACTATATCTGACGGAAACCGAGCAGAGCTCAACATCCATCTGACGCCATCCCTACTGTGAAGCATGGTGGTGGCAGCATCATGTTATGGGGATGCTTTTCAGTGGCATGGACTGGAAGACTTGCATGGATACAGGAAACAATGAATGGAGCCAAATACAGACAAATCCTTGAGGAAAACCTGCTTCAGAGTGCAAAAGACCTCAAACCATGGCAATAAGGTGAGTTCCAACAAGACAATGACTCTAAGCATACAGCCAAAGCAACACTGGAATGACTTCAGAACAAGAACGTGAAAGTCCTTGAATGGACCAACCAAAGCCAGAACTTTAATCCCATTGAGAATCTGTGGAAAAGCTTGAAGATTGCTGTTCACCAATGCTCCCCATCCAACTTGACAGAGATTAAGCAAAGCTGCAAGGAAGAATGGGAGAAAATCCCCAAATCCAGATGTACAAAGCTGATACAGACATACCCAAGAAGACTTGAAGCTGCAATCGCTGCCAAAGGCACTTCTACAAAGTATTTACTGAGGGGGTTGAATACTTATTGACTCACTACATTTCAACTTTTCATTTTTAATTAATTTTAGTAATTTCTAAAAACATGTCTTCACTCTGTCATTGGTGGGATATTTTGTGTAAATCGGTGACAAAAAACAAAAAACCTCAAATTAATCCATTTCAAATTCAGGCTGGAACACAACAAAATGTGACA
>NC_140973.1:32759099-32786599 GCF_056783735.1 Eptatretus burgeri
CCATCTTTAGAGGTAAAAAAAAATTAAATAGTTTTCAAACTAAAAAAACAAACCTCGCACATGCAGAGACATTAATTGTACTTATGTCCAATGCAGAATGGCTGTGTGTCACGGTTGGGCTGCGAGGGGAACCAATCAGCATGAGGTTAGGGACGGATTTAATAAAGAGAGTGGGATTGGAAGGTGGATTTGCTTCTGGATTGGATGTTTGAGTCAGAGGTTCAGTGTCATGTGTTCCATGTCTGATCCGGGTTTGTGTATTAGGTTTGGCCTTCGCACCCATGGGTGGGAGCTGCGGGCGATTGCATCATCCTTGATAGGCAGCATGCAGGTCGACGTGACAGTTAATGGAACATGTGCCCAAAAATCATGCTTCGAGAATTTCCCGGCTGTCTCGGCTGGGTGCTGAGGCTTTCACTGCCCACTTGTGCTCATCGCTAAACATAAACGGACTCGCCAACTTCAAACTAATCCTTAACCACACAGACACGCATGAAGAGGAGAGAAAGATGGGGAGAGAGTAAGAAGATAAATAAAACGGGTATTATTCAGTTAATGGGTCACTTGCATGGCAACCAGTACAGAGAGCTTATGAGTCAAAAGGCTTGTCCATTGAGGAAATCTCTGGCGAGACAAACTCTAATACTGTGACGTTTGCAGAGCTCTCAGCAAATCAACTCTCTGCAGCATGTTGGACTATTCCCATTTGCAGCACGTCCTGCACCAGTCCCACCAACCATCAACTCTCTCAGAGCACCAATATGTGGAGCTGCCTCCCCCACCCTTCCTGACTGGAGGCGTGGGTGCCAATCATAAAAGCTTTGAATCCAATGGTCCAGGACTCACCATTCCCAAAGGTCACAAGCCCTGAATGGTTCAGCAGGCAGACTAATAACCCCTTGATAAGCCATTCCTTGGCGTTCCAACCATCCATTCAGAACACGGTCTGGGTCTCGGTGACGTCTCAGTACATGTCAAACCTGATGCCCATGTGCAAGAATAATAAAAACATAAAATAATTCATGATAATATGGACACATAAAAGTGAAATTACAGAGGAAACGAGGGGATGATGAGGGGACACTAAACACATGGTATCTGGGATTTCACACAACAGCTAACTCAGCACATAATAGGAAATATGTAACTCATTTAATTAAATTATCCCTTCTTCAAAGGAATTTTTATTGCAATATCATGAAACTACAATACAGCATATACATGTTTTGGCATAACACATTGTTTCACTGCAATTTTTGCATCATCAATTATTTAGAAGGCTGCAGCGTACAATGGGGTGGTTGTTGTCAATTCTTTTGAGCTCTCTCAACTGTCCTTGCTCCCTAGTATTATAGCACATTCATACCACCCGATTGTACTCACTGTTGATATGATCCATGTAATAGACTCCAACCTGATCATCAAACGCCTGTTCCCACCCATAAGGAAGCTCATCTCCAATGCAATCAGAGAATGTGAGGGGTTTCGTCAACCTGGGGAAAGAAACAAATACATACATATTGTTACGGTTCTAGGAACCGTATGCATACAAACATAGTTGTCCCGAAGTTAGTTATGCCATTAGTATATGTGCAGATAGATCCCTCCCTTGTGTGTAGTGGGAAAGCAAAGGGGTGTATTGCGATGTTTTTTTTAGTTAGATTAATAAATCATTTTCTCCCCTTTTATTTTATTTCCCCTGTTGTTGGAGCCGCAGTACCTCCTCTCTCTCTCTTGCTACTCTCATTTGGGCTGAACAAGCGCTTCACCGCCTACTCGCCTAACCAGAAACTCGATTTTTAGAGGCGAAATCTTGCAGTGGTTCCTTCTTGGCGGGTCCAGACACGCGTGGAGTGGGCGGGCTTGCCCTCCTGGCCGAAACCCCACCCAAAAAGAGCGGACCCCATGAAGGCCCTGTCCAATCGGGACGGATGATAACGTCAGCTTCGCCAAGGCCCCTCCCCGCCCAAGGCGATCTATAAAGTACGAAGCGATCCTCAGAGTAGGGTTTGGGTGGTTGAGTTGGTGGAATGGTCTTGAGTAAGAAAGAAGGAAGGTCGTTGGCTCTTTGTTGGGTGGTTGAGTTGGTGGAATGGTCTTGAGTAAGAAAGAAGGAAGGTCGTTGGTTCTTTGGTGGTCGGAGAGTTCGGTGGGTTCGTTCGTGTTGTTGCAAAGTGTCTACCCACGTCTCACCTCGGCGGCCTGTGCTCTCCACTCAAGCTCCTTCACGGACACGAACTCCACACGTACGGTGGTGGCTGAACAACTCAACCTTTGTCAGGTGTCACACCATGGAGCATCCCTTTCCAGGAAACTCTCAGGTACCAAGAACTGCGACCTCAGCTCCCTCCCTTCCTGGCTGCAAAAGGTCCCCTTTTCTTTTAATTGGGGTTTTTTTTGTCTGAGTGTGTGTCTGAGTGTGTGTCTGAGTGTGTGACGCCTGTCTTATAAGTAAACTGTACAAGTTATTTGATTATCGGAATTCTTTTTTTTTATTATTCTCGCGTTAAATCTGCTCTGTGTCCGCTTTCTTAAGTTGCTGTATAATTGTCGCACTACATCTCTCTCTCCTTTCCCCTGCATAACACACCAATAAACTTATTCCTGTGCCACATGTTTTTCCTTGCCTGGTGTAAATAAATCATTGTAGAAATGTTCCCAGCTGGTTTTTGTCTTTTCCTCCATTGGTTCAGCATGGTTTGGATCGAAGCTTAGCCGGGTCTTTATCCCCGATAATCTGTTAATTCCAGCCGGTACGTCCTTGGCAGTACCGCTCGGCTGTATCCGATCTGGAGTTGGTAGTTGATAGAGTGATCCGATTCGGGCAAGGCGTACCGAGGGCGTGGTTCCCCGGTAGTCGAAACCACGTGGTTTATTAGGTAAACTGATTACACCTGGCAAGAAGACCCTACGCAGTTGAGGTATTGGCGTCTACGTTCGGTTAAGCGACCCGCCGAGTCACGGAATTATCCGTGAGCGACGGCTTACAATTCCGGGAGTCTTGTGGGAGATGACGTAACTTCCCCCACCTCGTGGTCATTCTTGCCACCGGACTCCGGCCCGCAACAACATATTATGCATCTATGTTAACTTAATGGTGTGTCGGTTGGTCATCTAATTATTTTTCATGAATGAAACGGTCAATCTTTAAAAAGTTTTAAAAACAAACACAAAAACAACAAGGAAATAGTAGCAATCATCAAGTGCAAACAATATGAATGTGTGCAAAGAAAGGAGGCCGAGGAGGAGGAAAACAAAGGTGGACGATAAAGGGATGAAGAGCAAGAAAAACTCGTCTGATACAGAAATGGAGGAGGAAGAGGAAGAATTGACTTTTTTGGGGTTGAAATTTTCTCTAAACTAGAATGAGAACCACCAGATGTGAAGGGCTACGGAGAAAAAGAAGAGGAAAAACAGGCAAAACCTTCACCTCGTCCTGAAACAAGGACACCTCTTCACAGGACCACAGGATAAAGAGAATAAAGGAGAACAGGAATAGGAAGAGGAAAGCTGAATCATACTAACACTTTTACGCAACGTAACTGATATTAGACTGACATTGGCAAATAGACGGCCCAATCTGTCACGACTTCAGATCATCATAAATCCTCTTACTACCGTTCCAATATGAGTGTGCAAGTTGGGCATGGTGATGGGAGAGGTGGAGGAGGTGGAGGAGGAGGAGGGAGGGAGGGAGGGAGGAGAATCACCCCACAAAAGCACCAACGTTTTGTTAATGTTGGATATGTCAGCACTGCCAATGGCCCAACGTGATTTTGTTGATTTACCCAACACCTTTACACCATGTGACTGACATTGACAAAACTACGTTGCTTTTACAGACTCCGGCCAAACGTCAGAAATCCTCCCAGCATGCTATGCAAAAGTTCTGGTAAATCAGCTACCTGCAATTTAAGAGGGTGAAGCCAATTCCTACCCTACAGGCACAAACCAATCCCTGTTTCAAGGCTCCCAACATTCTCTGCCTCCATACGTGCTGACAGACAGCTGCTGGGAGGAATTAACTACAGGGACTCCTCAATTTACACTCAAGATGCATTCCTAAAAAAAAACAGGTGAATCGAAATAAATGTAAATTGAAAACGATTTTTCCATAGGCATGACATTATAAATTGAAGATGCGTTCCTGGGCGGAAACTTCTTGTTCTAAACTAAGTAAGACAGTAAATATATACTGGTCATAATAACAAAATAAATCAATAAAGAATGTAAATAAATGTTCAAATTAATACATAATGGATGGTTTTAAGTTCTGGAAATGTGTACGGTACTCACCAAATATCCGGGCCTGGGAGGTGCGGATGGATGTGGAGCGGTTACCGAGACGACGACGAAACACGCGACATTATTTTGGTGGCATTATTAATAATTGTCGTCATAGTCGAAGGAGGAAGGCTGAGCGCACGTGGGCAATGTCTACCAAATGCTTGAATCGCTTTATCATGTCCATTTTAATGTTCAAACTCGTAGATTTATGAGCTAAGATGGATTAAAGAGGAGGGGGGGGGGGTTGGATGGAGCAATCGCTCAGGGTCCAAGTGAAGAGAGGGCCCATGCAGTGCGGGGCGGATGAGTGGGAAATACATCGGTGTCCAAACTATCATCAAGGAGCAAAGCCATTATGCGTCGTTCATACCATGTGCAGCTAACTCACTCAACCTTGTGGGGAAAAATGCTGCCGAATGGAGCCCAGTGGTCCTCAGATTCTTCAGCATTGTACAAAAGTTGTACACTCGTCTCTCTGCATCGACTTATCGCTGGCGACTGCTTTGTGAAAAACTGAAGCCTTTTAGGGATGTCTTGTCAAGCATCTTTCTGGTACTCGATGATCAGCAAGATGTGGAGGAGTGGCAGCCCTTCTCAAAGGTTACACTCGTATCTACAAAGTGTCGGAACACCTGGCAACTGATGTGGAACTGAAAGTTGAGTGCCAACATGAATCTCAGTCAATCGTTGACAAATAAGGTGAACTGGATTCAGCCATACTCATTGCTATTTGGATCAGTCTTAGAAAACTTTTCACCAGACCACTCTGTCGCTTCGAGAGACCAGCTGTCATGTGAATAGCACGGTGTCCTTACTGGGAATCTCCTGTCGATTTTGTCAAGATAACGGATGGTGTTTGAGGACTTTGAAGACCAAGGATTAAACTGTGTGACCATAACGAGTACAATTCATCCCAATGGCGAGTCCTGATGCGCAACCACTGCTTTGACTATGGAGATGCTGAAAACACTGTGCTGTCACCCAAGGAGAAATTCAAGACTGAGATGTTTCTTGGCATTATTGATTAGCTAATCAGTGCCTTGAAACATCGTCTTGAAGAAATCAACAATAAGTTTGGATTCCTGTCCAATGTAGCTAATCTATCTATCTCTATCTCTCTCCATGAGATCAAGCAAGCTGCACAAAATCTTGCATACACTTATCCCAACAATCTGCAATCTATGACTGAAACTAAACTTATCCAGTTTTCTCCATTTCAGGCATCTTCAACAGTGCTTCAAACCTCACACAAACAACTAAGTTAGTATAACTGAAAATGCACCAATTCCACCACATACAATACCTTCAGAAAGTATTCACACCCCTCGATTTTTACCATTTTTTTTTGTGCTACAGCCTGAATTTAAAATGGATTAAGCTTAAAAAAAAACTATGGCACCAATCTATACAAAATATCACAAAATGAGAAAGTGAAAACATATTTTTAACAATTTTTTTACAAACTAATTAAAAATGAGAATCTGAAATGCCTTGCATCAATAAGTATTCAATGCTTTTGCTATGACACTCCAAATTGAGCTAAGGTGCATCCAATTTCCTTTGGTCATCCTCGAGATGTCTCTACAACTTCATTGGAGTCCACCTGTGGCCAATTCAATTGATTGGACATGATTTAGAAAAAAAACACACCTTTCAATACAAGGTCCCACAGTTGACAGTGGATGTCAGAGCAGAAAATCGACCATGAAGTCCAAGTAACTGTCTGTAGAACTCTGAGATATAATTGTGAGGAGGTATAGATCTAGGGAAAGGTATAAAACTATTTCCAGAGTGTTGAAAGTTCCCAAGAGCACAGTGAGCTCCATCATTAGGAAATGGAAAGAATATGGAACTACCCAGACTCTTCCTCGAGCTGGCCATCTGACCAAACTGAGCAACTGGGCAAGAAAACCTTGGTTAAGGAGGTGACCAAGAAGCAAATGACCACTGTGACAGAACTACAGAGATGGGATAGGAGAACTTGCCAGAAGGACAACAGTCTCTGTAGCACATCACAAATCAGCTTTATGGGAGAGTGGCCAGACAGAAGCAACTCCTGAGAAAAAGGTCACATGACAGGACACCTGAAGTTTGCAAAAAGGCTCGTGAAAGGCTCTGAGAGCATGAGACAATACATTCTATGGTTTGATGAGATGAAAATTGAACTCTTTGGCCTGAATGCAAAGTGCAATGTTGGTGGAAATCGAGCACAGCTCATCACCCATCCAACACCATCCCCAGCATCCCCAGCATGAAGCATGGTGTTGGCAGCATCATGCTATGGGGATAGTTTTCAGTGTCAGGGTCTGGGAGACTTGTAAGGATAGAGGGAACAATGAATGGAACCAAATACAGGAAATCCTTGAGGAGAACCTGCTTTAGAATGCAAAAGACCTCCGACTGTGGTGAAGATTTATGTTAAACAGGATAATGACCCCAAGCATTCAGCCAAAGCAACAATGGAATATCTTCAGAACAAGAACGTGAAAGTCCTCGAGTGGCCCATCCAAAGCCCAGACTTGAATCCCATTGATATAATCTGTCGAGAGACTTGAACATTGCCATTTACCGATGCTCCCCATGCAACTTGAGAGAGCTTGAACAAATCTGAAAGGAAGGATGGGAAAAAAAAATTCCCCAAATCCAGATGGACAATGCTGATGTAGACATACCCATGAAGACTCGAAGCTCGAATCACTGCCAAAGGCACTTCCTTGAAGTATTGACTCAGGAGGTTGAACACTAATTGTTGATGCAACACATTTCAGTTTTCCGTTTTTAATCAATTTGTAAAAGATTTACAAAAACATGTTTTCACTTTGTCATTATGGGGTATTTTGTAAAGGTCAGTGACAAATTTTTTTAATTTAATCCATTTTAAATTCAGGCTGAAACACAAAAAAATATATATATTGAAAAAAGTTGAGGGGTGTGAACACTTTCTGAAGGCATTGTACACATCCTCACCAAAACATTTAAATAGCTCTTCGGATATATCTGTCGATTATCATATCAAACATCAGTGGTGAAGGTGAGTGTTCCTTCTCGAAAGGAATAGGCCGAGCATGATATCAAGGATGAGGTTTGGAACCGAATGGGACAAGTTTGACTTATTACATTCATCATGAGCGTGGAGAATGAAGTATTGAGAGGCCTTCACTTCTTCAAAGTCATTAATGAGTTTAGGCAAAAAATAAATCAATAAAAATCTAGGAAAAGACCGATGTAATATTATACATGTCGTGGTTTCTGTGGAGAAACTGCCTCCACCTTGGAATGTAAATTACAAATAAATTGCACTGCCTTGTATTAAATTGCTGACCTGACTTTGACCATTATGCATACTTAACACAGTGTACTGTGACAATTAGCTGGCAGACATCTACTACATCTACAGGATGGGTAGAGGAGTCGGAGGGCCCATGGTTGGGTTACCGCTCAGGACCCAAGGCACCCTTAATCCGTCCCAGTTTACGGGCATTCTTGGTGGGAGTCTCAGTTAGAGAACCTGAGGGTCGTTTACCACTCATGATGAAGGGCTTTGGGAGAGTTTGGCACAAAAATACTGACAATGAAGGTCAGACAATAACTCTTATGAGGACAGTACAGACAGTGCATGACTGAAGGTGAGAGAAGTGGTGTACTGTACACCATATCTCCATTCCTCTTGCATGCTTGAACAATTAAAAAAAAAAAATTCCGCATGAAAGAAAGGTCAATTCGAACATTACGAGGTGTAAATTGAAAATTGTTCAGTACTTTGTCCAAGGCGTTAAGAAGTCAAAGCATAAACAGAATGAGTGTAAATGCAGGACTTCCTGTACTTCCCTCTGGGAGAACACACAGCGTTCCCCCACCAACATTTACAGAGAACAACATGAGACAAGAGGCCTCAACCTCAGTATTTATAAAACCATAACTTCCCCTCTTGCTTCTCAGGCAATGGTTTACATTGAGCCCTCATCTTAAACATACAGGATAAGAAGTTGCTTTCAGTTCATTTATGACAGCAGGGAATATCAATTTGTGCTCTCACTATATTGAAGGAATTATCCTCACATACTCCCGGTTAATTCATTTTATTTATCCTGAGCTAATATCCTGAAAACAAACATTTCAAACGAGGATATAATTCGATGAAAATAAAGATATTGTCACATAAAAATACCAAGCAATCAACATGTCAATAGAAAATGACGACAAGATCACGTGACAAACCCGTTCGCACGTCTTCTGGGTTCCGCTTTATCAACAGAGACAAGGATTTTTGTGGAACAAACCTATATATGAAATTGCATCAAAGAATGCCCCTCACACCCCCCGACAGCCCCTGTCCCTCCCACGCTCCCCGAGATCTCATGGTGTATTTCTTAAGTGACAACCTGTTACAAGCATTGCATCGAAAGTAGACGTCATAAAGATTGGAATGTGATTCTGTTATTTAATAAATATATCAAAGTGTCTTCCATCAACGTCTTTCATTGTGCCACTGGGGACCACAGAGCCACCATAGACAACACCAGCTGTGATGACTCCATCCTGGAGGTCCTTATCTCCGACAGCATTTTTCTCTTTATATTCTGCGGAGACTTCAATTCGAATGAAGCCAGTTGCCTGGGAGTCATATAAAACAGTCCAGTATGTGCAGGGGAAGGTTGCATAGTATTCAACAACAATCATTTTTAGCTCGCCTGTTCGAAGAACAGAGAGCTATCGCGATACCCCTGGCGTGAGCGTGAGCGTGAAAATGTTAAAGTTTTTGGTGCAAGTTATTTCTTTTCTAATGTTTTTATCTACCACACTATTTTTTTTACTGATTACAATATACAAATACATATATTGCTTTAAAATTATTTGGATCAGACTTCACTGCAATGCTTTATAAAAAATATTATTAGACTAGTCTTTTAAAAACGATAAATGTATAAACAGGCGAGCATTGGATGGCTTTGACACCAACTCTCTGGTTTTTAATGGGATTCAATTTTACAAGACTGACTTCTGAACATGGTGACCAGTTTATTACACTGGAGAGACAGAATGATAGAAAATAAGGATGAAAACGAGTTTTTCATCCGGACCAAAGACTAGAGTGTATAGGGAAGCTAAAGACTGCAGAAAATGCAGAAAAACACTTCATTTTCCTGGGATAAAGGATTAAGCAGAAAAATGGAAACATAAGAGGAGGAAAAGGAAAAAAAGTCCTGACTCTGAAATGCCATTAACAAAAACATCATTGTGAAGCACATATCCACTCCTAAATACAGCACGTTTCAAAGTGTTATTTACTGCAAAGATTGTTGATCAAATTTTACAACTCCCTTGTATTTATCTGAGAAAAAAATAAAGAGATGTAAAATTTCATGCACATTGATCATTGTATAGAACATGTTTGGCTTCCCTGACAAAAAGGGGATAAGTACAAGAACTACAACAACACTCGGTAGAGCGCATACCTCTGCCAGGCTGAACAGTTTACATTTTGTATCTCACTTGATAGGCTGGATCTGAATCCAGACCTTAACCAAAATCAAATCAGCTTGTTCTTTTCACCTCAACAATTCATCTAGCTAGTTTGTCATAACCTGTCCACAACTTCTTGACACATCATGCTATGCACATCTCGTTTTTTGCCCCATCTATCAACTTGATGAAGAATGACTTAGAAATTGAAATAAAAAAAAAAGTCTTCCATCTGGCTCTGAATCCGGATCTTCATCAAAATCGAATCGATTGATCCTCGTCACACACGCAAGTTTCATCTGAATCCGTCCACAATTTTTTGAGATATTCTGCTCACAGATAGACAAACAAGCAGCTAAACAGACGTGAGAACATAAGTTCTGTCCACCTTCGGTGGAAGAGAGAGGAGATTGGGACCATACTCTGTGCAGAGCGTTGGTGCTGCTTAAGCAGTCTCCTTGGCTATCGGGCACAATCCTGGACGGGTCGCCACTCCGACACAGGATACCAGCATGCTGGACCCTTCGGTGGCAGAGGTAATAATGAGAAAAACTTTCCACTTTTCAACTGCTTAATCCTCTAAATGAACAACTTGCAATTACAAACCTTTTCACTGTCTGTAAGAAAGTCCAATAAAAACAGAGGTTTACTTTCTGGAAAGGTCATGGCAGAACACCAATTATGCAGTCGTTTGGTCAATTTCATTATACGTAGATTCCGTGTCGAAAACTTAAATTGCAGTCTCAGGAATATAATTGGTCACCACCGTGACTCTTGATGCAGATTACACGAACAAATGATTGCTTTTAATTGATGCGATCATGAAAATTAAGGGCCATGAAGGGAAATCAACAAAGAAAATATTTCCCTCCAATAATAAAAAAAAACCAAACAAACACCAAACATTTGAATGTCATAAAGTATTTTAAACCTTTCCCCAAAGAACAACGAAAGCATTTATTAAATTGTGAAATGGATTTGCAAAACATAAACTAACTGTATTGTGTTGTATTTATTTATTTAATTATTTATTTTTTGCTTTCCTGAAACAGTTAAGTATGCCGACCACACAAGATCGTACTAACAGGTTTGATGCATTTTCTACCTGCTCACAAGTTTGCAGCAGCTCGGATGTCCAATTGTGGTCATCAAAGATACAATTGTGGTCGTATAACGAGCTTGCCAATGGGATGATATTTGTGTTTGACAGCATACAAATGAAAACAAGAATAAAACATTCAACCAGAAATCCTGAGCAGCATGATGTGAACAGGTTTATTTTCCCTTTGACTGGTCAAGCACACTCAGGAATGCACCTTCTCAAATCACAGGACTGCACAGGAACCCGCTTTATTCAGCACCAATGAATGAATGCTCTTTTCTACTACTACAACTACATGACCGACCTACTTGGCATGAGGGTTCGATCTTAAGCCAATGTTTTATGTTGCCAAACTTTATTCTTGATGCATCAACTGCTGCTCAAGACGGCCAAAACACACACACACACACACACACACACACACACACACACACACACACACACACACACACACACACACACACACACACACACACACACACACACACACACACACACACACACACACGTGTTTGATGGTTAACATTATAACACAAGTATGGGCCACATTGGGAATATTACAGTGAAGGCAAGGGGGGGTGTTATAAAGAACGCTCGAGTTTGACAACCCATCACAGGGGGTCCAATGTTTCAGAAAGTGTGGGAATCATTTAAAACAAGCTTGATCAAGTATCTAAGGAGCACGCTCTCAAAGGACGCCACACAAAGGGGGGGGGGGGTTATTAGGGGCACTGGCACAGCACTCGGTAGAACATATACCTTTGTCAAGCTGAATATCTTACGTTTTGTATCTCACTGATAGGCTGGATCTGGATCCAGAGCTGAATCAGAATCTAATTGGCTTGTTCTTGTCACCTATCCACTAAGTTTTGTGGAAATTTGAATGATGAATTTGGGATGAATTTTTGGAAATGTTTTTTCAAATTTGAATTTGGGATGAATTTGAGGAAATTTGAAGGATACATTTTTTGGGGATTCACGATTGAAGTTTATATTTTGTGATAACTTTTTTGTGGTTGGAGGTACGAAAATGTTGCCCAGACAAATTCATAGGGCATGAAAATACCTTTAAAATGACACCAAAACCAGCTCTCTAGGTGTTATACTTTTAGAGATATGGCCGTTTGAATTCGCAACATTGTGCTAATTAGTCCAAAGTTCGTTAGTCTGTATCTCACTAATCAAGAGGCTGTTAGCAAAAATATTTGAGTTCTTGCCGTTTTTCATGGGTCCCAATTGGTTCCCAAAGTTTTACAAAAATCTGAGAGATGACGGCAGATTCTTTGATGATTTGACATGGAATGACCCAAATTTATTTTGTGTCTTGTAAAGTCAATAAAATAAAGAAATAGGAACAAAAAAAAAATCGAAGTAGGCAAGAAAGGAATTGTAAGTCAGATGACCTAAAAAAAAAAATCCAGTAAAGTGAACAAGTTTTGAGAACAACAGCTGTACGTCACAAATGACACTCCAAGCTGCTAACATTTTTACAAGATGTAAAAGGAAAAACATCAGAATTCCTCCAGATATTTTGCAGTTGAGCCAAAAGAAACATTATAGACTGTGAAAAGAATGTTTGGAAATATAAAATGAAGGTGAAGATTATCAAGATAGAAGGCCCGTCATACGTTCTCCCACCACGGTACATATTTAGAGGAAATTTGCATCTATCCCCCTTCGCAACTCCTTTGGAGGGGGGGGGGGACCAAGTAGTTACAAATTTTGTTCTACGAGTTATGATGGACCCTTAGTCCCCCTGGCAAGTTTGATCGATATTGGATAACTAAAGGCCCAGTCACACCTTGACGTTTTAGCCAGCAATGGCAACGTATTAAAATTTATGTAAAACGCTGGCTTACGTTGAACTTTTGATGTTTTTTTTTTAAAGATTCGGACGTATTCATAACGACTTGGTCTTATGTATAACGCATTGGTAACGGACACAGAACGTTTCGTTGTGTTATAGATAACTTATACCAACGAATGCTGAACCTGTTGTCGGCCTACACAACCGATGCCCAACGATAGTCTAACTTAGGCATAGCGCGTTGCACGCATCGCCGACGATGTCGTGACGTAGCCTATTAAAAGGCTGACGCACAACGATTCGAATCATAACTGCCGTAGAAATGGAAGTGACAACATCGCGGTCACACCTTGGCGATCTTGCCAGCGTATGCCGACCTAAGAAAAATGTGTCTAAAATGTTGGGGCACGTCAAATACGGTATGAGTAAGTTTGGTATACGTGAGTAGAACGCTAAAGTATGCTATCATACGTCGTAGTAAGTGGAGTACGTCCAGAAATTTTAAACACGTTCAAAATTTTACGACGTACTCGGCGTATGACACACGTCCCGCATGCGATGGGGATAAGTTTTACACACGATATGTGGACGCTGACACACGTCCACAAAGGCTACTTATAAGCTACTCATAAGTCGAAACATCGCGGTAATGTCTTTTTTACGCGAAACTTATTTCTAACTTATGTTTGACGTGCTTTGAACCAATTCTTTACGTAGTCCCAACACACATCAACGTATGTAGACGTATTCCAATGATGTCTTCCGGTCGACAAAAAAAATAAATGAACGTGTTTCTAGGTTACAACTGCCATATAAAGACGTGTTCCCACCGGTTTTGGGAATTGGTATATAAAAATGGTGTTCATAAAAGGGGAACCCAACAGTGTTTTCGAGTCCTTTTTGAGTCGATGTCCATGTCAGCAGTCACAGTATCAGTATCAGTATCAGTATTAGTATTAGTCGTAGTTTGTTCATGTTGGCAGTAGTAGGTGAGTGTGAGGGAGAGGGTGTGGGTTATGATGGATCCTCCTTGCGTCCGCGTGTCGACGGGTAGGAGACATCTTTGCACCATTGTTCGAAGTTCTTCGCGGCTAATTTTTTTATGGGGCTTTTTCAACAATGAGCTATGGCTTGTTTTTTACGATTTAAGTCTATTCATAACGGGTTGGACAAATGCACAATGAACTAATAATGTGCATAGAGCGCCTCGATAACTTATAGATACGGTATACCAACGAATAATTATCGTGTAGCCGGCGTTCACAAACTATGCCCAATGATAGCCTAACTTATCCATATTGTGCGGCAGTTTATCTTTGCCGGTGACGTGGGATTTGCTATTCATAGGCTGCCACTCAACGATTTAAATGGCTGCATTTCCACTATTGAAAGTAGACGCTTGCGCTCAACAATTGGATTTTTTTTACACTCAACGACTTTTAAACGGTACCACTCAGCTATTTTCATTGTTTACAATGAACGATTTAAATTGCTGTCACTCGCCTTTGTTTTTTGACACTAGGGTTTTGAAATTTGAAGCGTTTCTTCTGAACGTGTTAAAACGCTCAAACTCGACTATTTTAAATAGACGCTGCCGATGGACAATTGGAATCATAGCCAAGCTAGACATCGAAGTGTGAACATCCTCGTCATGCCGAAGAAAAGTTTGAAGAATGCTGCAAATAAGTGTCCTGGCCGTGGCCGTGGCCGTGGACGCAAGGACGATCCATTATACCGACGTCTTTCAGCCTATGAGTAACTTAAGAGTAACGTCTGTCGACGTGTGGCAACGATCGCGTAACGTGCCAACAACACGTTAATCATCGGTTAGAAATAAGTTTCGGGTACGCTAAACATTACCTCGGCGTGTCTCAACTTATGATTAACTTCCAAGTAGCATGTGTTGACGTCTGTCAACGATCGCAGACCGTGCATACAACTTGTGGCCAGCGTAGCGGAACGTGTGAGTCATACGCCGGCATACGTTGTGAAATTTCAAGCATGCAAAAATTTGAGGACAACCGAAAAGTACAATGTTTAAAGCCAAAGTACAACGACGTATGGCAGTGTTTTTCAGCGTGCTCTCAATGTTATCAAAACTTACCCATAACGTATTCAACGTGTGCCAGCGTTTTAGAAAAAAATTTCAAAAATCGGCATACGTTGGCTAAAACGTCAAGGTGTGACTGGGCCTTAACGACCAGAGGCGATGACGAAAAACAGACACCAAATTGCGTAGATGATTATGATGATATATCCCTGGTGTTGGTTTAATAGTTAGGGTGGCATGCTTGGGATCATAGGATCTCGAGTTCAAATCCTGCTTTTTCCATTGAAATAATACCAGGTGGGGTTGACTCAGCCTGTCATCCTTCTGAGGTCAGCAAAATGAGTAACAGCTTGCTGGGATGATAAAGCCATTTGAGTATCCTGTGTCGGAGTGGTGACCCATCCAGGATTGTGCCCAATAGCCCAGGAGACTGCTTCGGCAGCACGAACGCTCTGCATAGTGTATGGTCCCGATGGATGAAGATACTCAACAAGCCCTCAAGTGTCATCCATTGCTCTCAAGTGTCAGTCTGTACATGCAATGGTGCAGTACACAATATGGAGCAGTTGTGGCTGAATACAATTCATCATGTTCGACCCTTA
This sequence comes from Eptatretus burgeri, assembly GCF_056783735.1. Lineage (NCBI taxonomy): Eukaryota > Metazoa > Chordata > Myxini > Myxiniformes > Myxinidae > Eptatretus > Eptatretus burgeri. Next base: position 32,774,411 of record NC_140973.1, read on the forward strand.
CGACATTCGTGCAAAGATGATCCCAAAAAGCATGTAATCTATTAATATTCCATTCCCCAAGTAATTAAATCGCTTATTCCAACTTTTCATAAAATTTATTAAATCAATTACAAAGGAAATTGCTTCGTAATCATTTAATTGTGAGTGCACACATTTTTTGTTTATCGTCCAAAAATTGTGTTGGAGAGGGGATTGAGGGTGGGGTGGGACATGTCCCTCCCATACCCCACCGATCGATGCTCAAGATTGGAGATGCAGCGATATTGGCAGGATTGTAGGTAGCTTGCATGTGGATGGGTGATGCAGGTGTGCAAAGGAGAAGTGTACATTATTTTCACATCATCTAACCAAAATGATATCTCACTATTTATGTTGCGCCATATTGCATTACTTTTTATCACTGTATGAGCGTTACGCCGTGCCGGTATGATTACAAGCGTTGTTCGCCCGGCCATTGGCAGCTGTGACAATAATTCCCAATTTTAAATAAATCTCATCATTGATTCACTGACCAACATTACATTTTGAAAAAAAAGTCTTTTTCGATCTTTTCTTTCTTCATGCGATGTATCGACAGAAAAGACTAAATTAATCAGAAACTGCATTTCAAATGTGAAAAGGGTGACTTATTGATGCAGAAGAGTACAAAGAAGTACGACCGACAAGAAATCAAGAAAATAAGGCAGGAAGAAAAGCAAGTTTGTCTGTGTTTTGTGCTCTCAAAGCATTTAAATCGGTCAGAGAAGCTCAGCAGAAAATTGTTCATCAACAAACGGATGATGAGAGGGCATCAAGGCAAACACAAATTGTCTCCAGCATCAGAGAAGGTGTGTGCCTGGTATTGGCTTGATCGTTAGGGTTGCGGGGCTGGGATCCTAGGATCCTGAGTTCAAATCCCACTTGGATGTTGAATTAATACCAGGTGGGGTTGACTCTGCCTGTCATCCTTCAGAGGTCGGCAAAAATGAGTGCCAGCTTGCTGGTATACGGTGTCGGAGTGGCGACCCATCCAAGATTGTACCTAATAGCCAAGGAGACTGCTTAGGCAGCAGCAATGCTCTGCACAGAATATGGTCCCAATGGATGGATCGGAGAAGGTGGTGTTCAGCTCTGCACAGGCAGCGAGCTAGTTGTCTGGTTGGCTGCTGGAATATCATATGAGGCTGATCCACATTTTTGAAGTTCAGATATTCAACACTCACTCCCTCATTTTGTTCTAATGTACAAATAAATAATTCACACCAGATTATATCGATTTGAAATTGAAGTTTTACATTGTAGCTCATATTTGATCTGCATATTCTGAATATGGTGAACCTTTTTTGTGACAACCCTCCACGTAGCACTTGGAGCCCAGCACCATGCAAGATTGATTGCCAAGGCATTATATGCCCTCAATATTTGGATGTTTAGGAAACAGTTTAAGCTCATTGGCCATGAAGAAAGAGAACTCAATAACTTCTGCATCTTTGTTGTTCGAGTCTACCTGAGGGCATAAGCCTGGTGTTGGCTGAGAGGCTATGGCGGCTGGCTTAGGATAGTAGGGACCTGAGTTTGAGCACAATTGGCTGCTGAATCAACACCAGATGGGGTTGACTCAGTCCGTCATCCTTCTGAGGTCAGCAAAATGAGTACCAGGGTATTGGTAGAGGGGTACAGCATCAGTGACAGAGCCAAACTTCCAAAAAATGAAAGCTACTAGGTAGCCAACCTGCCTTACGCAACAACAGAACATTAGGCCTGATTCACTGCTTGCTGCACATGCCATTTCTTGTCCTCGCAATGTCCGTATAATTTCCTATATATTGTTAAAAGAAGGAGGTGAATTCTGCCTTTTCAAAATTGGTGAACACCACCCGGATGGGTCCAGAACCAAGCTGGCTGAAGACAAACGGACGCTTCCGGAGACAAACACTGCCCAGACGCTTCCGGAGAAAAACACCGCCCAGACGCTTCCGGAGACAAACACCGCCCAGACACTTCCGGAGACAAACACCGCCCAGACACTTCGAGACAAACACCGCCCAGACGCTTCCGGAGAAAAACACCGCCCAGACGCTTCCGGAGACAAACACCACCCAGACGCTTCCGGAGACAAACACCGCCCAGACGCTTCCGGAGACAAACACCGCCCAGACGCTTCCGGAGACAAACACCGCCCAGACGCTTCCGGAGACAAACACCGCCCAGACGCTTCCGGAGACAAACACCACCCGGACGCTTCCAGAGACAAACACCGCCCGGACGCTTCCGGAGACAAGCAAAAATTTTGGCTCGGTAATTTAAAAAACACATTAATACGGCAAACTGCTTGGAAATCAGGTGTTATTTCACAAGTTGCTCAGAATGATGGAGAACGGACCACTCGCTCCGGGTGGCGGAGAACGGACCACTCACCCCGGGGGTTGGAGCATGGACCACTCAATATAGTTATCCAAACACTTGAAAAAGTTAAGTTTAATGCTTTGGAAATTACACATTTTCTTGTATATGTATGGAGGAGGGAAATAGCCTTGCTTGCTTGAAGTAAATAAGTAATGTATATCGACTTGGTTGTAAGACTCGTTATTTCTTTAGATTATCAGATTTCACAACAGATTTTGACAATTATTTACTCCGGATAATATCCGATCCTCAAAACCGAAATATTATTTCGATGATAAACTTTAATTAGTCCATGAGAGTAGATTGTGGAAAATCGCATCATATGTTGTATGAAATCGCTCCAAGCTCCTAATTTGAAAACTAGAGTACTCACAAAAGCAATGTATACAGTGATTCATAGCTACGATGAAGAAGCATTCGAAAATATGAGTGAGGAAAGTGGAAAAAAAAAAAAAAAAAAAAAAACTTTACCGTGAACAAATGTGGTTTTTTTTCTTTAATTTTCTGAAATTTGTAGAATTTGTTTTTTTACTTGGAAGTTGTGGGTCACGATGTGTAAATAAACGTGGAAAAAGTCTGATTTAATGAAATTTAATTCCAGGTAACAAGGCAACAAAAGGTGAAAATTTTGAAAGGGGGTGTAGACTTTCTATAGACACTGTGTGTATATTCAGTGTGTGTCAATAAAAGGTTAACCGCTTCAAATGACCTTTGTACTTTTAGTCATTACCTTAATATTTTTATATTTTACAAGAGTGATCAATGACCTTTGGTGATGTCATTCAAGCATAACCAAAATATTTTATGGAAAAAATAACGTTTTCTACAGAGTAACGAGTAAACATTATCAAGTGGTATTTTGAGACCAAATCAATTGCTTCCGTCCAGACAAGGTTCTGTACTGAATACGGAGTACGTCCCAGAAACAAGCCCAGCAAGCCAGCCATTTGGAAACTTGTGAAAAAGTTCAAAAAAGAGAAAGGACGATTCTCAACATTAACAAGGGAATATCCGGTCACCCAAGAAGTGCACGGTGTGAAGGAAACATGGAACGAGTTCGTCGTGAGCAAGTAATGCAAAGTCTGGAGAAATCACATCGACAAAGATTGGCTGAACTGGGTCTCACTCCCAGCAGTATCAAAAGAATAATGAAACAAGATTTAAACCTCTTTCCTTACCACAAATTGATGCATGGGGATAAAGCAGATGAGTCGCTTTGCGTGAGATGCTGCAGCAGAAGTTGGAGGCAAACCCAAACTGGATTCACGATGTGTGGTTTTAGTGACGAGGCACACTTTCATGTCAAAGGTGTTGTCAATTCACACAACAACATTTTCTGTGGAAGTCAATGTCCAGATGAGGTTGAAGAGAAGTCTCTTAAGGGTCGGAAAGTCACTGCTTTTGTGGCTGTCAGCCACAGAGGTGTGAAAACAAAAACGGAAGAACGGTCACCATCAATCAAGAACGATACCGGTCGATTGTTAACGCAATTTACGAAGACTTGAAGCAATCGATGAGCACTGCAGCCCTCCGGCGACTGTGGTTCGTGCAAGACGGTGCTACCTCAAATACAGCCAATGAAACAATTGCTTTTCTGCGTCAAAAATTCGGACGAGTTCTCAGTTTGCGTATGGGAAATGAATTGTCTCCACACAGCTCCCACCCACCTCAATCCGCTGGATTTGTTCCGCTAGGGAGCTTGCAAGAATAACGTCTACAAGGAATACCCCGGATCTGAAGGCAGCAGTTGGGGCTGATGTGCAGACAGTAACCATGAAAACTTGCAGAAACATCATTGAAACCTTCACAATTCATGTGAATGCATGTTGTGTGCGTGGGGATGCTCGCATTGAACACCTCAACTGTAAGCGCATTAACGCATAATGAGTTTCATTTCTCCATTATTTGCTTTTCATTTTATTACTCAATGTTTTGGTTAATAAAGTTTTGAAGTGGTTCACCTTTTATTGATACACCGTGTGTGTGTGGGTGTGTGTGTGTGTGTGTGTTATATGTGTAATATAAAGTGAAAATGTGTGTAATGTAAAGTGATGCAGAATCCAGATTTTGATCTTGAACATCACCAAAAGTGACATATATTTTTGCACTGTGGATTTCTATCAGCTGTTAAAATTTCATCCAAATCGGTTAAGAATCGGTTAAGTGTGTGTGTATATATACATATATACATATATATATATATATATATATATATATATATATATATATATATATATATATATCTTACTAGAATTCCCCGTCTGTCTGTCTGTCTGTTCCCAGGTACCACAAAAACAGCTGAACCGATCACAACCATTTTTTGGTGTGCAATCCTGGGACCCCTTGGAGGAAAATAGGCATAAATATAAGAACATTTTACCCCCTTGACGGCTCCCGTAGGGAGCGGGTGCTTCTAGTATAATCGTAACTTAACACCATTGACAGATATGAGAGAATATTTCAATGTAAAATATTTGTGCAATCCTCAAATTTTAATACCAAGTGCTGTATATGACCTCCCCTCTGTTCATTTTTTCCCCTCATTTTCTTACATGCAGCAACAGGTTATGCATGGCTTTCTGAATGGTGTTTTGTATAACTCCTGAGATAATGAATAAATGCATCTTTCAAATTAGCAATTACCATTGGTTTCAACTGAAACACTCTCCCTTTGAATAGTCCCCATTAAAAAAAACGAAAAATCCAGCTGTGACAACTAAGGGGTTTTGGGGGGCCATGGGAATTCAGTTCCGCAACTGATAAGTAATTAGGAAATTTTTCCCCTCAGCCAAGTGAGACATTCATTAGAAATGCGAGATGTGGCTCGATCTTCTTGAAACCATAGATTTTCATTATTTCTCAACCTGTTCCACAGGTAACTCTTCAGCTTGTTAAGATAACGGTCTGATGTCACAGTTACTGCCATTTTGGTGTTTGGGTCCTTCAAAAAAAATATGGAGTGGAGATTTGTGAGAAACTCAATCCAAACCAATCAGTCATGTTTCTTCATGTTCTTGTGGCTTTTCCAATCACTAAGGAAAAAAAAAATGCAGTTCTGTTTATTCATCATCCCATTAATATGAATGTGGCACTCAAGAGAAAATGAGCTCATCATTTTCCAGTGCTTCAGAAATGTGGTTACAAAATCCATACCATCTTCTGTGATAATGTTCAGAAAGTGACTGTAAAAACTTCATTTTGTACAAAAGAAAACCCAATGCTTTCCTCAAGTATTTGTCACAATAATGTGCTGCTGATTCCTGTTTCAGCTGAGAGTCATCTTGTTGATTTCCATGGACTTCTCTCCATGTGTTGCAGTGCAGGTTCATCCTGAACATGAACAAGCCATCCTGAACAACCCTTATTTGTGTTTTGTAATGAGTCAGTATCTTTCTTCTTTCGCACTCATGTCTTTACTGTTTTGAGAGTCGGTATATGGAATGCTGGGAATCTCCACTAAAATGCTCTCTGACCCTCTTTGGTGACTTTTTCAATGTACCCATCATAAATAAAGATGCCCTGCTTGAAGGTCAATTGCCACATTATTTTTAATACCTGTAAAAACTAGAAAGAGCAATCAGAGATTGCAGACCCTCGCTAGAACTTGTTTTATGTGGTGTTTAGAATGGGATTAAAATAACTTCAATTCAAATCAAAGGGGAAGACCAAATAGGTACAGTCCTGCATTGGAGTCATCAGAAGGAACTAGAACAAGCAAAAAAAGCAAAGATGAAGTCATTAGGAGGAACCTGGATAGGATTCACATTTCAGCTGCTTCCCCGCTACCCTCAAACACCCCCCCCCAGGCACAGCCAAGTGAGTCTTATTCAAAAAATAACCAAGAACTCAATCAATAATTTTTTTTAAATAAAGAACCCAGATCAAAAATAAATAAATAATTCTGCCCGTCAGACAATGTATCCGAGCAAGTTGAAATTTAAAACATGTATTCCCCATCAGAACTAGATTATAATTTTGAAGTTTCATGTCGATCGATCAAGAAATTCCAGAGAAAACATTATTTAATATTTCTCTTCAATCCAATATGACTGCCAAACCATGTGACCTATCAATTATTCCTTAACAAACTTGTACAACCATGGCTTCGGGAACATTTGTGTGACGTTTCCTTCAATCTGTCGAGAAGTTCTGCAGAAGAAGATTTTTTATAGGTTTGAGGGTAAATCTAATCTGGCTGCCAAACCAGGTGACCCATGACATCATATGTGTGAACCTTTTGTTTGTAATGGAGAGTCAGTCATGCATGCAAAGTTTTGTCTTGATCTGTTCAGAGAAGATTTTTGAAGGTTTAAGAAAAAAAAAAAAAAAAAAAAAAAAAAAAAAAACACTATGGCTACCGAATCACGTGACGGATGAGGTCATCAAATATATTTGTGGACCATTTTATCTCTAGATGACCCTCAACATTTTTCATATTGATCAGATGTAGCATTCTACATATGCAATCATGACATCATAACAAAGGCACCTATGAGGTCATATAAACAAACAAATAAATAAATAAATAAATAACTCACACTTATTCCCCATGAGGAGTAGTTGCTATGTACCAAGTTTAAAGTTTTTCCTTGGTGCAGTTTCAGAGATAGAGGTCCAAAGTTTTTGTTTTTCCAACATGGCTACCATACCACATGACCCATGACATCATAATTATGACTAAAACATTCTACATGATCAGTCACACCCATGGTGAAAATTTGAACTCCATCTGACAAGCAGCTGTGGAGAAAAACACGAAAGTTCTGTCCAGACAAACAAACAAACGGACTCAAACGCAACACCCTCTCCTTCGGTGAGGGTAAAAATAAAATGGTCGTTGGCCATTTCATATATACTAGCATAACCCACGCTCTGCGCGGCATGTTGGGGTGGGTGTGTTTGAGAAAGGAACTGATGCAGAGTATCAGTAGTAATTTTACTTTAATGCAGTAAGTGGAATACGATTTCACTGTTTCAGAACCATTTTATTTACTTATTTTTGTACCATGCACCTCATATGGTCTTTGAGATAATGTAAGCCGAATATCACGTTACTCGAGCGCAGAACAAAGTCGAAGATAGCGCGACACGAAACCACAAACTCGGAAATAATATATAAGATTCACAATCACATTACGAAAAAAAATCTCAGCATGATCAAATTCTGCTTGTTTTTAATGGTCCAGTATATATATATATATATATATATATATATATATATATATATATATATATATATATATATATATATATATATATATATATATATATATATATATATATATTGATACGGTTCTTCAAACCATATGCATACAACAGATAGTTGTCCTGAGTCAGTTATTCCATTAATATACGTGAAGTTAGGTCCCTACCTTTTGTTTAGTGGGAAAGCAAGGGGGTGCGTTGCGATGGGCTCTTAGTTAGGATTAATAAATCATTTTTCCCCTTTTATTTTATTCCCTCCTTTTACAATCCAGGTGCCTTCATCTCGCTTGTTGCCATCATTTCGCTGGCCACAGCATACCACAGTCTACCGAGCGACTCGTTTTCAGAGGCAAAATCCCGACGTTCGGCTGGACACACGCGTAAGCTGCACCGCCAACCAGCTTCCCAAGGCCAGACGTGGGCGGGCCAGCCGGTCTCTGGCTGAAACCCCGCCCAGAAAGGCGGACCACGTGAAGGGCCGGTCCAATCTGCATGCTCGGCTCGGACAATGACGTCAGGTTTCGGCAAGACTCCTCCTCGACCTCCGGGTTCTAAAAAGCGCGGACCTCCATGTAGTTGGTTGGTTGGGAAGAGAATTGCAGGTTTGATGGGAAGAGAATTGCAGGTTTGATGGGAAGAGAATTGCAGGTTGGTTTGGGAAGAGAATTGCAGGTTGGTTTGGGAAGATAATTGCAGGTGGGTTGGGAGGAGAAGTGAGAGGTTTTTGAGTATTGAAGAAGGAGTAAGGAGAATTGAAGGAGAGAAGGAGTCATTGAGAGTGAGTGTTCCTGCCACTTGTCTCCGCCGACACGACGTCGAATCGCCCCTTGCTTCTCGACCAAGCCTACTGTCTGGTCCTCATCTCCAAACTCAGGACCTCGACGAACAGCCTCTTGCCTGGTCCTGCCTGCTGCTAATCTCTCGCTCTCCCCCCCCCTTTGGACTCCGCTCTTCTCCACTCGAACCCCTCCTGCAGACACGATATCCACACGTACGGTTGTGGCCGAACAACTCAACCATTGTTGGGTGCCGCTGCTGCACCACGGAGCATCCCTCCCCCGAAACGCTCAGGTACCAAGAAACTGTAACCTCAACTCCCTCCCTCCCTGGCTGCAAAAGTCCCTTTCACAATTGGGTTCACTTTGTCCGAGTGTGTGTCTGAGAGTGATGGCACCTGTCCGTTAAGTAAGCCTGTATAAGATCCTTTATTGTTGTGATTGTTGCTTTTATTAATAATCGCATCAAGTCTGCACTGTGTCTGCTTTTGTAAGTTGCTTGTATAATTGTCAACCCCACACCTCTCTCATCTTTCCCTGCATTACACCTCCAATAAACCCTTTGTTGTGCTCCATGCTTTTCCTCGCTTATTATAAATAAATAATAATTGTAGAAATGTTCCCAGCTCACCTTTGTCTTTTCCCTCATTGGTCCAGCATGGTTCAGATCCAAGTCTAGCCGGGTCTTTATTCCCAACAATCCATTCCTTCTCACCGGTACGTCCTTGGCAGTGCCGCTCGGCTGCATCTGATCTGGAAAGGAGATCCGACCTGGTAGAGTGATCTGGTTCGGACAAGGCATACCGAGGGCGTGGTTCCCCGGTGGTTAATTAGGTAACCCGATTCACCCATAGGCGGAAGGACCCTAGGTCACGCGGTCAAGTTATTGGCGTCCACGGTCGGTTAAGTGACCTGCCGCGTCACGGAATTATCTGTGAGCGACGGCCTACAATTCCGGGGAATCTGGTGGGAATCGACGTAGCTTTCCCCATCAAGAGTGGTTTTCTCACCCGACCCCGCAACAATATGAATAGTCATGAAAATGACTTGGAGGTAAATTATTCAATCGTTATATCCTAATAAGTGTTTGCATTAGTATAGTATTGGTAAACCCCAATTAGTATCGATCAGAATTGTATGTTTAGTCAGATCCCGTTACCCTTTATCCTCGTGTCTGGCTTTCTCCCATTTCACATTCGTGTTTAATCATTAAATCATCACCCTCCCACACCCATCCCACTTGTACTTTTGTACATGACACACACTCACAATGGCAGGATTGTGTGTGCTACCACACAACCTCAAACACAGATTTTACAACAAGGGCAGGTTCACGTGTGCTCACTTGTGCAGCCAGGCATCATCAGTGCGTGGCAAAAATCTGCTCAGCAAGGGGAGGGGGAGGGGGAGTGATGGCTATAGAAGTCAATCCTCGCGTCAGTGAACAAAACATCTGAGAGACCTGAAACGAGCCAGACGGGACCACATGAAAACAGAGAGAGCGAGAGAGCGAGAGAGAGCGAGAGAGAGCGGTTAGCTACATTGAACAGGAATCCAAACTTATTGTTGATTTCTTCAAGACGATGTTTCAAGGCACTGATTAGCTAATCAATAATGCCAAGAAACATCTCAGTCTTGAATTTCTCCTTGGGTGACAGCACAGTGTTTTCAGCATCTCTATAGTCAAAGCAGTGGTTGCGCATCAGGACTCACCATTGGGATGAATTGTACTCGTTATGGTCACACAGTTTAATCCTTGGTCTTCAAAGTCCTCAAACACCATCTGCTGTCTTGACAAAATCGACAGGAGATTCCCAGTAAGGACACCGTGCTATTCACACGACAGCTGGTCTCTTGAAGCGAGAGAGTGGTCTGGTGAAAAGTTTTCTAAGACTGATCCAAATAGCAATGAGTATGGATGAATCCAGTTCACCTTATTTGTCAACAATTGACTGAGATTCAGTTCACCATTCAGTTCCACGTCAGTTGCCAAGTATTCCAAAACTTTGTAGATACGAGTGTAACCTTTGAGAAGGGCTGCCACTCCTCCACACCTTGCTGATCATCGAATACCTAGATAGATGCTTGACAAGACATCCCTAAAGGTTTCAGTTTTTCACAAAGCAGTTGCCAGCGATAAGTCGATGCAGAGAGACGAGTGTACAACTTTTGTACAATCCTGAAGAATTTTTTTTGCATTTCTACATGTTTTAAGTGATTTCCAACCCCCCCCCCCCCCAAAAAAAAAATGTTGGAGAAAAGAACTATAACTCTCAGCACTGTTGACATATTTAATGAATAAGATATAAGGTTCACTTGAGTGACCCAGCAGTAATGGCGGCGGAGGTTTTGCACTCTCCCGAGTGCTCCCTCTCGAGTTGCTATTGATATCGCACATGGTACACGTCTTGCAGACTCAGTAGTGTGCGTTTCTTTCTCCGCAGTCGTTGATACGCCAATAAGCATGAAAGCCGTACCATGGATGATGCGAGGCATGAAGGGTCGGGGTTCTCGTGCAAGTGCTCCAGGTAAATACCTGCAGCTACGGAGGAAATCAGGTCGAGTTTGACAAAGCAAAGGGCTTGCCTCGAGTTAGCATTTTTGATTGCTCAATGCATCCTTCTCTGATGAGAAGGGATGAGTGGTGATTCAATCATGTTAAATTCCGAGTCACAGGTGGGATGATTGGCCATTCCTCCATTTACAGGTGAGAGATGTAATTGGGATTTTCATGATCGTGTACATACATATTATATATTACACAAACAGTTGTCATTTACTTTGCACGATGCATGATTTATGAGTCGTGTAGTAGTGCTTGCATCAGTTTCTATGAATTATACGTGTTTAAAGACTTACAAGAACCAAACTATTATTCAGGCCTGGATTGTGAAACAGCAGGAGATTCAGGAATGCTCGGAATGTACCCATAATGCAATAAATAAAAGTGCAAGGCAGTTTGTGGCCCACATTGCAGAAAGTTATGCAATGGGAGCCACAGAGAAAGGACGTTAGACAAAGTAGACGAGTGAAGATCTTACCAATTCCCTAAAAAAAGAATATAATCTCATAATTCTCACCGAATCGGAATACAAATTCCCTAGTTAACGGCAAACAAGCAAACGGGTCACCAATATTTTATAAACAAAACAAAAGATCTAAATTATAAATCATGCACATCAGAAATCTGGTTCGATACAATATATCTCGGAGAAACATGAATCATGTATGACGTTAGGTGGGTTTGAAGTTGGGAACCATGAATCATAGTAGAAAAGAAAAAGGCACCTACAAGTGGAAATGAGGTCTGCTCTACCCTGTTTGTTGCCAAATCAGCGTCATTACTTCGTGCGGTTCTTGTTTTGACTGACAGATGGGACAGGCAAATAATTTGTTCATAAATCCTAATTGTTGAACAGCAACTTGGCTATTCTCAAAGCATTATATTAACATTTACACAACAGCAATTCTCAAACACCCTATACAGGTACTTAACTTTATTTTGATCACGAACCTTTTAATGTGACATAGCTTATCTATACCTCCACCACCAAAGGTGCATAGAGGTCATGTTTTCACCTCTCTGTCTGTCTGTCTATTTTTGAGCAAAATATCTCAAAAAGTTGTGGACAGGTTGGGGCAAAAATTGGTGGACGGGTTTGGGTCTGCAACAAGGAAGAATTGATTCGATTTTGGTGAAGATGCGAATCCAGATTCGGCTTGAGAATTTTTCAAGGGATTCGTCACCATTGAGATTTGGGACTAAAACGATATGGAGCACGATATCTCAAAAAAATTGTGGATGGATTCGGATGAAAAATGG
>NC_140973.1:32791599-32794099 GCF_056783735.1 Eptatretus burgeri
AGGATGGATCGGATAAACCAGTGAAGAAGTAAAAGTAGACTTTTGTGGAAGTATTCCCAGGTAGAATCAAGGTGAGGTACTGTGTCGATGGTAGGCTAATCTTGTTCTGAGAAGGCAGACTGAAGTCTCTGCCAGTTTGTCCTGTATGATCAACAATTCTGCACCATTTAGGTTGCTCCCTTATAATAGGCAGAGAGATATGGGTCTTGACAAGAAAGTGATGAGAAGAGACTATAGGGGTGGCAGAAGAGGAACAAGAGTGATTGGATGGAAAGTTAGTCATTACTAGGTCCAGGAACGAGGCCATACCAGTAATTTAAAAACAAAAATAAAACAACTGGGTCGGGAAGTTTTCAGAATGGGTCAAACCCACAGAGTTGCAGAAGGCCTTTGCCAACATGCCATTACCATCCTGGTTGTTGCTGAGCCAATACCCGACCAGCAGGCATGGTGACATTTGAAATGGAGGAGGAGATGAGAAACAGAGTTGGGATGGGTGATTATGAGTTGGTCAATGTTAGAGAAAACAGAGGTACACACACACACACACACACACACACACACACACACACACACACACACACACACACACACACACACACACACACACACACACACACACACACACACACACACACACACACACACACACACACACCTGCCTGATGGTTGCAGTGCTGGTAACAGACAAGAAAAAGCTATATACCATGACCAAGATTCAACGTTTTTATCAAGCTGTGATGACTATAACGTAGACAATCCACGGATGGTTTGATGTAAAATCATCAAAATCTTACATCCATACATTGTGAGAGACGTATACCTGCCAGATCATCACGTCAGAAAAGCCTTTGGAGATGGAGGGGAGGTGAGGGATAATGACTCAGATGCTGATTTATCATTTAATTACTAGATTATTAGAGGAAATAACATGCATTTCACTACAGGAGACTCACTGTATATTTAGAAGGCACCAGCACATTACCTGTAGGGTGATTGCATCACCACCCTCCACCCCCCCACCCCTCACTCCCCACCACCCACTTGGTGACAGTGCACCCTTTCTCAACCCACTACAGTCACAGGACACCATTTCTAAGATCATATCACTGCACAGTGATCATTCCCTTAGTGCATCTGGCCTATGTGACAATGTGCCTTCAGACATCTGATCTGGAACTAGAGGAGGAGGAGGAGGAGGAGGATGGAGAGAGGCTGGAGGGAGTTGAGAAGCTGCTACTCACAAATTACACACAGGATACATGACTTGGTACAGGGAAGGAGTGGGGAAGAGATGTTTCGCTGTCTTGGACAGATGCACTCACTCTTACATGGCCCAATTTGATTCCGAAGGTAAAATAGCCAACATTTGAAAATGGCAGCATAGAGGTCATTTGAATATATTCAGGGTATATTATGCGAGTGTGTGCTTTTACGTCTCGTCTGGGTATCATTTCTCAAGGAGCGGACAACAAACAATCCACCTTGCGCTTTACAGCAAGTGATATTGATAACAACAAGCCATCCCCGTGAGGACGTATAAAACCAATCATCCAATCAACTCGCATTCACTTGAATGGATATCCCACAATCGATAACGACAATAGCAATTGGTAGAGTGCATACCTCCACCAGGCTTAACAGTTTATGTTTTGTATCCCATTGATAGGCTGGATCTGGATCCGAGCCCGAACCAAAATCTAATCGGATTATTGTCGTCACCTACCCACCTCATCCACCAAGTGTCATCATAACTAATCCACAACTTTTTGAAATATCATGTTAGATATAGTTTTTGGCCCTCTCGATGGTGAAGAATTGTTTAAAGAATTTAAAAAAAAAAAAAAAAAAAAAATCGGATCTGGATCCAGATCTTCACCAAAATTGAATCGATTCGTCCTCGTCATACACCAACCTGTCCACCAAGTTTCGTCCAAATCCGTCCAGAACTTTTTGAGATATCTTGCTCACAGACAGACAGACAGACGGACAGACGGACAGGCAGAAGGGGTGAAAACATAACCTCCGTCCACACAGTAATAAAACGCTTTGGGAGGATTTGGGAAAGAAGAAAAATGAAAAGAAGAAGAAAAATAAATAAATAAATAAATAAAACAACAGAAACAAACAGACTTGGAAATTGGCCATGGTGCTTGCGATGGCTTGCCTACTCTACACGAAGGACACCGTGACATCTTTAACGTACGCCAACCAATTCCGGCAGACGTGACGCTCCGTTTAATGGCCATCCCACGGGACGGCACAACACGTTCATGCCTGTAAAACACCAGAATGACTTTACAGTTGGGTGGCAATTGAAACCCAGGCTAGACAGCTCAGGGGTGAGTGTGCGTACCTCCAGGTGATCCTGTCAGCCCCACTCAATGAATGCCAAATGAACAACAACAACAAAAAAAAGCAACACAAACTACGTGAACCTGTCAGCTACAGTCTGAAACAAAACAAAACAAATTAATCTTGATATTTGTGGTTCCACCGA
>NC_140973.1:32799888-33012388 GCF_056783735.1 Eptatretus burgeri
ACGATATTATTTTTGGCCCGATGTCTCAATGGTGAAGAATCACTTTAAAAGTTCGAGTAGATGGATCTGGATCTGGATCTTCACCAAAATTTAATCAATTCGTCCGTGTCACACATCCAACCTTGTCCACAAAATTTCATCTGAATCCATCCACAACTTTTTGAGATATCCTGCACACAAACAAACCAACCAACAGACAGAGAGGGGTGTAAACATAACTTCCTCCCACCATTGGTGGTGGAAGTAACTGGAGTGACTTTATTGGGATACTCTTATCTGATCCATACATGTATTGCAAGTGTTTACCACCAAGTTTGTCCGAATTCGTTTTTAATCTTTTTGAGATATCCTACGCACAGACAGACAGACAAACAGACAAATGAAATTGCACGTTGAGCAAGGAATTGCCAGAATAACTTTGTCATATCTCCATGAACTCTGAAAAAACATAAAACCTGGAAATCTATTTGGTTCTTATAAGTCGATAGTGCTACTGTTTAATGAGTTATAGCACTTAGTTTGGTCATGATTGTAAGTTGGAACTCAATCGGACTTGAAATGGCGTTTTTATCGCAATTTGAAAGTTTTGACCCGACCCCCCCCCCCCGACATTCGACCCCTGACCGCTAAGAAGGGTGTTGGTGTGACACCCCAATGAGACATATGGTTGGATGCAGAATTGGAAGATGCACATTTTGGATTTGGTTTAAAGTCGATACGACCATTTTAGCGGATGTTATTGCGAAAATAAGAATTTCGGTTTTACGGTGACCTTGACCTTGACCTTGACCTTTGACGTAGATTCACCAAAAACGACAAGTGTCTAAGTTGGACCATGGCCGACGTCTTTACCCAGTTTGGTCATGATCGCTGAAACGGTGTGGCTACTACAGGGTAAACAAACACACAAACAAACAGACAGACAGACACAGAATGACACACACAACCGACCAACATAATTGCCGAAATCCGAACAAACAGACAGGGAGGGGTGAAAACATAACCTCCTTCACCTTTGCTGGTGGAGGTAATAAATACGTTGTGTGTCAGTGCCTATTACATACTACTTTGAAGCATACAGGATAACAGGAAAGAGTGCAACCAAACTTATCAAATTTAGCACAATTATAGATAGATAACAATGGTACATAACAATATAATTTTCAGAATTCTTACAAAACAGCCCCATGAGGTTTTCACTCAAAATTATAGCAAAGTAGCAGTTAGTTGATTGCTCCTGACTCCTCCATGTGATTTCATAACTCACGTTTTAATGTACTGTACATCCAACATCGACAACATAACTTCTTTGCAAAGAAAATGCAAGACTCAAACTATAATATTGAGTTATCAAGTGGGATGTCGACTTGTAAAATTTGGATTAATTTTGGCGGCCACTTTTACCAGACATGTCCCTCCCTCCTTTACTTTGAATTTTAACTTAAATTTTTTTTAAAAAGAGGCTTGCATCTTAAAAAATTACCGGGAAAATATCCCAGTACCTATGCATGTTGTCATATGACACAGCATACTAATCATGGTTCGCACAGCCATGGAAAACCAAATTTCCAGTTTACCAGGATAAAAAGTTGTTTTCCAGGACTTTTAATACAATTGGAATGAACCACGATAATAAGAAAGAAACCTTATTTGTTTTCTGTTGTTCCATATTCCATTGAATATTTCAGTAATACATGTATACCTACAGACAAAATTTACAAGGTTAACATATTACACCACAGAACCATTCCAAGTTGTACCTTTTGCAGCATTAATTACCAGCTTCTGTCAAATGGAGTAAACTGCAATTAATAATTACTCATTTTCATAAAAAATTTATGTCAACAAATTATGCTCTCCATATATAAGGTGGATTTTCGGATTACAGTAAGCACTAGTTTTACGTGGAGGTTACCATTCCTCTAACCTATAAACTCACATGTCATGAACTTGAGCAGTTTACCGGAATCACTCTCACTCATGGTGCCAAACCAGAGCATTCACTGCCCTTTATGTTTTCTGCGCATTTATTTACTTGGTGGATACTTGACTCGTTAACGCAATGATGTCTGCCCATGCAGAAACACCGTGCATTCTCGCCTTGACTTGGCTTATCCAAAACCTCCACTTTCGGTGTCAAAGACATCGCTTTCCTCAACATTTTTTGCACTTTGTTCACCACTATCACCAGTTTTCCTCTTGGGAGTGATGGTTAAAAAAAAATCACTAAGGGCAATAACCGAAAACAAAGGAATTGATTATGATTCCACGTACAACTAGGAATGGTTCTATGGTGTAATATGTTAACCTTGTAAATTTTGTCTGTAGGTATACATGCATTACTGAAATATTCAATGGAATATGGAACAGAAAACAAACAAGGTTTCTTTCTTATTATCGTGGTTTATTCCAATTGTATTAAAAGTCCTGGAAAACAACTTTTTATCCTGGAAATTTGGTTTTCCATGGCTGTGCGAACCATGATTAGTATGCTGTGTCATATGACAACATCCAAAAGTACTGGGATATTTTCCCGGTAATTTTTTAAGATGCAAGCCTCTTTTTTAAAATTTATAAGTTAAAATTCAAAGTGAAGGAGGGAGGGACATGTCTGGTAAAAGTGGCCGCCAAAATTAGTCCAAATTTTACAAGTCGACATCCCACTTGATAACTCAATATTATAGTTTGAGTCTTGCATTTTCTTTGCAAAGAAGTTATGTTGTCGATGTTGGATGTACAGTACATTAAAACGTGAGTTATGAAATCACATGGAGGAGTCAGGAGCAATCAACTAACTGCTACCCAGGTCAAAAAACCAGTAAAGACCAGTAGCTTACTGGTCAACTGGTACCAGTTGAAAACCAGTAGCCAACTGGTACCAGTAAAGCCAGTTAGTTTCTTACTGGTTTTAATATGGAAATTGGAATAGAGTGATATATTACCAGTTGAAATACAATTGTATTTAACTAACTGGTATCAACTGGGAGCAGTACATTGTAACTGGTATCAACTGGGAGACCAGTACATTGCAACTGGTATCAACTGGGACCAGTACATTGCAACTGGTATCAACTGGAACCAGTAAGACTTTAACTGGTACAAATATGAGCTACTGGTTTTTTCAACTGGGAAATTGGAATTCTGACTGAATTTAACTGGTACCAGTTGAAACCAATAGAGACCAGTTAAAGACCAATTAGAACCAATAGAGACCAGTTGAAAATGTGTACTGGTTTTAACTGGTTTTTCGACCTGGGTACTTTGCTATAATTTTGAGTGATGACGCAGAGATAGGTGCAGTACAATACTATATGCAATGCATGTCTCAGTTACCACCTGCACCACAGCAGCGTCGCTGATTTTCAATTACTAGCAGGGTACCAGTGTTCGACGGGTTCATACATGTCTCACCTCAAATGAGCAATTTTTAAGTGTGTATTTGTAGAAACGGGAATTCAATGTAAAGTGATGACGTGGACCATGACACGTGGTACATGTTTACCTTGAAGACAATGACCGTCTGCTCAGAAGAAGAACTATCATGAGTGATGCATAGCACGATACTTGCGGAATCCAAATAAACAATCATTGCCATGGAAACAGAAATTTGGTAATTTGACCTCTCAAGTGTTTCACATTATGGAATGTTGTGAATCACAAATTTGGTTGATACATTTTCTAATTGCGGCCGAAAAGGGTGTTTTCCATGTTTTGGATGGCATTGACCTGACCTTTGACTAATTTTCAGATTTTATACACATCACATATACTACACGTTCATACAAGTAAGCTGTGTAAGTTTCAATCTGATAACTTGAAAAATTCCTGAGGTTTGGCAACAATAAATCACAAAAAAAATCCAAATCGATTATAATGGGGTGAAATTGTTGTCATAGACACATTCTTCTCTGACATGTTGGGTTGTCCCCTTCGCAATATGGGATGTTTTCTATGTCATGTGAAACTTTTCGCTATGTTACAAACCAAGATGGGCAGAACCTGAAAAAAAAAGACAGAAAAAAATAATTAATTAGTTCTATTTTGTGCCCTTTTACCTTGGTACTGAGGAAGTTTACCAGTTTACCGTGGGGGTGGGGGGGTTGATTATGGCTGGCTGGTAAGCCTCGAGTGTTACTGCAGAAGGCCCTCAGACAGGTTTGAGTGGTCTAAGTGTTCCAACTGGGTCTATAGGATCTCCAGGGTCTGAGGGTCCTAAAGGGTCTTAAGGGTCTTAATGGTCTTTGGAGTATTTAGGGTATTAGCATTATAAAGGGTCTAAAGGGTCTTCGGGGGGTCTTCAAGGGTTTTATGGTTATAAAGGGTCTAAAGGGTTTTATATAGGTATTGGAGTCTTGGGGGTCTAAAAGAGCATTGGGGGTCTTGAGGGTTTTGAGGTTCTTAGGTTGTTTTTTGGGGTGTTGAGGGTTTTATGGGTCTTAAGGTTCAAAATGAGTGTTAAGGGGTCTTCAGAGTGTCAAGGGTTCTCAAGGTATAGATGAGTCTGGAACTCGCATGCACACACGGATGCATGCATGGCTCCTTTTATAATATAGATAAGAGTAAAGTCTAAACAATGTAAAGTCCCAGGGGTCCTCAAACATTTTTGTTCTGAAAGGATAAACTCAAGAGGCCATTAACACATAATTAGAGGCAGATATAACCGAAGAACACAAGAAGGGATTCGTCCAGAAGTAATTTACCAGCTAAATTAGCACCAGTGATTGGGATTAGCTTTGCAGTCTGGATTGACTGATGCACCATTTTGATGTGACTTTGATGGTAAATCCCTAGAGGAGGTTAAAATTGGTAACTTTCTCTTAAAGCTTAAAGAGACCGGCAGAATTAACACTGGGGGGGGGGGGGCGGTGTAAGGCTGCCAGATAATTTTCTATTTGTGCAATTTTCCAAGAGTTTCAATGACGGACAAGTTTCCAAGGACTCTCCAGTCCTGGAAATGCTTTTTCCTTTTTCCAGGAGTTTCAAGGACTGTGCAGACTCTGTGAATACAATTGAAAGAAAATGTGGGATGTTTAAGAAGTAGCCATTTGTTAACTTGCTATAGAATGACATATAAACATTCTTTATCATTCACATTTGTCCTTTACCAGTATTTATGTTGAGAATCACAGGAGGAACTTACAAGGAGAGGCAGGACTGGGCTCCTCTGAGTATTCCTCAATGAATACTGGGTGTACGTGGCCATAACCATTGATGGATTTGGCTGGAGGGACTGCAATATAAGCCATGAGACAAACAATATCTTTATGAGTACCTTACGATACTAGTAAAAGCAAAAATGGCAATACAGGTACTGTTTCAACGATAAAGCTGCAGGTACAAGTTGTACAAAATGTTTCAAGGTTAAACTGCACTTGTTGTACTCAATTATCATAAAATAATTACAACTCACTGAAGGGTTGGGAAGTAGTGGTGTTAATTCCTGAGTGAAATGATATCACAACTGCATAAAGCATTCTGAGGATTTACAAGAAGGCTGCAAGTCGTGTCATGTGCTGAGGTCATGCAACAAAGTTTGTGATGAAGGAAAAAATCTCAAATCAGCTGACATTTACTGGACAAAAGCTGTACATTTTGGCAAATGTGATGTACGTACAGTTTCCTGCATAGGTATTCACACCCAACCAATAATGTCACATTTAGATGAATTATGAATTATGAATTATGCAGAAACAATTTTTCCAAATGAACTTTTTTATTCATAACTGAAGAGATCAAACTAAACACTTGTAGTTGAAGGAGGTTACATGTCAGGAATCCCTTCAAAAACATGTACAAATCAAAATTCACTGGAAGCAAAAGTATTCAGCACTTGGTGGAAACACCTTTTCAAGCAATGAGTACACGATGAGTCTTTTTGGGTCGGTCTCGACCAGCTTCGTACAGTGAGATGGTGAAATATTTGTCCATTCTTCACGTGAAAATTGCTCTCGTTCTACCAAGTCTGATGGGGATCATCGATGGACTGGAGTCTTCAAGTCTCGCCATAAATGTTCAATTGAGTTCAAGTCAGGACTTTGACTGGGCCACTCAAGAACATTCATTTTCTTCTTATTCAGCCTCTCCGGTGTGGCTTTAGCTTTGTGCTTCGGATCATTGTCCTGCTGAAATGTGAATCTCCTCCCAGTTTCACATTCATGGCTGACTCAAACAGGTTTACATGAAGGATTCGCCCATACCTTGTATTGTCCATTGTCCCTTATATACTGACAAGCTTGCCAGACCCTGCTGATGAAAAGTAGACTCATAACATGATGCTGCCACCACCATGCTTGACAGTAGGAATGGTGTTGACTTGGTGATGTGCAATGTTAGGCTTGTGACCACAAACCTTTTCCCCACATGCCTGCAGTATCATTAAGATGCTTTTTCGCAAACTCCATACGAGTTTTTAGATGCATCTTTTTCAGTTATGGTTTCTTTCTTGCCACCTGTCCATAGAGGCCAGCTTTGTGAAGGGAACAGGACATTGTTGATTGATGAATACTGACCCCCATCTCAGACATAGAACCTTGCAGATCTTTCAAGGTCATTGTTGAATTTACAGTGACATCCCGAACCAGATTCCTGCTTGCCCTACTGCAGAGTTTGGATGGGTGAACTGATATGGGTAGAGTCTGGGTGGTATGATATGTCTTCCACTTCTTAATGATGGATTTCACCATACGCAAAGGGATAATAAGTGACTGAAACCTTCTTATAACCCTTTCTTGAACAGTGCTTCTCCACCACTTTATGTCTGACTTCTTCTGAAAGCTCCTTGGTCTTCATGTTGGCCTTGTTGGTTGACCAAGTGAGTTACACATTAATACTCCTTAGATAAGTGGGGGAGCTTAATGTTGAAGTGAAAATAAGGATTAAATACAGATGAAACCTATTACATTTATTTTGTAACCTTTCAAACAAATAAATGGCTTCTGAAGTGATTTACAGTTAATTAGGCAAAAGGGTTGAATACTTTAGCAACTGAGAATCTTCTCTGCTAATTTAACTTTTATCTTCTCTTTTATCTTCTTTTAATCACATTTTATCTGCATTTTTTAGCTTTATCACTTTTGAGTAGTTTGTGAAGATGAGATATTAAGTTTGATTTGAAAGCATGAAGAAATAAGCTCAGGTGGCATCAAAATGTGAAAACTTTGGCGGGGGTGAATACTTTTACAGGCCACTATGTATGTATGTATATGTGTATACTGTGTGTGTGTGTGTGTGTGTGTGTGTGTGTGTGTGTGTGTGTGTGTGTGTGTGTGTGTGTGTGTGTGTGTGTGTATGTATATATATATATATATATATATATATATATATATATATATATATATATATATATATTGTTATAAATTCTGGCCCGCCTGGCGTGCGATCGGCCGCGTACCTCGAATGGCAGCCGCGTCGCCCACCAGACGGACAATTCAGTCGTGACCCTCCTGGAACTACCGCCAGGAGCCAGTCACGGGTGGGGGTTTAACCTCACCACAACCCAGTCCGCATTCCACCCGCGCGAAATAGGGTGAATTGCCGAATGTCGATATACCTAAATACCCGCGCAGGTAACCTACCGAGGGGTTGCACCATGCCGCAGGTCAGCTTAGGACACGAACCGCTGAAGCGGTTCGTTCCGTGCTACAGGGATAAACGAGCGGTGTTATCGCCGACCTCGACGGTTCAGATTCTTCAAACTCCGGTGTTAAAAACCCACGACTCATTCCACGATGCAAAATGGCACTTCCAATGTGGTGAAAGGGGGATGCGACGAATGGGATACGTTGCACACAAGGACATTTAATTTATTATAAAGCACATATTACACATACAACACAAGCAAGGAATCATGCACGTATTTACAAGCAAGGTAAATAAAAAGCAATACAACCGACTACAATGAGAATGTACATGCACGTAACAGTTGTTACTTAACAGGACACGGCGCCACAGCATGCATACAAAATAAATAAGAACAGAGTTCAATTTGTTCGACCACTTTATTAGCGTGGAACGACAATAATCAAACAAGTATTGAACAGGTTGAAACACCCACAATATCCCTGGCTCCGGCTCAGGCTGCGCATGCGCACTGGCACAGGGGACCGTCGATATGTAGAAGTACCGTAAAGTACAATGTTCTCTATCTCCCTCCGAGTCTTTATTATGTTAATAGATAAAGGCTGAGAAAATATTAAGTTTAATGAATGAACAAAAGTTGATATCGCCCATCATGTGACTTCCATGGAGTAGTCCTTGTGCCAGGCAGGCACGCTGGTCACTCTGGTGGATCGGCGTTGACCTATTGCTGGTGCTGGTGGTGTCACATCGGGCCCCAGTGGGGATGGGGCTCTCGGGGTTTCAGGGGCCGATGGTGGCGTCTGAAGGATCGCGCGCCTTGGTGTGCCTCGTCCTGGTGCTGCTGGCGTGTCTGAAATGGGTGTCGTATTGCGCCGGGGTGTGCATACTGACGTCAGTGCCGGCGTGGGCCCCGTTGGCATCGCAGATGTCACGGGTTCGCTGTCGAGGTCAGGCAGTTGCGGTGTTACAACGGGTGCAGGTACAGTGATGCGGGTTGCTAGATCATCATAGATAGACCGGGGTGGCAGCTGGTCATTGCGAACTGGGCTAAACTTACGCAGGAATTTCCTGTTCCGAAGTGTGACTCTGCCCGAGCCATCGATCTTGATCACGTATTGGTCGTGTTGGCGTACCTCCACGATACTGCCTGTCTTGTCCCATTTTTTTGGCGTGGAATCCTGTCTGGTTCTGTACGTGGACTAGGTCCCCTACAGCAAGTGGCGGAAGGCGTTTGGTGTGTTCTGCCCAGGTGTCGGCTGTGCGGATATGACGTTTGCGGAGGGCCTCCTCCCTCGCTTTCAGGGTCTCATGCCAAGTGTCATGCGGTCTGTACTTCCCGGGGATAATTGGGATGAAATCGCGTATCGGGCGGCCGAAGACACACATTGCCGGGGAGATCTTCGTGTCAGGGTCAGGCGTGTTACGATATTGTAGTATCGCTCTCTGCACAGCGTCAGTGTCAAGTTCTCCCTGCGGGCTGGTGTTGTCCGTGATAAGTCGTTTCATTGTCTTAACTCCAATCTCCACGTGACAGTTGCTGTGAGGGAAGGCCACCGATGACAAGCGGTGGTGTACGCCCCATCTGTGCAGGAATGACCTGGTCTCGGTGGAGGTGAACTCCGGTCCCCCATCCGACGCGAGCTCTTCTGGTGTCCCGTACGTCACGAAGGCGCGACGTAAGTGGTTTATGAGTCCGGCGGCGCCACCCGTCGACTTTGAGATGATCGGCCAGTTCGAGTATCTGTCCACCGTCACAAGGTAGTGTGCACCCCTGTGTACAAAGAAGTCTGAGCACACTGCCTGAAAGGGGTAAACGACCGGAATAGGTGGAGTTGGTGGCGCTCCAGGCTGTGATGGTGCCATCCGGTGGCAGTGTTCGCAGTTTTTCCGAGTGGCGCTGATGTCGGCCGACATGCCTGGCCAGAATACAGAGGATTCTGCGCGGGCGGTCATCATTGATACGCCCTGGTGGGCAGCGTGTAGGGCGCTCAGCACATCGCCGCGGAGTGAGGGTGGTATGACTACTCGGTCCTCGTATAGGATCACTCCATCTGTCGATGTAATGTTCTCGCGGTACTGGTGATAGTCGCGAATTGTCTCTGGCATCTCGATTTTTGAGTCGGGGATGCCGTTCATTGTCATTCCCTCCAATATGTGCATATCGCCATCGCTGCTGGTGGCTTCCCTGACGCGATCCCATGTTACTGATCGCAATGATTCGAGGCCCGCGGCACACCATGCCAGGTTGTCCTCCTCGACGTCGTCGTCATACTCTGGCTCAGTTTGGCGTAGGAGGGACAGGACGTCAGTGTGCGTGCTTGGTTGGAGGTGGGTCGCTATGGTGGCATTGTCATCTGGAAGGTTCATGAGTGGAGGTCGCGTGGTGCCAACCGGCCTGCGCGACATGGCATCTGCCGCCTTGTTCTTCATGCCCGTGATATGTATGATGCGGAAGCGATAACGCAGGGTCTTCTCCTTGAGGTTCCTGAGGCGGGGGTTGGGTATGTTGTCAAGTGCTCTGTCCGAAAGGAGTTTCAGCAGTGGTTTGTGGTCTACCGCAACGATCAGGTTCTCGCAGCCCAGTACGAAGTAGCGCGCCTTGTCCAAGGCATCCGCGACTGCGAGAGCCTCGCCCTCTATGGGCGCGTATCTGGATTCTGCCGCATGTGTAAATCTGCTGCCGACCAGGGTTATTTTCCATCCATCAGTGCAGCAGAATGGTCTAACTGGCACGCATCGGCAGTGCTTTTGAAGCAACCAGAATCCGATTCCCTCCTTCGACCAGTCCGTGGCGATGCATGTTGGCTTAGTTTTGTCAAATATGCGGACACCGTGTTCGATTTCTTGTACGATCACGTCTTTCGACTTGCGGAATATGTCCTCTAACTCTATGGACCACTGGAAGCGTTCTCCACTTTTCAGGAGCTTCCGGAATGGCTGCATTCGTTCGGCCATACTAAAGGCGTATGCCACCTGGTTGACAAGCCCGAACCACAATCTGACGTCGGTGATGTTACGCGGTTGTGGGAAATCGTGGATTGCTTCCAGGTAGCGGCTGCACGGTCGCACGTCGGTCATGGTGATGGTGAAGCCCGCGAAGTCCACCGTGGGTGCGCTGAAGACAAACTTCTCCGGGTTGAGGATGATTCCATTCCGGCCGCATATATCCAGCCATTGGACCGCCTGGAAGTAGCTCCCCTCAATCGTGTCTGACCATAGTAGCGTGTCATCTACGCACTTGGTCTTGTTATCAATGTCCGCGACAATCTCATCGTATCGTCGTGAGTAACCGTCCCCCGTTGCCATATACCCTTGTGGGGCAGATAGGTACCGGTAGCGCCCCCATGGAGTGATGAAGGTCGTCTTGTGGCGGTCGTCCTCGTGTAGGCGGACGCTATGGTAACCGTTCCATGCGTCGAATACTGTCTTGTGCTTCCCGTTAGGTACGCGTCTCGCCTGGTGGAACGGGGATTGGGTGTGGTGGGTCTCGCGGAACGCATGCTTGTTCAAGGCCTGAAATTCGACGGTGCGTCGCGGCTTGCCATTCTATTTCGCGCAAACTACCATGCGGTGACACCATGTCACCGGCGTGCCGACGGGTACTTCCTCCAACACGCCGAGCCGAACGTCCTGGTCGAGGCCTGCTTTTACCTCATCTTGCCAATGTATGGCCACGGAGATGGGAGTGTGATGGGCAACCGGTGTCGCGTTCTCACTGAGCATAAGACGTAGTGGCGGGCCGGTCATTCTCGGTAGTGGCTGGTGTGGGCACGTGTTGAATGTGCTCTGAGCATACATCCTGAGTAAATGTGACTGTAGTGCCTCTCTGTTGGCCTCGGTCGCTGGCATGGGGAGTGCGGTCGGCTTGGTCGGCGGCTCCGCGCGTCGCGGGCAGTCGCACAATTCCGAGGTCGTCAGATTCACCTCTCCGAGTGTCGGGAATCTGTCCAAGATCATTCCCAGGTCCATGCAGGCCGCGCGGGAGAGGAATATGCGGTCTGAAGAGTCCATCACGTACGCGATTTGGCGCGTCTCCAATCTCCGAGCGTCGTCACTGTTATCGGCGAATCTGACTACCACGGCTCCGAGGATACAAATTCCTTTGTTGTTTGCGGCCTTCATGGTCATGGATACAGGTATGAGGTCCTCGGAGGTCCTCGGTACTCAGGCCCATTTGTTGGACGATTTAATGCCGATCAGGCAGCTCTGGCACCCCGTGTCTGCCATAGCGGGTAGGGTTACCGCGCGGGTGTGTTTCAGGAGGTTAAAACCCAGCGCTTTGTAATCCTCGCGCTTGTTGGTGAGAGTGAGGTTGACGTATGGCTGCGGGTCGGATATGCGTTTCATCCACTTATCGCACATATCATCGTACAGGTGGTGAGCGAGGGGAAGCGTGCGCATTTCGTCCTCTGTGCTGGCCATGGTGACCGTGCATAGCTCGACGAAGGCTGCCGTCTGCTCGTCGTACATCCCGTCGGTCTCCTTAGATGGGGGTCTTGCCGATCGGCTGCCCAGGCACGCCTTGTCGAGGTGATTCTGGCGGTCACACTTCCGGCACTTTTTACCGTATCCGGGGCACTCGGCGCGTCTAGCGCGCCATTGAGGCGTTTTGCCTTGGCCCACCTCGCCGCAGTAGATGCATACTCCTTCGGGCTTGGCCTTCCGTTTTTCCGGCCTGGCTCCTACTCTGGCACGGACGTCCTGTTGCTTTCCCCGCCGATACGAACTACTGATCGCGTCCGTGCTCTGAGTGTCAAGCAGGCGCGATGCCGAGCGTTTTCCAGACTCTTTGGCCTCGATATACTCTATCATATCCTTTAATGGCATGTCCTGGTTCTTCTCACCGAGTAGGTCAAGTTGTATTGCTTGGTCCGCGATGCCACGGGCAACCACGTTGCGCAATATCTCTTCCGTGAAGTCGTTGACCTGATCGCACCCCGCCTTGGTGCACTTCATTTCATACTTGCACGTGTCCGCCTGCCCCTTGATGCGGGCGTGGAATGACCGGACGGGCTCCTCGTGTCCCTGCCGCATGTTAGACAGGGCCACTCGAGCTACCATCGTGTTCTCCATCCGGACGGCGAGCGCCTTCATGGCGGCGAGGACGTCTTCTTCATCGCTGCCCACGAGGCTCCTACCCGCCGCGCGAGTGAGGTCCTTTCTCAGCTCCTCCTCACAGCACTCCAGGAGCTGCGCGACTATGTCGGGTCCGACAAGCTTAGTACCTGTTTTGTATTCGCCCCAGCGGGTTATGAAGTACGACCAGGCCTCGCCCGTTCCGGCCAGTGCTATGGAGGGACGCTTGAGTTTCTCCATCTTGGCATTCGAGCTCGCCGCCCTGGGGGCGGCGACGTGCACAGTGGCGTGTATACTCAACATGGCCGCCACCACTGCTGCCTCTGCGTGTGTAGCCATATAGTCACAACCCTCGATCGGGCACTCTGCTTCCACCGGCGCCATAGGAACAGTTATTCTGGAGTAAACGTTCTAATTTCGGTGATGCACACATGTGTACAGTGTCCTGGGGGCGAAGATTGGGTACAGTACCCGAGAAATCCAAACTCACTGTCGACGTTCTCGTGGTCCGTTTTCACCCAGTCGTGTCCTCCTCAGCACCGACGATCTTTACTCGACTGCATCAAGTTGTTTGATTATAAATAAGAACAGAGTTAAATTTGTTCGACCACTTTATTAGCGTGGAACGACAATAATCAAACAAGTATTGAACAGGTTGAAACGCCCACAACATCCCTGGCTCCGGCTCAGGCTGCGCATGCGCACTGGCACAGGGGACCGTCGATATGTAGAAGTACCGTAAAGTACAATGTTCTCTTCAAAAACAACAGGAAAACCCTCCCCATAGGCAGGGAGGGAGACGGGGTTCATAAACCTTTATGGTCGTGGGCCGTGGATAACCGAAAAGGCCCGCGAGACCATGCTGGTTACCTGCCCCCTCGAGGTTTGACGGTGGGCAGGTCGCGACGCCTTGTTCCAACGGCAGCTAGCGTAGCCGCGCCTGATCTTGGGCCTTTGCGATGATGTGGTCGGAGAGTTCTCTCCGGCGTCCCTCGCCAGATGCGCAGATTCGCACCACACAGCCGGCATGGCTACGCCTCCCGTCTGCGTCTCCGAGGCGTCGCCCGGACTCGCCACCGGCCCGCGCCTTCACTGACAGGTCGCCAACACCAAGACGAGAGAGCCCGACCTCGACCACCAAGAGAGAGCTCGAAGATTAAGCGAGAGGATGACGTCCACCAAGAGAGCGAGTAGAATCCAACACGACCCCGACAGAGAGAGTGAGTCTCGCGCGTTGATCATTGAAAATATTACTTGCATATCCACGTTAAGTCTTCCCTGTGTCTTTTTATTGTAAATTAACAATTGTAGAAATGTTCCCAGTTCGTTTTCGTCTTTTCCTTCATTGGTCCAGCATGGTTCGAATCTGAGTTTAGCCGGGTTTTTATCCCCGATAATCCGTTCATTCCAGCCGGCACGGCTTTGGCAGTTAACGCTCGGCTGCACCTGAACCGGAGTTGGTAGTCGGTAGTTGGAACTCTACCACAGTTGGTAGAGTGACCCGGTTTGAGCAAGACGTGACGAGGGCATGGTTTCCCGGGTAGTCGAAATCGCGTAGTTAATTAGGTCAATTGGTTATAGACAAATAGACCCTACGCTACGTGGTTGAGATATTGGCGTCCACGGTCGGTTAAGCGACCAGCCGTGTCACGGAATTATCCGGAGCGACGACCTGCAATTCCGGGGAGTCTGGTGGGAGACGACGAACCTCCCCCACCTAGTGGTCGTTCTTGCCACCGACCCCCCGCCTGCAACAATATATATATATATATATATATATATATATATATATATATATATATATATATATATATATATATATATATATATATATATATATATATATATATATATATAACCTCAATTAAGCAATGATCATGAGGCAGGAGGGAGTTATTAACATTCAGTAAATATGACCTGATCGAAAACAAAGGCATTTAAAACATCATTGCTTATCAAATGACTTTCCTAAAAAGTATCCATAGCAATTTCAGATTGTAGCATGGCATTCTGGAGGTAAACCTGCCAGTTAGCATTGAGAGGAGCTAACACCAGAGGTTAGTTAGACTGGCCACCAATTGGTGATTTCATCAACATATACACAGATGTTATAGAATTGCAATGTTCACTCTGACTTTGAGTCATTAACACATTAAATATAATTTTGGAAATAAACTTAGTGTGAAGTTGTGGTGCCATCTTGCAACGGTTGGTCAAAAAGCAAGCTGGCATGAGCATGGTTTGGAATGAACCCACTTGTTGTTGACGTGAAAGTGTTGCAAGGACAAATTGATTCGATTTTGGTGAAGATCCGGATCTTGATCCGGATAATATTATTTTTAAGTGTTTTTTCACCATTGAGAGATGGGGCCAAAAACGATATATCGCACTATATGTCAAAACGTTTTGGACAGATTTTGACAATTAAACCTCGGTGGATGGGTTCGCAAGTGACAATAACAAGCTGATTACATTCTGGTTCAAGTCAGGATGCAGATCCAGCATTTCAGTGGGATACAAGACGTAAACGAATCAGCCTGCAGAGGTATGCGTCCTACCGAGTGCCGTTCTCGTTACGTCCACCCACCGAAGGTGGACGGAGGTTATGTTTTCACCCCCGTCTGTTTGTCTGTATGTTTGTCTAATTTGGTACAGGATATCTCAAAAAGTTGTGGACAGATTCGGATGAAATTTGGTGGGCAGGTTGGGTATGTGACGACAACGAAATGATTAGATTTTGGTGAAGATCCAGATCTGGGAATTTTTCAGGTGATTCTTCATCTTTGAGTGATAGAGCTAAAACATATATATATATATATATATATATATATATATATATATATATATATATATATATATATATATATATATATATATATATATACACATACATATATTTAGATATATAGCAGAGTATCTCCAAAAGTTATGGATGGATTTGGACGAAACTTTGAAGATGACTTGGTGAAGTGACATCAACATGCCAATTAGATTTTATCTCAGGTCTGAATCCAGTTCCGGCCTTTCAGTGGGATATAAAACGTAAACTAATCAGCCTGGTGGAGGTATGCGCTCTACCGAGTGCCATTCTTTTTCATTCTGCCTTCACTTTTAAAGAGCAAATAATAGCAATTTAGAGTATTTGAGTGTGTAACTGAAGTGCAAACTTCACCTTAGTGATCAGTCAGAACTACTTCATCAAGGTTTCATTAGTATTATAACTTGTGTTCATTTTGGTAATTATTGTACTCACTGCCATTTGATATTGCTTTTTTCACCTTGGGTACTTGTGCTCAGTGTACCCATTAACTTGTTTCACATAATTGAACAACAGAGTGTCCCATTATATTTTACAAAGGACAAATAAATTGTAAAAACAGTAATGAACTAGAAGGGTACTCGGTAGAGTGCATACCTCCGCCACGTAATGCCTGATCCACGAGAACATATCGGGCCCTATACATTTTTGAAATATCATGCTATACAGTACGATATCGTTTTTGGCCCTATCCCTCAATGGTGAAGAATCACTTTTAAATTAAATAATTTTCGTATTCAGATCCGGATTCGGATCTTCACCAAAATCGAACCAATTTGTCATGGTCACACACCCAACTTGTCCACCAAGTTTCATCCGAATCTGTCCACAACTTTTTCAGATATTGTCATGTATATCGTTTTTGGCCCGATCTCAACATGGTGAAGAATCACTTAAAAATTCGAGTCGGTGGATCTGGATCCGGATCTTCACCAAAATATAATCAGTTCGTCCTCGTCACACAACGAACCTGTCCACAAAACGTCACCGAATCAATTCACAACTTTTTGAGATATCCTGCAAACAAACAAACAAATGAAATTGCTCGTTGAGCAAGGAATTGCCGGAATAACTTTGTCGTATCTCCATGATCTCTGAAAAAACAAAAACCTGAAAATCAGTTTGGTTCTTACAAGTCGATAGTGCTACTGTTTAATGAGTTATAGCACTTAGTTTGGTCATGATCATAACTTGGAAGTCAATCGGACTTGAAATGGAGTTTTTATCGCAATTTGGTCATGATCGCTGAAACGGTGTGGCTGCTACAGGGTAAACAAACACACAAACAAACAAACAGACAGAGAGACACACAGAATGACACACACACAACCGATCAACATAATTGCCGAAATCCGAAGGATTCCGGCAATTAACAAACAGACAGAGAGTGGTGAAAACATAACCTCCTCCGCCTTCGGTGGTGGAGCTAACTAGAGTGACCTCACTGGGATAGTCTTATCTGATCCATACATGTATTGTAAGTGTTTACCTGATCCTGAATGACTTATTCAAATCAAGTCATCACTGTTAATATACCATATAGCTCAAAATGATAATTTACTGGAAATGGCTTAACAGATTGAGAATAATGAGGATTAGAGTTTTGTTACGTGCCACTGTAAAACACAGAATTCAAGGTCATATTGTCAGATTACAGTACATTCTTTCAATTTACATAAACATGAAATCATTTAAAATACACTACATGCTTCATATATCTTTTAAATGACCACAAATTAAAAAAAGTTAAATTTGATCTTCAGGTTCTGATAAACGTTCTCACATTTTGATCTCAAACGTATAATGTTCTGAAATAAATCCAACAAACCATTCTGCTTTCTTTGGGATAAGGACACAAGATAAACCTATTTGTACAAATAAATATTTTCAGAAACACATTACAATCGTGTTTTTATGCCAAACAAATGCCATTTTGTGTGATATGGTGATAAAGCATGATGAAAAGGGTACCATAAACATCTCCACGGGATTTGTCTGGTTTCTCCACCACCAAGCTTGTTTCCTCTCTCCCTTCATTCTCTTCCCACTTCCCTTCCTCTTCTTCCGGCACTTCCTCCTCCAAGGCCTCTCCCTCATCCTCGTCCCTTTTCTTTGCCCCATCTCCATATTCTTCTACTTCTTCCTTAATCACATCTTCTGTATTTTTTTCCATCCTATCCACTTCTTCACTTCTCCCAAGCTCAGGGACAATTTTGTTCTTGGTCTTTTCTGCTTTGTCATTATCCCACCACCAGTTTCCTGGCATCTTTTTCCTTTCCCAGTTGTTTCTTGGGATTGGCATCACCTCATTTGTATGGAAGGAGTGATGGTGGATTACATGAGGTGGTGCAACAAGCAGCTTGCCGTCTCCACTGAACACATTGGAAAGATCATGGCTGTTTTCACTTGTGGCTGGGGTTAAAGGAGACAAATGTTCATCCAATACATGTGAACAGCAGTAAGCGAGTGCAAGATCATCAGTTATAATTAACTACTTGATCATTACACATCTATTAAGTGTATGGGCTGAACAGAAAGTAGTCACACATCATTTCCTTTTAAAATATTCAAAGGCAGCTCCATGTTTCAAGAGGGGCATTGTCTGAAGGGACAGTGTGATGGCTTAAAAAAGGTACAGGTAGTGGCAAAAAAATGGAAACACCAATGTAGTCACTCAATAGGGCATTGGGCCATCACGTGCGGCCAGTATGCCCTGTATGCGCCAGAAGTATATATATATATATATATATATATATATATATATATATATATATATATATATATATATATATATATATATATACATATATATACATATATATACATACATATACGGTCTATCTATATCCGTTATTATCGTGTAAAACTTTGATTAAAGTGGTAATAAAGGGGCTGTCACACCTTGACGATTTAGCCAGCGTATGCCGATTTATGAAAAATGTGTCTAAAACGCTGGCACACGTCGAATACGTTATGGGTACGTTTTGTGTACGTTAGGTGCACGCTGAAAAACACTACCATAGGTCGTATTACGCTGGTTTAAAACGTTGTACTTTTTGGTTGTCCAAAAAATTTTGCATACTTGAAATTTTACGACGTACTCGGCGTTTGGCTCACACATTGCGCTACGCTGGCGATAAGTTGTAGGCACGTTATGCGATCGTTGACACACGTTAATTGTATGTTACTCATAAGTCGAAACATGTAGAGGTAACATTCGCGTTCCCGAAACTTATTTCTAACCTAAGAGTAACGTTTTGTAAGCACTCTACACGAACGTTGTTCACACTTCGCAACACGCTACTTGAAAGTTCCTCATACGTCGAAACACATCAAAGTAATGTTTATGGTACCCGTGACTTATTTATAACCAATGAATAATGTGCTTGGGAATTATTACGCTATGCATACGCTAGACTATCATTGGGCATAGGTTGTGGACGACTAAAACACGATAAACAATCGTTGGTATAACTTATCTATAAATTATCGAAGCGTTCTGTGTTCATTACTAGTACATTATAGCATTTGTCAAAGTCGTTATTAATACTTTAAAAAGTAAAACAAAGAAATATTTCATCGTGGGAATGAGGAAAAAAAATTAGCCAAAAAGAACATCGAACAATGGTGCAAAGTAGTCTCCTATTCATGGACGATAAGAGGATCCATCATCACCCACACCCTCCCCATCACGCTCACATACTACTACTGACATAGACATACTACTACTACCAATGCTACTACTACAACTACTACTACTACGATTACTACTGTCACGCACACCAACTACTACTAATAGTATTACTACTACTGAAACGACTGGCATTGACATCTACTCAACATGGAGTCTGGAACAATGATGGGTTCCTCTTGTGAAGCCCATTTGAATATACCAATTCCCCTTAACGCTGCCAATACAACATTATAGGTAGATGTAAGTTAGAAACACGTTCAGTAAGTGCTGTGGTCGTCCGGAAGACGTCAATCTAATTCGTCTACAAACGACAATGTGCGTTTGAGATACGTTACACATAGGTTCATAGCATGTTACTCAAAGGTTAGAAGCACGTTATACTTTGGTTCAAAGCATGCTACACATAGGTAAAATGCACGTTACTCATAGGTTCATAGCACGAGAGTCATTGGTTCAAGGCAAGTTACAAATAGGTTCAATGCACGTTACTCATAGGTTCATAGCACGAGAGTCATTGGTTCAAGGCAAGTTACAAATAGGTTCAATGCACGTTACTCATAGGTTTCAAGCACGTTAAACATAGGTTCAGAGCACGCTACTCATAGGTTAAAAGGACGTTACCCATTGGTTGAAAATTAGGTTGCGGGTATGTTAAATATTACCTTGACGTGTTTGACTTAAGAGTAACCTACAAGTAACGTGTGTCCGTCGTGTGTAAACGATCGCGGAGCATGCCAGGAACATATGACAACGCATGCGGAACGTGTTAGCCATACGCAGAGTACGTCGTAAAATTTTCAGCATTCTTGAAATTTCACGACGTATTGCACGTACCACGTAATATGACAGCATACTTCATTGTTTTCCAGCCTACTCTTAACGTATACACAACTTACCTATACCGTATTCGACGTGTCCCAGCGTTTTAGACACATTTTTCATCGGCCGGCATACACTGGCAAAATCGTCAAGGTGTGACTGCGATGTTGACACTTAAAATTCTCAGGCGGTTATGATTTAAATCGGCGTCCGGCAGGTTTTTAACAGGCTACGCCACGAGTTCGCCGGCGATACTTTTAGCGCGCTATGCGTAAGTTAAACTATCGTTGGGCATAGGTTGTGAACGCCGACAACAGGCTAAGCATTCGTTGGTAAAAGTTATCAATAACACAACGAAACGTTCTGTACCCATTACTAATATGTTATGCATACTCTCCCCACACGTTATGAATACGCCCAAAACTTTAAAAAAAAAAAAACATCAAAATTTCAGCGTACGCCAACGTTTTACATACATTTTTATACGTTGCCATTGCTGGTTAAAACGTCAAGGTGTGACAGGGCCCTAACTTTTGAATCTGCACAAGTCGAGCTTAAATAATTCCAAGATTATGTTTTCATTGCTTTTTTATTTGGGTCCTGTGTCTGGACATCCATCCGTATGTATGTACATTCATTAACATTTGACGAAAACATATTTTCCTCATAAACTACATGACCGATATGGACCAAATTTGGTACGATGCATCATAACATCAAGGTCTCATGGAGTTGTGCTCCCCATCCAGATCTGCCCCCTTTAAGAGGCTGAAAAGGGGGGTTTTGCCTCAAATTCAGGTAATTTAAAGAAAAATCTTCTCAGAAACTGACGGCCAGGCACACACCAACTCTTCATGAACAGGAAGGACTTCTTTTTTTTGTCTACATTGTCAAGGCTTGTATGAGAGCTTGTATGAGACACACAACACGCAGCAAGGGGTCATGAGACAAGAGGGGCGGAAGAGGGAAGGACAAAACAGTGGGGGAACAGAGACATGAAGAGATCTGTGAAAGGGAGAGGGATAGGGTGGGGAACACAGGGTACACAAGAGGGACAAACAGGGAATTTCACGAAGGAAAGTGGGGAATTTGAAGGAGGTGGGTTTGGGGTGGATTAACGGGGGAAGAAAAGATCGAGGTTTTGGATTGGGGAAGATAAGAGGTGGTGGTGAACGACTGTTTTGAAGGCCTGGAGGGAAGAATGGGATTGAAGAGAATGCTGGAGTTTATTCCAAAGGCGGGGGAAAAAGAGGAATAAAAGAGTGAAGGTGATCAGTCATTCGTGATTTTGGTAGTTTCACCAGAAGGGGGTTGCTGACGGACATTGAGCGCCCTGCGGGAATATGGGGGGGGGGGACATATCACAGACAGAGCGGGGCTAGAAGGGGGGAGAGACCAGAGAGGAGATGGTAGAAGACAGAACGACCACAAACATGCCTGTGGTGAGAGTGTGAGAGGCCCAAAGACTCAGCCTCATCGCGAGAGATACCAATGATCCTAAATGCCTTGATGTCCACAGTGTGAAGCCGAGAAAGGTGGAAGGCAGGAGCACCAGCCCAAAGGGGAGAGCAGTACTCCATTGGGCTGTGGACGAAAGCTTTGTAAGTGGTCAGGATCTCAGGTGGGCCGAGAAAGGACTTTGCATGATGGAGGATTCCCAGTCAGCGAATGGCTTTGGAGACCAGGTTAGAAATGTGTCTTTCCAGGAAAGATCATGGCAGATAGTGAGACCCAGAAGCTTGCATGAAAGGACTTCTTCCAGCGGATTGTTGAGAGACTATCTCAAATGTAGATGGGGGGGGTCCAAATGGTCCTTTCGGAGAGACATAGTGAGAGTGTGAGATTTGTCCGGATTGAAAGACATGTTCCACGTGTTGGACCAGTTTGTGGTTTTACCCAGATTTGCAGAGAGTGAAGAGGCTGCTGCTTGCTGGTCTGAAGGATGATAAATGGTACGGCAGAGGGTGGTGTCATCAGCAAAGAGGATTTTCCAGAGAGTCAGAGAGATCATTGATGAAAACCAGAAAAACAACAGGGTCCAGAACGCTACCTTGAGGAACTACAGCCTGGACAGGAAGAGGGGATGAGAGAACTCCATTTAGGGCCACACGTTGGCTGTGACAGGAAAGGAAGTCTGCGAGCCATGAGTGGAGATGGCCTTGGATACCATTGGAAGAGAGTTTGGTGAGCAGAGCTGGGTGCCAGACTGTGTCAAAAGCACGTGATATGTCTTGGGATACGGCTCGGATTTCATGTCTGGCATTGAGAACCTCCATCCATTGTTGGGAGAGCAGAAGCAGCATATCTAGGATATAGTAGGGTCATGCAGTATTTGGTGGTTCAGTGACCATTGAAAGCAAAGCAAAATTTTATGATTGATGATTTTGGTTCATTGGAATATTTAGAAAAAAAATGAGCTCCTATGTCCGTCACAAAAGTGCGGGCTAGCTCCATCAGAGGGTGAAATCCATGATGGCCGCCACTCGTGAGGACAAAAAGGAGATAATGGCATAACTTTGGAACCAATTGACATAGAAACATGTTTAATGTGTCTTATTATATTGATTTTAGCATGAAAAATTCAACGAAATAGTCTGTTTTCTGCTTTGTGGTCAAATTGATGGTCAAAATACATATTTCCTGCCAAAATTAGCTAAAAATGAATGTCTTTGCTTCCACATTTGCTGGATATATTTCAGATACAGGAAAAAAAGTTCAGGCTAAAGAAATTGATATTGAATATAACAGTTCAAAAGAAACTTTAAACAGATTTAAGATATTTAATCACAAGATGCATCATGAATATCAGATAATCACAATCATCACAATTTCACCTAAATTATTACATTAATATTTACGAAATACTGACTTCGTACAGCAACATCACTGAAGGTATATGAAGCTGTTTATATCTGTGCTTATTCAGCCCATACACTATGTTTAAATAAGACTCATTAGCATGGTTCTCATACTTTCATTATTTATATATGAGATACTCATTACAAAATATTTGTGTAAATGCATCTTAGATTTCAACCAAAATGATATATTCATTTATTGTAACAAATACTGAATATGGTAACACTGAAACACAAACATATCTAATGTTCACCAAGGGTTTGACACTACTTCTAGTGCCAAGTACAATGTAAATGTATTTGGAGAGTCTAGAAAGTTATATAACAAAATGTGTCACAAGGGATGATTATAAATAAACTGAAGTTTTATCATGATTATGGTTTTGAGAATTGGTATGAGCATACCCCTCTTCTTTGTCTTATGGATGTGTTATTCTTATTGACATGAATGACTACTAAATATGTTATTTTCTAACTGTGCTTCCCAGGAAGATTAATATTGTCAAATGCTAATACATGTCAGAGTCACAATCTGACCCCGAGGAAGACTCATCATTATCGGAGGAGGATAGATCTGATGAATCCTCATTCTCAGGTACCTCCACTTGACCCAATTAATTGGGTAAAGCAGGCATTGTATATCTTACTGGAAGACATTTGCCATCCACAAGATGCCAGCCATGTGAGAGTGGTGATGGGTGTGACTTCTTCAGAATTTTTTTTCTGTATGAAGGCCAAGTAGTTTGCACGCATCACATGCGTTGTTAAGGAGTCATGATCTGGTGGGAGGCACATGGTGGACTTCTTCTTTGAGTTTTTCCACTTGACTGCTCTTGCCTCTGCTAAAGTTGAACTCTTCCTATCAGAATAGATATACTTTATGACAAATTTGATCATATCTCTCAATACAGCATCTGTGGCAGGTATACTTTCCCCACACTTCTGTAGTCGGTGGCGTGCTTCTTCATTACTCACAGTTCGATCATATACTTGTTTCTTCCCATGTCCATAAAAGCCAGAATTGCTGTCACATCCACTGAGCACATGAAGTGGTATGATTACGTCTGCAACTTCATCATTACAGATGATGAAGAGCATGACTTTCTGCTTCTTTTTGATACACAGAAGACCATCTGTATGATTTGAAACGTATGCACCCTGTACATACACATCAGTATCTTCACTGTCTATCATGACAGCCTCTGTGTAGCCAGCATCTCTCGGTGCCCCATATATGGTGAACATTGCTGTGTCTGCTTCAGACTGTTCACACTTGAAGTGACAAACTTCCTCACCAGTTTTTAGGTTAGTGCATCTGTTTCCCACACAATAGATTAGAATTTGTGGGACTTGCTGAGAGACTTTAGAAAATGCATCCTTGAGGAAGTTTTGCAGTCGCTGCTTGTTACGTTCTCCACACATAATGGTCTTGAACTCTGTGAGGGATGTCAACACCAAAGTAGTCCATTAGTCTCTATAATCTAATCTACTTCTATTTCTACATATTGGAAGTTGATGACAGGGCAGCTACCTGAAAGTAGAAAGAAACATACTTATAACAAAGGCATAATGTTTAAAATGCTTCATTTTACATTTAATGTATTCATGCTGATAATGAAGAATAATTGTCTCATCATAAGTGGCAGCATACAGGAGCGGTCAAACAAATCTGGAAACAAAGAAAACACAGTATTTTAGCAAATTTTGCAGGAAATATCAATTTTCACCATGTATTCTCATTGAACCATAGATTTACATGTTACTCTTGTTCTACATTTCTAATTCTGCAATTAATAGAACATTATCCGCAGTGTCTCTCCCCAGCTCCTATGCTTCAATGGTTATATATAGGCATCCAGATTTTACTTCTCGCAGTGACCATCTTGGATTGCCCTTCTGGTATACTTCGGCTACATTTTGTCAAGGAACATGAAGGATAATTTTTTATATATTATCAAGTATCCCAATCAACACGACAAGAAGAAAATTTTGTAAGGACAGTATCAACATGGAGGTAAATGCAAGCAAATCTGGAACAAGAAATGTTATATTTTAACCATTTCTAGCAGAAAACATGAATTTTGGCCTTGAATTAGACCTTAAAACATGAAACAAACTATTTCATTGAATCTCTTATGCTGAAATTAATATAAAATGACCCATTAAACATGTTTCTATGTCAACTGGTTCCAAATTTATACCATAATCTCCTATTTGTCCTGGCGAGCGGCGGCCATCTTGGATTTCGCCCTCTGGTGGAGTTAGCCCACACTTTTGCGATGGACATAGGAGCTCATTTTTCTTCGAAATATTCCAATGAACCAAAATCAATCACAAAATTTTGCTTTGCTTTCAATGGTCACGGAACCACCATATATGACCCTACGAGTGGTGTGACGTGGTCTGAAACCAAATTGATGATCGGAAATCAAGCCATTGGAGAAGAGGAAGGATTTAATGTCTGAAGCGATGATGGATTCCATCACCTTGCT
The DNA here is from genome assembly GCF_056783735.1 of Eptatretus burgeri. NCBI lineage: Eukaryota > Metazoa > Chordata > Myxini > Myxiniformes > Myxinidae > Eptatretus > Eptatretus burgeri. Next base: position 32,825,224 of record NC_140973.1, read on the forward strand.
GATGATTGGGAGAAGGCTGATTGGTCTGTAGTTTCAGGGATCTCTTTTTGCACCTTTTTTATGCAGGGCAGTGATGTTTGCTGATTTCCGAGCAGATGGCAGATGACTTTGAGCAAATGAGAGGGTGAATAGAACAGAGAGAGGGTGAGCAAGAGCAGAAGAGCAGGTTTTGGGGACACGTGGGCTGATGCCATCTGGACTGGTTGCAGAACCTGAGTCGAGGTTTGACAGCAAGCTCTCCACCTTGTCAGGAGAAAAGGACACAGAGTCCAGGGACAGTTGGGTGTGACTGGGTAAGGTGGGTACAGAAAGCGATGGGTTTCGGACACAAGATTTAGCTGCAAACACAGAGTTGAGGCATTCAGCCTTTTCACGTGTGGTATCAGCAGTGTGGCCATTTGAGGTCAGGGAGGGGATGGAGGGGGAACATACACCAGAAACAGATTTGATTAGACGCCACCAGAATTTGGAGGAGGGAGAGAGGTTTGAGAGTTCAGACTTGAGATAAGAAAGATGTTGTTTTCTGGCTCTCGTGATGGTAGACACACACACACACACACACACACACACACACACACACACACACACACACACACACACACACACACGCACACACATGTTCTGAGCATTATGGAAGGGACTGAGATTACCCTCAGTTGGGTTTGCTTTCCTTGAGGCAAAGGCAAGTTGTTTTAGGACAACTGCCTCACCACAAGCATTCTTGAACCATGGGCAGGAGGAAGGGTAGGACAATTGAAGACGAGAGGGGATAAATCTGTGTGTGAGAGAGTGAGTTTCTTTGAAAGAATTCCCAGGATGAGTTGGTGTTGGAGAAAGTAGCGATGGGAGAAGAGTCTAGAAGTTTAATGGCTGTTTGGAGTTTGAAGTTGATGACTTCAGTTGTGATCCCCATGACCATACTACTTCAGGAAGGGGGGCCATGGCCCTTCCCCCCTAATCCCTCATTTTCACCCCGCCTGTTTTGGAAATAACCGTCAGTCCCTCACGAGGATATTTTTTTTTATTGCAATATGACTTTTCTGCTTTATGTCACCCTTGTTTTGTATAGATTGACTGTAAGTTGTGAAAGTCAGAAATAACAAAAAAACCCCATGAGCTCTGTCAATTTTATCCCCCTCAATGGAAATTTTACAAATTGCTCCCTGCTCCCAAACTTCAGGAGTATCTTTGACTGCGACTCCCCCTCCACTCCTAACTCATGTTTGTGTGTTGTAACATCCTCCCAACAGTGACGACTCAATCTCCATCTCTCAGATGACATGGACAAACTTTTAACCACTCATCCAAACTCTCTCTTCCTCACACGTGGTGATTTCAATTGTCACCATGCTAATTGCCCAGGTGTTGGTACCTCTCTCACCAGCCATGGAACTTCTGCAAAGGACCTCTGTGAGTCCATAGGACTGACTCAATCCATGAATTTTCCCACCTGTTTTTCTGTCAATGGCAATCCTCCCAACTTCCCCGACATATATCTTGCTCTTCCTCTGCCCCCAATGGGTTCATCTGGTCATGTGCTTGTGAAGGTCAACAACTCTCTGGTCATTCTCAGTCAACAGCCTCAGCACTGGCAAGTCTGGCAGTTCACTCAGGCAAACTGGCAGGGACTGCGAGCAGCCATTGCACTTCAGGACTGTCTCCTATATCTACCACCCCTGATTTTAATTCAGCTTGGGCATTTTTCCACAGAAACCTGCTCTCCCTTATGCACAGATTCACACCATCTTGTCTTCAGTTATCTTACCCATCCTACTGCTCTTGGTACACTGAATCCTGTGGCGAGTCAGTTGCCTTGAAACAACTTGCATTTTCCTCCTGGATGGCAAATCCAACAAGTGTGTGTCTACTCTCAGGAGAGCCAGAAAACAACATCCCTCCAATCTCAAGAATGAGCTTTCAAACTTGTCTCCCTCCTCTAAAACCTGGTGACGGCTTGTCAAATCAGTCTCCCCCTCCACCCCTTACCCCTCTTCAAATGGCACCACACCAACTCCGCTCGTGAGAAGGTCGAATGTCTAAATTCTGTGTTTGCTTCCAAATCTGATGTCAACCTTCTCTCTCTGTACCCACCCTTCACAGTCATACACAACTGCTCCTGGACACTGTGCCTTTTGCACCTGAGAATGTTTCTGGCAACTCTCGTCTCTCATTCGACAACTGGACCGGACGGCATCAGCTCACAAGTCTGAAAAAACCTGCTCTGATGCTCTTGCACTTCCTCTCTGTCTGCCCTTTTCTCCCTGTCATGTTCCATACGTCATCTTCCATCTGCTTGGAAATCAGCCAACATCACAGCATTACATTAAAAAGGTGCAAAAATGGATCCCCTTAACTACAGACCAATCAGCTTACTTCCAATCATCAGCAAGGTCATGCAATTAATCATTGCAGTCGCCATAAATTCATTCTGTGTCTCCAATGCCCTCATCTCAGATCATCAATTCGCATTCAGGTATGTCACTCCACCTTGGACATGCTGGTTCTGTTCTCCCAACAATGGATGGAGGCCCTCAATATCAGACAAGAGATCAGGGCCGTCTCTCTGGACATATATCGAGCTTTCTATACAGTCTGGCATCCCGCCTTGCTCTCCAAATGGTCTGCCTTTGGCATCTGCCTATGCCAACTCCACTCTGAGATTACTGACTTCCTCCACTCTTGTAGCCAATGTGTGGCTCTCAACGGAATCCTTTCTTCTCCCTCTCCCTGTCAAGGCTTGAGTGCCCCAATTCAGTGTTATAGGCACCATCCTATTCCTAATCTTCATCAATGATCTCCCTGACTTCATCAATGACCTGAACTCCTATCCATCTTCAATGCTTTAATCTGCTCCTGGGTGTCACTGTCAGCAATTATCCTTCTTGGGCAAGCCACATTTTGAAGTTGGCCTCCAATGTAATTTGTGGACTACATACTCCATCAAATAAAGTCCTTCCTTGGCAGACTTGAACTCCTCTCCACCTACAAGGCCTTTAACCACTGCAGCTTGATGGAATACTGCTCTCCACTCTGTGCTGGCGCCCCTGTCTTACTTGTTGCTCAGCTTGATGCTATAGAAACCAAGGCAGTCAAGATCGTTGGAATCTCTTGCAATGAAGCTGAGTCTATAGGCCTATTACTTTGCCATCGCTGACAGGTCAGTGGTCTCTGTCTTATTTCGCCTCATTTCTGGTCTTGCCCTCTCTGTGCTTTGCCCCCTCTCCTCCCCCCACAGGTATCTGCAGAACACATGCGGCCCACCAACAGCCCCTATCAAGTGAAACAGCCGAAATCCAGAACAACTGCTCACCTCCACTCATTTATTCCTTTTCCCACCCGTGGAAACACCTTGCATATTCTCTTCAATCTCATTCCTCCCTCCAGGTCTTCAAGACAGCTGTTCTCCACCATCTCAAGTCACCCCCAACCAAAGTCATGATCTTTTCTGCGCCCGTCAAACCACCCCCCCCCCCCCCTGATTCAATTAAATCAGCTACTACAAGATTAAATATTTCGTTGTTTTATTTGCTTTCCTTACCAAGTGTGGCAAGGCTATTCAACTACTGCACTCAGAGAATGAAAGCTTCCATATGTTTCTAATGGGGTATGTTTAACATTTATGATACTTATGCAATTGTATAATATATAAATTGATCAACTTTTATTTAAGCAAATTCATTTCTGACCTCTGCTTTCCATACCTATGGTACCAATGTGCATTTACTTACGTGAACAACCATGCCCGTTGCCATGAAAACCAGCATAGCACTCGCATCTGTATGAACCTGGAGTATTGTAACAGATTGCATGCTCACTGCAAGAGTGCTTTCCAAGAATACACTCATCCACATCTGAAAGCATATAATCACAAAACGCTTTCAAATGCAACCATTTTGTAATAACAAAGCATAATATTGAAAAAGACACTTAATCTTTGCTGTCAAAAGTCAAGCCATTCCAGTTTACTTTTTGGGCAAGTGTGTCTTCCAAAGAGACTCACATGCAATATAAAGGCAAATTTCATACTTCAGAAGCAGTAAAATTGGAGTAAAGCACCATCCATGATACTGACCTTTGCACTGAAACTTTCCGTGCACATACTGCAGATCAAATCCTTCCAGACACTTGCATCGGTAACTCCCAAAAGTGTTCACACACGTTTTATGATGTGAACACACCACTCTATTCATCTTGCACTCATTGACATCTGTGAATAAGATGTGAAATGCTGATATGATCTTCTATTGGAGGATTCATGGCTGTGATAGGAACCAGAAAAGAAAGGCAAGTTTTTCTACCTTATGTTCAAATCTTACGTGGATGTTTAATAAACTATTGGGAGGAACTTGTTCTAATAACCTTTTGAATGTATTTGGGTCAGGTGACGTGGATTTACATTTTATCTTTTTGAAAATGTTCGAGTGAAGAGTGGAAGATATGCAAGCGAACTCTCGTACATACACATCGCCTTTCCCTCCCTTTTCTTTCTTTTTTTTCTTGTTCATCTATGCAGATTTTATGTATGACAATTAAACAGCTGCTTAGCCAAAATTGAGAGAGATATAGGGGGAAAAAAAGAAATGAAACACATGAAAGGCACAACATAATCTTCAAGTTTTAAAAAGCAATTAGCTTGAGTGATTCAACTTACCCAGACATGTTCGAGCATCAGAAGCAAGATGCAGTCCACGGGAGGGACATGTGCATTGCACCAACCCATTTAGATCCTCACAGCCATATTGACAACGCCTCATTGAGCATGCCCAGGGATCTGTGATTGGCACATATATGCAAGTATGAAATGTATGTCGACCTGCAAAATTTCTTACCTTCTCCATATTTATAATCCCAAATGGCCTGCTATGTCAATAACTTAATTTTACCTAAGCTCATGCTTGATGAGCACTAATAATCATTCAAATCTCAAAGTTGCAGTCACAGATGGATAATGAAATAATAAGACCAAGAAAGAACACGAAGAAGTAAAGAGCAAAGATGGAGCCATCAGGAGGAACCTGGATAGGATTCAGGTTTCAGCCGCTACTCCACAACCCTCAAACCCATTCAAGTGCAGCCAAGTGAGCCTTATAAAATAATTTCTGCAATAATTCACTTCTCCTTGGAGAGATAGACAAGAAAAGAGAGGGATAGAGAGTAACAAAGCTTTGGAACATATAATCCTAAAGGTATGAATGCAATAAAATAAATTAGTTGAAAAGGTTTATCAAAACCATAGTATTGGGTATTCTGCTTAAGAGGAGTTGACTGAAAGTGGTTGGGAGTAGCATATTGCTATAATCAGTTTACTTAAAAGTCAGTAAGTGAAATCAATTTCAATGACACGTACTTTTTTCCTTTACAGGTGTGAGGCTCATGGAAAAACAAGTCAGAACTAACAGTGGGTTAAACATCAAGGGAATGAACAAACAGGAAAAGAGTAAAGGGAGGAGAGGTGAGGAAACACTGAAACGAGCCAGAAAGATGGATGGGTTTGGAAAGGTTAACGGGTAATAAAAATTATCGTCAGAAATGAGAATAATGAGATGGCAGTACACTGCTTGCTAGCTATTTATGGCAAGACATTTGAATCCTCGTTACTATATAAAAATAAAAAGGGGAAGAATATCTTATTGCAGTGTCGTGGCAGTCAAAATATTCCACCATTTTACACCATCTCGACCAGTGAAATTTTTCGCTCACTCTCTCGGCGTTGGCTCATGTTATCAAAATTCAGACAAAATAGCAACTCATGGGAAATGTAGATCATGCTCGGAAACACAAAGAAAGAGTTTAAAGGACCCTTCCCATATCCTTTTTCTCAAGACTGCATGAGTTAAAGTGTTTTATGAAGTCTCGTTCATTCAGCAATAGAACTTTGGAAAATTACAGCCACAGGAAAAGGAAGGGAACATTAATGGACAAATAAATTTAACTTATCATTTTGAACATTTGTTTTGAACAAACAACTTATCAACAATATTTTTTGTCACTGTTGAAAATTATCTGGATGAGCAAGTCTGTTTTCCTTGTGGAAGATGGTGTGTAAGGAAAACCTCAAAAAAAAAAACTTCATGAACCATGTTTATCAATCAACATAAATGATTAGTCAATCAGGGAATTGCAAAGATTATCTTCATCATTAAGAATAATTTCCAATCATGATCTTCAAAATTAGCACGTCTTCATGAATCTAAGATGAATGAAATTTTATGTTTTGTCACAAAACTAGTTAAGTTTGTTGTCAGAAATAATCTTTCCAAGAGCACCTTTCCAATAATCTTTCTTTAATCTATCATGAAACAGAATATAAATGAAGAGTGGACCGTTTCAGCTCACAAAAGTCATTACTACAATATTTGTGTAAATTGCACATCCGTATTGATGCTGTGATATCAGTTGTGCTGAAAAATGGAAGTCAACAAAAAATTACATCCGATCTAAAATTCAGAACTGGAATATATTTCAGAGAATGATTTTTATTTGATAGATAATTTTATAACAATGAACATCTTGTGAGATATAATAAGGGTCACACATGAGTTGTGGAAGTTGAAACACCCACCGGCACATGAACCATCACTCATCAGGGTGTAATCATTGAGGCAGTAGCAACGGAAGCTCCCGTATGTATTCATGCACCGGTGCTTGCAAGGCCGGGGTTTCAGACCGCATTCATTCAAGTCTACAGCATGAAGCAGCTTGCATTCAATAACTAATCTTTAGGAACACGTATTTTTTAACAAGAAAAGCACTCGGACACATAAACCGCTTTGGGATAAGTGCCAAAACATCACAATTTGGTGTCTATATAAATAACCTAACAAAGCAGGAATTTCCAAAATTACATTTTAGCTGAGGGAATGATCTTATCGAAAATTACGATTTATGGTTGTGCTTCAAATGTATCATGACTAGGAATAAAGTTCTAAACAGCAGAAGCCAATGAATATGAAATAAAATAGAGGGAAAATAATTAATTACAATTTGGGTGAAATTTTGTCTGAGATATGGTCTGCTCTTTCCTATCTGTGTCAAAATTGGGGGAGAGTACACCTAGTTCCAGCTTTGGTTAGAATAACCTATTTTTGGGAAAAAACACATACACACGTCAAACCTCGAATAGAATATGACAAACATGAAACTGAAACAGCAATAAATACTACCCAAACGATTATAAAAAGACAAAATAAAAATATAAAACGAAATATCAACAGATATACACCGCCAACTAGGAGAATGATAAAAGAGCAGGAAGGTAAAAAAAAAAATTAAAACAAAAAAAAAAGAGTCGGACTGGCCAAATTGGACATCGACAAAGAAAGTTCTTTGGAATGGCTAAGTAGAGGTCAACTCAACTGGGATGGAGAATGAATCATAATAATTGCCCAAGACCAAGGAAACTACACCAACGGCTTTAAGAAGATGGCAGGACTGAGTCACTCAGACAGGTGTCGGTTTTGCAAGGGAAAAACAGAAGGCACTTGTTACCTCCTGTTGGTATGTCAAAAAAAAAAAACATGCATGCATGTCAGAATAGCTGTACCCACAAAGGTACAACAGAGTAAGTAGAGTAATGCACTAGTACATGTGCAAAAAATTCAATCTCCCAGTTCCAGAAAAATCATGGAAACATGAACCAAAAGTGATCACTGAAATCAAGGTAGTAATGCTTACTTACGATGCGACGATCCAGTCGAGCGTGAACATAGAAAAGCATTGCATCCAGATTTCGTACTGAGGTTCAAAAAAAAACAGACGGCATTGCTAATTGATTTTCAGTACCCAGTAATTTTGGCCTAAACGACGCAGAAATCAAGAAAATGACCAACTACAAAGATCTCAAAAATGAAGCGAAAAGAACCTGGAAGCTGAAGAATGGCGAAATTGTACCAGCGATAAGTGGAGCAAAGGGAATGATGATAAAGAACCTTATGGAGATCTCAAAAAAATATGACTACAAACAAACTACAGTTGGAAGCTGTCTGAGGCTCAGTGATGATCCTGAAAAGAGCCATTGGAACAAAACTTTGAGAACAAAAAACTTCACAGATAGTCCGTGAATTGTGATCCCATTCCAAAATGGAGTTGGATACTTTGAGCACCGGGAGGACTCTGCTCCACCTTCTGAAACCCGCAAATGGAAATAATAACCAAGGACACACACACACACACACACACACACACACACACACACACACACACACACACACACACACACACACACACACACACACACACACACACACACACACACACACACACACACACACACACACACATTTTCAATATTTTTGGTCATATAGATTAATTATAATCATGTATCTATACTTTATTTAAAAGCAGAACACGTATTGCAATCAGATAACGTGAACATGTTAATTTTATGATTCTTGGTTACCGGTATATTTCATATCATGAGAAAAATTAAAACAAACATTAAAAAAATGTTTGCAATTGCATTTTCAATAAACAAACACCTCGCAGACCTTCTTTTCTCTCAAATTATTGAAGAGTGAATCTGACATTACTTCTCCATCATGTATACTGATGTTTTGATGCAGCAAATATTCTACACATGAAGAATACATACATTGAGCAATAAACATGTCCCAATAAATATTATTTTTAATCATACAGATGATGTTGTCATAACATACAAAGCATTGTAAATTGATCAGGTATGTAACAAAATGAACTGTTTGTTCTCACAATGCATCCTCACAATGTAGTAATGTTGGCAGAAATGAAAAAAAACCATATTAAAAGCAAACCACAAATAATTTCTTTATTTTAAAAATTCATCCAGTAGATTATAGTCTTAAATGTAACAACAAAATGGCATGCCCAAGGTCTTCACCTACCATGATTGCAGATCTTTCCTGTGTATCCTGGTAAACACTTGCACTTTCCAGGTCCAACACACTTGCCATGTTTGCATGGTGGCTTGCAAATAGCTGAAAAAAGCAATGAAAAGAAAAGTTAAATAACTAATAAAACGACAAATTAATAAATGAAATCAAACTTCGGCACCACAGGGCATAATGGTTGAAAACCTACCTGCCAACCTTTGGGGAATGAAAACCAGGAATGAAAAAAAATCCCCAAAATTGAGACAAATGCCAGGAAACAATAAAACATAAAAGAAGGAAATATGTCAAACACAGTCATGATCACACCATTTGAAGGCCTTTATCCCTGAGCAGGGGTCAGCTTTTTTGCAGGCTCCAATCATGGTACCCTTTCTTTTGGCAATGTTTTTACGGCTGGATGCCCTTCCTGACGCCAACCCTTTAGTCGCTTTCGACCCTGCAGGGATAATTACCAGTATACTGGTGCTCGTTTCGCTGACCTTCGGAAGGATGACAGGCTGAGTCAATCACCCTGATGCTAACTCAGTGGCCAGCGGGGCTCAAACTCAGGACCCCAAGGATCCCAAGCCACCACCTTAACCACTAAGCCACACCAGGCTCATATGTCAAACACAGTATATATATATATATATATATATATATATATATATATATATATATATATATATATATATATATATATATATATATATATATATATATATATATATATAGATAGATATATATATATATATATATATATATATATATATATATATATATATATATATATATATATATATATATATATATATATATATATATATATATATATATATATATATATATATATATATATATATATATATATATATATATATATATATATATATACTTTATGTTTTCGTCTTTTCCTTTTAGCCATGGTACAAATCAAGGAAGCAAGCACACACGCCATGCAATATGCGATTGAATAGCAAACACACCACAATATATATAGCAAGCACACTGAAATGAGAGCGAGAGATGAACCTTCAGAGTTTAGGCTTTATTCCATTTGATTGGAGCCGCTTCTGTGGACACACCAGGAAATACAGGTTCAGCTAGGAGTACATAAGCAGAAACGTATACATGTGCAGTTAACCATTGCAGACTAATCCGCGTAAGCACGGAGTTCGATATAATCTCCATTCTCACCAGTCAATGAGCACCTTCAGTTAACGAGCATCAAGTGGACAGCCGATGTCAATAGCAATGCCCCGGGGACAATCCACCCGTGCCGCAGAGACCTCCCCTTATACGCGAGACGCACAACATGTGATCCCGCGTCATGTCCCTTGATTCACGTTAATTCACCACATTCTCCTCACCTTTAAAATGTAACTAGGGGCCCATCTTACACACCATGATTGCTTTAGCACTATAGGAGTATACATTTCAAGCAACGCGGACTAATTGATCTACAGAAGCATACATGCCAAGCAGTGATTATTTTGAGTTGTAGGAGCATGGAAATGAGCATCGATATATGATATAATGGGCATATAGGAGCATGAGCAGCGAGAATGCCGATAATCCCCTTTACAGATTGAGTCGTCGAGGGGGCCTTATTCGTCGACCTCTCCGGGAGTAAACGGCAGTTTCACTTGAGGGAGACTCCCGATCCTCTTGGTGAGCCTCGACTTGTGCCGGGATGACTCCTCGATCGCTCTCGGGGGTAACACGGCAGCCCCGTCGCCTGGCGGAGTTCCTGGGGGGGAAATGTCAGAAGGAGGAGTGCCAGGAGGTGGTGTACTGGCGGGAGGAGTACTGCGGGAGCCAGATGGCGAACCGACACAGTGGTCTCCCTGCCATCCGGGAGCCTGACATGAGCATACTCTGGATTAGTGTCAATGAGTTCGACCCCCTCCACCAGCGGTTCATACTTGCTTTGTCGTACCGGGCGTTTCATGAACACTGTACCGGGGTGGGTCAGCCAGTTGGGCACCGTTTGACTGTCAACATAACGTCGTTGGTGAGTAAACATACGTTCGTGAGGAGTGGCATTTGTGGACGTGCAGAGCAAAGAGCGTATGGAATTCATTGCGTCAGGAAGAGCAACCTCCCATCGCTCGGGGCCCAGTCCTCTCGATTTCAGCGCCAGAGTTATGGCTTTCCAAATAACTCCATTATACCTTTCCACCTGCCCGTTTCCCTGTGGGTTGTAACCCGTCGTTCGACTAGTTGCTATGCCGTGCTCTAATAGGAATTGTTTTAGCCCGGCCGACATGAAACACGGCCCTCTGTCTGAATGTATGTACGAAGGTTTCCCAAACATAGCGAAGACGTCAGAGAGACATTTTACGACAGTGCCCGAGGTCATATCCGAGCACGGAAACGCGAAAGGGAACCTTGAATATTCATCAACAACGGTGAATATGTATCTGTTGTCTGTCTCGGTGGGCAGGGGCTCGTTGAAGTCGATGTTTAGTCTCTCGAAGGGGGAAGTAGCCTTGATCAGTCTGCCAGATGCCGCGCCAAAGAATCTGGGTTTTAGTTCAGCACAAACAGGGCATGAAGCATTCATTTGTTTAATATCTTCAACAGAATAGGGAAGATTTTGTCTGCGTACGAAATGTGCCATCCTGGTTACCCCTGGGTGGCACAGAGACACATGGAGGTCTTGCAAAGCCTGACTGATTGTTGCCGAACTGTAGACCCGGGAGAAGGTATCTGCAGCAGGGTTTTCCTTCCCGGGCCGGTAAACAATGTCGTACCTGTAGCAGGCTAGGTCTATCCGCCATCTCATAATTTTTTCATTCTTAATTTTCCCGTTATTTTTCCCATCAAACATGAAAGCCACGGATCGTTGGTCCGTAACGAGCGTGAAGTGGTTTCCCAGTAAATAATGTCTCCATTTACGCAGCGCTTCGACGATGGCGTACGCCTCCTTCTCTATTGCCGAGTGTCTCTGCTCGCTTCTAGAGAGAGTTCTCGAGAAGAAAGCGACCGGCCGCCCAGACTGATTAAGTGTTGCAGCTATGGCGTGATTTGAAGCGTCGGTCTCCACCACGAAGGGCACCGAGCTGTCGATCGATAAAACCACGGACTTACTGATATCATCCTTGAGATCGTGGAAAGCTTTCACGACAGCGGCATCTGGTGGAAAGTTTTTGCAATGCACTAGGGGATGTATTTTCTCGGAGTATTGCGAAATCCATCTTGCATAGTAAGCGAACATCCCGATCACCCGGCGCATTGTCTGCAAGTCCTGAGGTGGTGGAAGCTCACAGAGCGGGCGCAATCGCTCAGGATCAGGCTTAATTGTGCCGTCGGCTATCGTGTAGCCGAGAAGGTCAATTGACCTTGCCGAGAATACGCATTTCTCGTAGTTGAGAGTCAGATTATATTTTCCAGCAATGCTCAAGAATCTGTCCAGATTCCTATCATGTTCCCTCTGATCCCTACCGCACACTGTGACATTATCCACGTAAACAAAAGTGTCTTCGAGGTTTTCATCTGAGATGATGTCGTCCATAACCCGTTGGAAGCAAGCTACTCCATTCGTGACACCGAATGGTATCCTTCTGAACTGGTAGAGGCGCCGCCCTGCCTGGAATGCAGTGTACGGTTTGTCTTCCTCTCGGATGGGAATTTGATGATAGGCGCTTTCGCAAGTCGATGGTACTGAATACCTTATAATTGGCCACGCGTTCGACCATCTCATCTATGCGCGGCAGGGGTAGGCGTCGAGTTGGGTGAAGCGATTGACCGTTTGGGAATAATCGACAACCATCCGTCTCTTATGGTTCTGACTGCTGGTTACTAACACCTGTGCGCGCCATGGCGAATCGTCGGTTCTATAATTCCCTCCTCCAGTAATCGCTTGGTTTCTGAAGTGATGAAATTCATGTCAGCAGTGGTATATCGCCGCGATTTGATCGCTATCGGTTTGCAGACCGGCGACTAGTTAGCGAACAGCTGGGGCCACGTCACCTCCGCGGTGGTCAGCGCATTTAAAATTAGACGAGGCTTGCTTCCTCCAAAGGGTATTTCGATGCTCGTGTGCTGCTTGAGGACATTATGACCCAGAATTACGTCTGCGCACAAATCACGAAGCACCAGCACCTTTACATCCCGATGCGTGTACCCTTTTACGTCCAATTCAACATTGCAGTACCCTCGTACGCGGGATTGTAGTGAGGTGGCGGCCATGCATACCGTATTGTCAGTCGGGTGGATTACCCATTTCCTGCCCTTCACTAGCGAGCTGTTGACGAAACTTTCAGAGCTACCGGTATCAATCAGTGCCTCAGCCATATGCCCGTTAATTCGCACGTTGATGATAGCCTTGGATAGATTCCCCCGGGGAGGCTGCAGTCAATTTATTTTGCGAGTAGAGAGCCGCAGAAGTGGGTTTATTCCTCCTTAGAGTAGATTTACATACCCTGGCATAATGCCCTTTCTTGTCGCAATTCATGCATGTGGCATCTCTGGCTGGACATTTTTGACGAGGATGCCTTTTGTACCCACAAAAGAAGCATTTACCGACCGGAGCAGTTGCTGAGGAGTTTGACGAGGTCTGGGTATCCGGCTCCTCGGGTGTTTCTCCATCCCTCATGTCTGGCTGTGTCTGTGCCAGTGGGGTTCCTTGGGTTCCCATCGTAGCAGCGTTCATGAGCAGCATCGGTGTCCCAAATGACTCAGATTGCTGCTGAGCCGTATCCATCGCTCGAGCCTGATCGACTACCTTGTCAAGAGTGGGTTGCGCTTTCTCTAGTAAGCGTTGCCGTATGTGGGCTGATCTGAGTCCTTGGATGAATGCCTCCCGTGTCGCCTCCTTTCGGTGTTCCTCGGCGCTTACGGCCCGGAAGCTGCAGTCTTTTCCCAGCTGATTCAGAGCTTGCAGGAACTGATCGATTGTCTCCCCGGCTGCTTGCTTGCGTGTGTTGAGAAGATGTCGTATGTATACCTCGTTCTTGGGCTTCACGTAGAGCGCCTGCAGTACGTCAATCGCTGCTTCGTAAGTGTCGCACCCCGAGAAGAGCCTGTACACGCCGGGCGAGACATGATTCACGAGAGTGGCAAATTTGTCAGCTCCCTCCGCGATGATGGTCAGATAGTGTGAGAAGGAGCAGAACCAATGTGACCATTTCATTTCTGCGTCAGTCGTGTTTGGGTCTGCGTCGAACCTCTCTGGTTTGTAGATCTTGTCCATCTTTGGTTGAGAGAGCCGAGAAAATCAAATGGAATAAATTGAAATGAGAGCGAGAGATGAACCTTCAGAGTTTAGGCTTTATTCCATTTGATTGGAGCCGCTTCTGTGGACACACCAGGAAATACAGGTTCAGCTTGGAGTACATAAGCAGAAACGTATACATGTGCAGTTAACCATTGCAGACTAATCCGCGTAAGCACGGAGTTCGATATAATCTCCATTCTCACCAGTCAATGAGCACCTTCAGTTAACGAGCATCAAGTGGACAGCCGATGTCAATAGCAATGCCCCGGGGACAATCCACCCGTGCCGCAGAGACCTCCCCTTATACGCGAGACGCACAACATGTGATCCCGCGTCATGTCCCTTGATTCACGTTAATTCACCACACACACAATAGTCAGCAGCCTCCCGTGGCTTGGAACCAAAAGAAGCACAATAGATACTGTAGAGCACACGCATTGCACGTCATTATTTCATTAAAATCTGCGTGCCAATTTCTAACCCGCATCTCACCTTGCTCAGCCCCTCGCTCACCAAAATTCACCACTTCGACCACCAATACCTCCTACACATGAGAAAAATATTCCCGCACCCCCTCGTGCCTCTGCATCACTACAATTTGCCACTATATGGAGGAGTACTGCACAACTTGTGACTGTCTTCGGACTACGCGAAGCAGGGCCGAGCAATGAACGTTAATAGCTTGACTGCATCTCGCCGGAAATGTGCTGGGTGAGCATGCAGGATTGATAGAACTCGCATCCAGTCGCCTGAACTTGGCAAGACAGGAGCGGCGAGGAGGGGTCACGGGAAGGGCGATCCGGGAGCTTGGTACATGGCTTAGGTGTGCATTTTGGCTCACGAGAGGGGGGCCATGGGTGGTGGGTGTGCATTGCTATTCGGCAGAGACTGCACTCAGAGCATGTTCAGAGCCAGGGTGCTGTTACCCTCTGCTCATACCCTCTGTTAAGTTAAGAGCTCCAGGCCGTGTTGAGCTGTATGGGCGAATGAGACCGTTTCCGGCCACAGGAGCCTGCCAGGGCATGGCTAGAGCCACTGTGGCCTAATAGAGAAGCGGGATTTGGGTCACAGTATGTCGCTTTCGGGTCGTCACCCCATCCTTCGCTAGGGGCTTATAAAAGGCGGAGCGCAGAGCCGCTCGCTCTCTTCTTCGCCCTCTTCTTCTCTGCCCTTCTTGGCTCTGCGTTGGCTGCTCCTCATTGCCTCTGCCCTTCGCTGGCTCTTTCACTCGCAGTTGATGTGTGACTGTGAGACGTTCTTCTTCTTGAGGACCAGTGCAGAGCGCACGTTTCCAAGAGCCCTGGCAAAGTGACTAAGCTGGAGATAACGCACCAACTGAACTCTTGAGGTGGGAATGCTCAAGCAGAGCGTCCCACTGAGGTACACACTACACTAACAGACCTATACATGACTAGATTAAGGAACTTTTGCCTCATGCATCTTCTCTCCTCTCTCTTTCCACCCCTCTATCTCATCCCCTTTGGATGCACAAAAGAGCATCATTACTGACTCGTAATTCCATTTTCCTCTGGCACAACACCACACCCCATATTGCACTACACCACACCTCCCACTCCCACACCTTAGACACCAGTATTCCTCCTTCTGACCTCCCCCTAAGCATACTGAGTTGCGTTGGTCTGCCGACAACACCAGGTATTGCGAGGCCATTTTCCCTCATCTGCTCTCTTTCTTTTTGGACTTTACCTTATCTTCCTCGGGCTTGTGTGTGAGTGTATGCGATGGCACCTGTCGTAGCTTAAGTTAAGATTTTAGAAGTGATATCGGGATAAGTCTGCTCTGTGTCTGCTTTTGTAAATCACTTGCCTTTTGCCACACCCCATAAATCCCTTGCTCTCCCTGCTGTACATACCAATAAACCCAAATTACTCTGCCACATACCTTTCCTCGCCATTGTAAATAAATGCTTGAATAGAAATGTTCCCAGCTCATTTTCTTCTTTTCCTTCTTTGGTCCAGCATGGTTCGTATTCTCGCTTAGCTGGGATGTTATCCCCCAAGGATCTGTTTTCTAGCCAGTACGTTCTTGGCAGTTACGCTTGGCTGCATCTGATCTTGTAAGGTGATCCGTTTTGAACAAGGCGTACCGAGGGCATGTCCCCTGGAATTTAAACAACGTGGCTTTTAGGTAAACAGTATCAGACGGAGGACCCTAAGTCATGTGGTCAAGTTATTGGCGCTCATGGTTAGTTAGCGACCCGCTGTGTCACAAAGTTATTTGTGTGCGATGGCCTGCGATTCCGGAGGGTCTGGTGGGAACCCAAGGTAGCTTCCCCCCTTGTGGTCTTATCACCCCCGACCCCAGGTCCACAACAATACATATATATATATATATATATATATATATATATATATATATATATATATATATATATATATATATATATATATATATATATATATATACCAATAAGAGGCAATGTGTGTGTGTGTGTGTGTGTGTATGTGCGTGCGTGCGTGTGTGTCCTCCGTAACTCCAAAACCATACAGCCGAGCAGCCTGAAACTTTGCATGCACACTAAGAAAATTCCAAGGAAGTGCAAGAGTGAAAATTGGGTCTTTGGGTTAACTAACACACCCCTTTTGAAGATAATTAATGGCCTTATTTAATTATATTCTTCATCAGGCCACCTCGCTCCCTGAGGTCTTAAGGTGTTTCCTGGTTAACCTTGTTGGGGTCTGAAGCCACCATGTTTGTTGGCCTGCTCAACAATGCGTTGACTTGGAACAGACCGCAACGATTTCTTTATGATAAAGTTTTTTTTCCACTTTCCTCATTCATATTATCGATTGCCTGTTCATCATCGCTACAAATCACTGGGCACATACATTGCAATGCTTATAAATGCCCGGAGATGTCAGCGTTTGTTTCTCATTTCTGCGCATGCGATCACCATGAGTATCTCTTAAACTAAGGAGAAATACAAAATTTAAACTCCAGAATCAAACTTACAAGCAGTTCCAACTCTGAGAAAAGTGTTCATTTGTCCAATTCGGACATATTTGACATTCCGGGCGTCTCCGGGAGGCGTATGTTGAATATGATGATTCAGTGATTGGCAATTGCGTGCCAAGGGAGCCGTTTCTTATCAACCGTTTTGTTGGAGTGCTTGCTTGAATGCTTAAGCCACTTGGCAATCACTCTCTAAGCTGCTTGGTTGATCGTTTTGGGTGTTCGTTACAGTTACACAACAACAGCGTTCGTTACATATATATATATATATATATATATATATATATATATATATATATATATATATATATACATATACATATATATACATATACATATATATATATATATATATATATATATATATATATATATATATATATATATACATATATATATATATATATATACATATACATATATATATATATATATATATATATACATATATATATATATATACATATATATACATATATATATATATATACATATATATATACATATATATATATATATACATATATATACATATATACATATATATATATATATATATATATATACATATATACATATACATATATATATACATATACATATATACATATACATATATATATATTGTTGTGGTTACCAAATTCGCAAACCACCATTCAGGTCCCTTAGGTGAGGTATCTCGGTAAGTATATGTGTAGTTAGGCCCAAACCCGTTGTCTAGTGGGAATACATGTCATTTATGCGTGCTACGACTCTTCAGGATAGCCGTTTTTCTTTCTCTATCTTTATTTTGGACCAACCGCCATTGTTACCACCACCAGTCACAACATCAACCACCAACCACAACGCCGCTTCACCACAACCGCCACGACCTTCACGTCACACCTCGCAACCGTCGCATCGCCACCGTTCTTGCGCCGCTTGTGGGTACCGGTGTTGGACTCGTGCAGGGCGCGCGCCGAACAGCGTGTACAAAACCACGGATTTTCTGCTTCAAAAACGGATCAAAAACGACACACGCCCACTTTTGTGCCGTCCAATCGGTGAGCGAGGGGCGATTTGGCCCCGCCTCCAGGGCGTTGGAGGGCGATCACTATATGCAAATTTATGGATCAATAAGCATTCACGCCCACTTTTTCTCGCGCCAATGGGGAGCGAGGTGAAAGGTCGAAGGGAGGGGGTCAAAGATGAGAGAGCGAAGCCACGGGGCTTATATAAGCGACCGCGTTCGTCAGTCAAGTGAATAGAAAGTGAAGACTTCGCAGTCGGTGGAGTTGGGAAGAAGAAGCAAGAAGGAGTTGGTCGTCGTCGTGTGCATTGGAGTCGGAGCGGAGGGGACGGAGCTGTGGAGAGGCGGCGAGGGCAGACGAGGGGGTGCTCGCGTCGTGCAGGGAGCTGCACACCAGGGAGGCCGACGGCGCGACCTGGCCGAGGTGGAGACGCTCGTCGCGGGACTCGAGGCAGAGTGGAAATCCTCTATACCCCGAGCATCAGCAACCCCCTCCTGTTTCCCCCCCGCGCTGAGATAGTGCGACCAAGGGGGCCCCTTTCCCACCCCCTACCAGACACTGCCCGCGAGGCCCGCGGAGTTGAGGCACCATCGCCGCTCCGCGTCTCATCACCAGACGGGTAGGCCCGACCCGGTCTCGGCCTCAGGCCCGCCTCATCCTTGAGGGTTCTCTGTTCTTTTTCTTGGTTTTGGATATGTGTTGTCGGCGCCGTCTGTGAAGTAAAATTGTATAAGTGTTGCCGTGTGCTCGCGTAATCGGTATTAGATCTGCATTGTCGCATTTGCTTTTTGTGTAAAAATTGCATTGTGTTTCTTTTCTTTCTATGTGCTTTTGGTGGAATTGCATTGTGTTTCTCTTCTTTTCTATGTGCTTTTGGTGGAATTGAATATGTGTGCTTTCCGTTCAGCGCGAATAAATGTGCTTTGTGTTGAACTGTTTCCCGCTTCGCTTCGTCATTTCTCTCATTGAATCCTCATCTTGCTTCACGTAAAGGGTTGGTAGTGGGCTGAATACGCCCGATAATTAATCGAACCGTCGAGGCCGACGATAACACCGCTCGGTTATCCCGATAGTACGGAACGGGTCGCTTAAGTGGCCCGTGTCCGAAGTCGACCTGCGGCGAGGTGCGATCGCCCGGTCTACCCTCCGCGTGGGTACTTAGGTAGGTCGAATTTGGCAAGCAACCCTATCCCACACGGGGGCTGATTGGCTCGATCGCGGTGAGACCGAAAGGTCCACCCGTGACTGGTTCCCGGCGTTAGTCCGAGAGGGTCACGACTGGATTGTCCGTCCGGTGGGCGACGTGCCGCGATTCGAGTTACGTGGCCGTCAGCACGCCGGCGGGCGCGAATCCGTAACAATATATATATATATATATATATATATATATATATATATATATATATATATATATATATATATATATATATATATATATATATATATGGAGAAGGCCTACGACACTGTTCTGAGAGATGGTAACGGCAACACTGAGCCGGAAGTAGAAGTTACATTGGTGGAAGGAATGTAGAAGGAAACAAAGGGAAGAGTTTTGGTTGGTCCTGGGATGTCTGAGGAGTTCAGCATGAACATTGGTTTGAGGCAGGGAAGCTCTCTCAACTGACTCATGTTTATATTATTATAGTGATGGAGCTGGTAAACAGGAAGGTAAGCTTGAGGGGTAGTATGGGGAGGGTGCTTTATGTGGATGATCTGACTGTTGTGTTGGAGAGTGGGCAGGTGATGCAGGAAGTACTGGGGGAGTGGAAAGAGGCATTTGGGAAGCATGGGCTGAAGATGAGTATGGAGAATATGGAGGTGATGTGGGTCGGGCAGCAGAGAAAATAAATGACTATCAGCTTGGAGGGGAAGGAGATCAGACAGGGAAATAGGTTTAAGTGTCTGGGAGGAACAATAACTGGGGATGGTAAGCCTGAGGCAGAGGGGTGGGGGAGATTTCAGGTGGGTGTAAATGAGTGGAGGAGGGTGGAGGGAGTAATGGCAGACAGAAATATATCAAGGAAATTGAAAAGGATTTTGTTTTGTATACTTAGTCATGGGTCATATTAGAGCTAACACTGAACATATATCAAAGGTAGCAGGAGGCAAGAGGGGGCAAGAGAGTGAAGCACAACAACAGTAGAGAACAGAGACATCAGGAAATCTGTGGAAGAGAGGGGGAAGAGGCAGGGTACAGGAGGTAAACTAGATGGGCACTACAGGGACTTTCAGTAAGGAAAACAGGGAATTTTAAGGTGGTGAGTTTGGGGTGGATTAACGGGGGTAGAAAAGATCATTGTTTTGGATGGGGAAAGATACGAGATGGTGGTGAACAGCTGTTTTAAAGAGCTGAAGGGAAGAGTGGGAATGAAGAGAATGTGGGAGTTTATTCCAAAGGTGGGAAAAAGAGGAATGAAAGAGTGAAGATGAGCATTGATTCTTAATTTTGGCAGTTTCACCAAGAGGGTTGCTGGCAGACCTTGAGCACCCTGCAGAAATATTTGGGGGACAGAGCACAGACAGAGCAGGGATGCAAGGCCGGAGAGGAGTTAGTAGAAAGCAGAAAGACTACTGACCTGCCTGCAATGAGAGGGTGAAAGACCCAAAGACTCAGCTTCATCGTGGGAGGTACTAATGATTCTAAAAGCCTTGGTTTCCACAGCGTGAAGCCGAGTTAGGTGTGAGACAGGAGCACCAGCCCATAGGGGAGAGCAGTACTCAGTCAAGCCGTGGATGAAAGCTTTGTACGTGGTTAATAGCTTAGATGTGCCAAGAAGGACTTTACACGATGGAGGATGCCCAGTCGGTGACTTGCTTTCGAGGCCAGCTTGGAAATGTGGCTTTCCCAGGAAAGATAATGGCAGATGTTGAGACCAAAAAGCCTGAGAGAGAGAACTTCAAGAGGATTGTTGAGAAGGTAGATGGGGGGAGGGGGGATTCCAGATGGTCCTTTCGAAGACATAGTGACAGTGTGAGACTTGTCAGAATTGAAAGACATGTCCCACGTGTTTAACCACCTTGTGATTTTATCGAGGTCTGCAGAGTGAAGAGGCTGCTGCCTGCTGATCTGAGGGATGAGAGATGATACGAGTGGTGTCATCAGCAAATAGATAAAGAGGATTTTCCAGAGAGTCAGGGAGATAATTGATCAAGATTAGAAAAAGCACAGGGGCCAGAACACTGCGTTGAGGAACTCCCACCTGGACCGGAAGGGGAGAAGATAGAATTTCATTCAGAGCCATGCACTAACTGCAACAGGAGAGGAAGTTCACCAGCCATGAGTGGAGAATGCTTTGGATGCCATACGAAGAGAGCGTGAGCAGTGCAGGGTACCAGATCGTATTGAAAGCTCACAATATGTCTAGGGAGATGGCTCTGATCTCATGTCTGGCATTGAGGACCTCCATCCATTGTTGAGAAAGCAGAAGCAGCATGTCCAGGGTAGAGTGTCCTGATCTAAATCTAAAATCCTCTTGATGGAAGAGGAAGGTACTAATGTCGTGTGTAATGCCGGCTTACCTTTACGGTCTGGAGATGGTGGCACTGACAGAGAGACAACAACAGAGGCTGCAGGTTTGTGAGATTGCAGGAGTGAAGAGGGTGGAAAGAAGGAGGATGGATGAACTGAGGAAGTAGACTGGTGTGCAGATGAGTTTGATGGGGAGATTGATGAAATTCTGGCTGAGATGGGCTGGACACCATGCAGATTGGGGAAGAGAGAAAGGCAAAGAGAGCAGATAGATTGATGGAGCAAGGTAGGAGGAAAATAGGTAGATAATGGTTGAGATGGGAGGATTGTGTAAGGGGGGATATCAGTATGGGAGGATTGTGTAAGGGGGGATATCAGTAAGGAAGGCGTGGTTGGAGAGTGGAGAGAGATTGTTGAGGACAGGGCAATGTGAAGGAGTATCGTGGTCGAGGCAGGGCATAAGCTTGGTGCCATCGGACCTTACCCCTTATAAAAGGAGCAGGAGGAGAAGAAGACGAAAAAAAGGAGAATCTGAAGAAGTGGCATCGGGATTTATGGTTCTTTTGGCTAGCCGAACAGATTGTTGGATCATTTACGAGTACTACTGCCAATTTGTTATGAGATATGCGACTCAGAATTTTATTATAGACCGGTAAGGTTTTGAGGTTGGCATTACGATGGGGCATCCAATTTCACTGTTACTATTTGTTTGACAAAGGAAGAAGTAATTAAAGCAGTGTCTCCAGCATTGGGTACTGGCAGTTCTTATTTGATCCATCAAACCCAACCTCAGGCTTTTATATATGATTTAACGACTGTCTCGAGTATGATTGAGGTATGGAAAGTGATAAGATGGACAGAAATAAAGTTCAAACCACGAAAGTATTGTAGCTTGTTTCTCTGGAGTAGGAACTTCCAGCTGGTATGATTCAGCATTGATGGAGAAAACATCCCCACTGTTCGCAAAAATCCAGTCAAGAGTTAAGGTTTGCTGGTTTAAGTAGGCCATTGAATGATAGTCACCGAGGAGTAGAAGTTAAAAATCAAACAAATGAAGTCTTGGAGGAAATAGAAAGATAGAGAGGATATATTTGCCTTGGTAATTTAAGCTCTGGTGTTGTCAATTTGTATAGGATTTCAAGTGTTCAAAAGGTTTGTTTATTGATGATGATGATGAGAGATTCATGTGATAGGAGCAAGTCTAGCCAGAAGCCAGATGTGAACACAATGAAGAAATGGAATGGTGAAGAGGTGACTGAGATGATAATAAATTGCTGCCTCCAGACAAAGAGAGATAATGGGCATCACTCAGCAAGACCTACATGGTGTGGGTTATGAGAAAGGTTATGGAATTGACAGTCAGACTGGGGAAGGCATCAGCTCGCTGTAGAAGAGGTGTTCAAAGAAGAAGACTCCACCCATAGAGTGTGTGCCTTCATTCAGAAAGGTGAAGTGAGAGGGTGAGCTGGTTTTGAAATCTGCGATGAAGTCCGTTTCTACCTGAAAACAGTCTTTCAATGCTGACAAATCTCACTCTCACTATCTCTCTCTCTCTCTGAAAGGACCATGCAGCTCATGTTGTTTATTTTGTGTTGTTAAAACACAAATTTTGAAAAATGATTGGTAGTTTCACAGAAATTATCTAATCTGTTTTTAAAGGCATTCACTGATGGGTTATGAATGATGGAGTCAGGGAGGCTGTTCCAGTCATTTATGATTTTCCACATAAAAAAGTGCAAAAACTGATCCCTTCAACTGCAAATCTATTAGCTTACTTCGCATCATCAGCAAGTTCATGGAATCCATCATCACAGTTGATATGAAATCCTTCCTTTCCTCCAACATCATCTCAGATCACCAATTGGGTTTCAGACCAGGTCACTCCACCTTGGACATGCTACTTCGACTCAGCGAACAATGGATGGAGGTCCTCAATGTTAGACATTAGATCAGGGCTGTCTTTCTGGACATATCTCATTCTTTTGACACAGCATCCTGCCTTGCTCTCCAAACTGTCTGCCTACAGCATTCAAGGCCAACTCCACACATGGCTCACTGACTTTCTCCACTCTCATAGCCAATGTGTGGCACTCAACGAAATCCTTTCATCTCCTCTCCCTATCAACGCTGGAGTACCCCAAGGCAGTGTTCTGAGCCCAGTCCTTTCCCTGATCTTCATCAATGATCTCTCTGACTCTCTGGAAAATGTCATTTATCTTCTGGCTGATGACTACACCCTCTACCGTGGCATCACTCATCCTTCAGTCATGGAGGCTGCAGCCTCTTCCCTCGACTCAGACCTTGAAAAAAAAAATTACAAGATTGTCAAACACTTGGAATATGTCTTTCAACCGTGACAAATCTCACTATCTCACTCTGAAAGGACCGTCTGGTAACCCTCAGCCCCTACACCCAATGCACTTTATGAACAATCCTCTTGAGGAGGTTCAGCTATTAAAACTCCTGGGTCTCACTCTCAGCCATGATCTTTCTTGGACAAACCACATTTCAATGTTGGTCTCCAAAGCCAGCCACTGACTGGGCATCCACTGTCATTCAAAGTCCCTCCTTGGTACACATGAACTCATATCCACTGACAATGCCTTCGTCCACAGATTGATGGAGCACTGCTCTCCCCTCAGGACTGGCTCCTCTGCCTTGCATCTTGTCTGACCATGGTCTGAAACTCCAATGAAAGGAACTAATTTTGCATCAATAGAGATCCAGAGAACTATGACCAATGAGCTAAATGGCCTTTCAGACAATGACTTCCCAAGGTTGCTTTGAAGAATGGTAGTGACGTTGGCAAGTGTGTTTTGATTCCCAGGGAAATTAATTTGAAGGTGACCATTAAGCATAAAATATAGTATATGCAAATACATACTTCGCTTGGAAACTCGGAGTGGTGTACACGAAAAGAGTTGGCAGTCAATGTGTTAAAAGTGTAATGCAGTATAGTTATTTCTTTGTTAAGTGTTCAGCAAAAGAAATACGGTATTTGTGTACAAGGATCACAAGGTGTCAAAGTATGTCTTGACAGATTTTATTGTGATCCTTCCATTCTGCACTGTGTCTGGACCCGATTGTTCCTTGTTAAGCCTTTAAATATTTTCCTCTGTTATCTGTCCTTTAAATATTTCTTTTAAAGTGCACACAAGGCCTTGAGGGCAAGGAGTTTAATGCCACAGTAAGGCAGTTAACATCACTGCATGGGGTGTGTGGAAAGTGTGTTATGGCACACCTCATAGCTTTGGACACATGTGAAAAAAGTCATTAATGACTGACTGTGGGAAGCTTTTAACGACTGATTGAGCAGAGCTGATAACTCTGGGAAGATCCACCAAGAGAGGTGATTAAAAAATTACCCAGTATGGGGTGACGGTCATCTCTATAATACCACAAGTTCTCAATGTTCAGTTCAGGTAACCGCGAAACAGTCCAAACTAACCGTTTACATTGAAATAGTTCACAGAGATACACTAGGATAATACTACTAATGACATAATTAACTAGAGGGGGAGCACTCGGGAGTGCAAATCCTCCGCCGCCAATACTGCTGGGTCACTCAAGTGAACCTTATATCTTATTCATTAAATATGATGTGAACAGTGCTGACAGAGTTATAGTTCTTTTCTCCATTTTTTTTTGGGGGGGGTGTAGAAATCACTTAAAACATGTAGAAATGCAAAAAAAAAATTTTTTTCCCCTTTTTTGGGGGGTAACATTTTTTTTTTGGGGGGGGTTGGAAATCACTTCAAACATGTAAAAATGCAAAAAGATTTTTTCTCAAACAATTTTTTTTTGGGGGGGGGTTGGAAATCACTTAAAATATGTAGAAATGCAAAAAAAAAAATTTTTTTTTTCCTCTAACAATTTTTTTTTGGGGGGTAACAATTTTTTTGGGGGGGGGGGGGGTTGGAAATCACTTAAAAAATGTAGAAATGCAAAAAAAAAAAATTCTATATTTTTGTGGGGTGGGTAACAATTTTTTTGGGGGGGGGGTTGGAAATCACTTAAAACATGTAGAAATGCAAAAAAATATTTTTTTTTCTCTAACAATTATTTTTTTTGGGGGGGGGGGACCAAGTCCAAAATTTAATGGCATGATCCTTGGACCATACCTAACCCCCCCACCAAGTTTCGTCGAAATCCGTCGAGGAGTTTTTCCGTAATACTGTTCACAAACAAACAAACAAACAAACAGAAAGGGGTGAAAACAGTAACCTCCATCCATCTTCGAAGATGGCGGAGGTTAATAAATAAGTATTGTTCATTTAGTACCCGGATTAACACATCAGAATCACCAGTAAGTGCAATACGTGGTTTTCCGGTCCGTCCACTCTCTGGGGACATTTAACTTCCGGTTGTAGAAAAAAAACGAAAAAATAGGCTTAGCTCTCGGAGATTATGATAATCCTGTAGATTATTCTTCACTGATTATAATGCAACTTTCAGAATGAAAATTGGTCAAGTATATATAGAGATATTGAGGTTTGAAAAATCGTTAGAGCAAGCAAATTCATTAATTATTAATTCCACAGAAGTTTCGTGACACTGCACAAAGTAACATGTCAGGTATGAAAAAACATTTTGTATGCCAGATTCATTAATTATGGAATGTACTCATTGATATATTAATCAGAAAGCCCGAAGCATGTAGCATAATTTATCACTTATCCCCTCATCCGGGATCCGTGGCCTCGCCCCACAGCCTGCAGCCCTACGTCCGCCGGTGATTATGTTAGATATCGGCACGATCGAGAGGAGCCTGCGAATCATCCCTGCTGATGCACTGAATTGATGCAATCGTTCGGCCAGAATATTCGTTGTCAAGATGTTGCGTGATTAAATCACCAATACAGTCACTCGAATTTATACCGCTGACATACTTCTTAACAATCACCTTCGCCCCAGAAACCACAGTCAATCTGAACCACGCTGGCCACTGCTCAGACGCCATGACCGGACTACTGCGCAGTTCTACTGCGCAGTTTGGTTGAAGATGACTCGGCATTTTGGCGCGCGCGCACGAAATTATATTTTGAAAATAAATGCCGACGTTTACATTTCGGGTTTTGAAACTTTTGCATCTTCAGCGGAAAATGTATAAATATAAAAGGCTAAAAATGTGTTTTATATTTATATTTCATTTCTCCTTCCTTCCTTCTTTGCGAATCGCATCGGCGTTTTTGGCCATCTTCCAGATCACGTGACGATCAAACGGGAAGGAAATTCAAAAATCTGTCCAGTTAGATACAAGATAATATTTTTTACTATCATAATCGATAAACAGTTGCCGAATATGTTGTAGAATGGCAGACTAGATAGGTTTTGAAGATGGCGATTTTTATAACTTACATGACCTCGTGACCTCGTCCCTGACCTTGAACCCGGACAAAATTTATATCGTTGTGCAACACTCATCGAACTCTACCCACATACTAAGTTTCATC
Source organism: Eptatretus burgeri (assembly GCF_056783735.1). Classification (NCBI taxonomy): domain Eukaryota; kingdom Metazoa; phylum Chordata; class Myxini; order Myxiniformes; family Myxinidae; genus Eptatretus; species Eptatretus burgeri. The sequence goes on from NC_140973.1 coordinate 32,852,199, forward strand.
AAGATCGGAAAGAAAAATTGTTGACGGACGTACGGACGGACGGACAGATGTACGGACATACGGACAGACATTTGGTCCGGCTTTATTAGGTCATCTCAGTGGAGATGACCTAAAAAGGCAGAAGTTGATTGAATCTCTTCCTGGAATCGGAAGAGAAGTTTTGTTTTCTCCTTGCAGCGCCGAACCTACGGAAAGAGCTACTGTGCTGCGCCTCACCAAACAAGCTGCGTCCCTTTTTCTTTCCTTGGCCGGTGGGACGGAACTATCAATCAGTCTCCGCTGGGACTGGAACCGAACTGCCACCAGACTCTTTGCCAGGATCTACCTCTGTATTTGCCTATCATCTCATTGGCTTATGAATTCCTTAGTCTGTCCTAGTAATTGTTGTGTGAACGGTTCAGGTAACGGTTAAGCTGACCGAGTTATCGTGTGCGTGGAGAATTATTGCAGTACTGTATGTTAGTTCTGAAACTGTTTGTAATTGCTGTTAATATGTGCTTCTCTCCTCCAATTTCCCCTCCCCATTTATTAAATCGGATTCATTCCCTTTTACTTGTGTCATTGGGCTATTAACTCCAGCGTAATTAAAAAGCACGACCATGGGAAATTGGCACCACTACCTCGAAGGAGGCTTCATAAAATCATGGCAGAATTGCCTGGGCCACCTCTTGGGCCCATCCTGTCAGACAGATGATTTGAATAAATCGACAGATTCTTGTTCGAGCTACCAGTCCGCCAAAAAAATAAACATCTCTTTGACTTTCCCGGCAAATGGCGTATGTTCTCTTTCAACGGTCCATCACCCAATTGGTTATTTGATCTCGGGTCTCCCTGACAGTCAATCGTAACATTGCTTTTAGTCGACATGTTAAGTGACATTTGACTTCAAATCGTGATGCAAAGGTCCCCTTTGGCATGGAAGTTCCTTTGGGTCATAGAAACAAATTTATCCAAAGACACGTCATATCTCAAAATCCAAGATGGCCGCCGTGGACCATTTTGGAAAACATGGCCCAGTCATAGCTCATGAACCGTTTGTCATAGAAACTATTATGATACATGTTTATTCACCAACTTGAGGTCACTGAACTCATTTCCGGTGACAATTTTGCTTTCTGATGGATTTAAAGGTCAAATCATAGACAAAAATACATAAATGTTACATTTTTTCTAAAATGTATGAGAAAAAAAATTGTGAGAACAAGACATGACTTAACATGTCTACTATATGATGGTTAGGTCAGACCCAACTCAGAAATGGTTTTCTCATGCTGAATTTAACTACACATGAGTTAGTCACATAATGTATCGATGTTATGTGACCTTTAATTTTTAATTTCAGATTAAAGTGACTAATCCAAATGAGTTCCAATAACTGTGACAGCACGCCTGCCACGATGGACTGGAGCCTATGTTTTATATGTCAATCAGACGAGACTCATAATCCAACTTTGGATCCCTCATCATCTGTTAAATTGAGAAACAATCCTGAAAGACTTTCAGCCACTTACAGACAGGTTGTGAACAATATTCAGGAACTCAATAAATTAGGTGAGCTGCCTGATTTTGTATTCGTAGAGAATACTGGTGACGGTGATACTCAGAATATAGTGCAGCTGATGATGTCTAATCATGTAGTGTGGCACAAAGCTTGCAGGAATGCTGTCGACCATCAGAAAGTGCAGAGAGCCAGGAATAAGCATCAAGGGCAAGCGTCATTTAGCCCGGTAAAAACTCGTGCAGCCAGGTCAGTCACACAGACATCCCCCTCTACATCTTTGAGCGAACCAGTTGATACTCCGTGTCTCTTTTGTGATAAAGTGGGCAACAAGAAAGAGCTCAGAAAAGCTGCTACACTTGGCTTGGATAAAAAAAATCAATGACTGTGCTCAGTTGTTGGGTGACAAACGCCTGTTGTCTAAACTGTCCGCTGGTGACTTGATCGATATTGATGCCGTCTATCATTGTGCGTGCCTGACTCGGCTGTATAGGAAAGTGGAGACGGTCGGATGTGACATTACTGATAGTCATAACACACAGGTGATGCGAGCACATGTTCTCAATGAGTTACTTGACTTTATTGAAGATAACCGTGGTTCAGGGGAGTCGCTAGCAATGGCTCACTTGAGGACCCTTTATGATAAGCGTATTGCTGCTCTCGGCTTTCCCGACATCAAATGCAATACAACACGCCTTGGAGAGGACATTGAGCGCATGATTCCTGACATCAAGGCAGTAAAGATTTTTTTTATTTTTTTTTTTTTTTTTTTTTTGTATACCTTGGTCGAGGCTCGTATGAGAGCTAACACACAACTCACAGCAAGGAGGCATGAGACTGGAAGATTAACCGTTGCTGGTCTCTTGTTTTCGACAATGACCTATCCAAAGCTATAGTTGATATGAAAGACAATACATCAACTGAAGTGTCCACCCTGCACAAAGCAGCCAAGATCCTCCGTCGAGAATATCTTCAAATTCGGCAAGCTTTTACGGGTTCCTTCTCAACCTCATCTGAAGCTGAATCAATCCCAACCACTCTGCGTTCATTCCTGTACATGATTCTTGATGGACCATCTATCGATCAGCCATCTCCTGGATCTAAGAAGTCCAAGGTTGCAACATCAATTAAGCAGCAGATCATCTTCAACTCAGTTGCATGCAGATCCAAGAAACGTGACAGTGTTCCACGTCACAACAGAGATAGGGAAACACCAGCTTCGCTGTATATGGCTATGAAAGTACATCTTCAAACTGGCCGTGAATCTCTAATCGATGATTTGCATCAGCGAGGGTTGTGCATCTCGTATGACCGTTTGAGAGTGCGAAGTACAGATATTGCGAATTCAGTCATTGGTCACTGGGAGCAGGTTGGTGTGGTGGTCCCCCCTCAGGCAGTTAAACACATTTTCACCACAGGCGGTTTTGACAACATTGACCATAATCCATCCTCTACGACGGCAACATCAGCCCTCCATGGAACATGCATCAGCATTTACCAGCACTTCTCGTCAGACACACAACAAGTTATGAATCTTGATGAGATCCTCAATCCAGATGAGATGGGGAAGAAGACTGTGCGGTCCATTTGCAAGTGTAAGACTGAATGTAAAGCTCCTTGTAAGTGCTGCATGCAGAGACGCCGCTGTATGCTTCTCTGCAGATGTCAAGGTTCGTGCGCCCAGACTGGCAGGATGTACCAGGACAAGAGAGGAGAAGACGAAGAACTTGTGTAATTACGACATTGTGCAATGGATAATCTAATTACCTAAAATTTTCTGTATGTGAAAAACAATAAAATATGTTATAATTTGTATTTTTTTTTTATTTCACCTTTAAATGCATCTGAAATGCATAGCTGATGCCGGAAATGAATTCAGCGACCTCAATTTAACTAGAAAACATGTGTCATAATATCATGTGTCATGTACAGATATTGCGAATTCAGTCATTATTCACTGGGATCAGGTTGGTGTGGGAGCTGGGAGCATTGGTCACTGGGAGCAGGTTTCTATGACAAACGGTTCATGAGCTATGACTGGGCCATGTTTTCCAAAATGGTCGATGGCGGCAATCTTGGATTTTGAGATATGACGCGTCTTTGGATAAATTTGTTTCTATGACCCTAAGGAACTTCCATGCCAAAGGGGACATTTGCATCACGATTTGAAGTCAACACCCTATTTTGTGCACTTAACATGTCCACTATTTGTCAAGATTGGGATACTGGTCCGTAATGAAAAGGAAGACCAGGAAGGAGCCCGAAGAAGTAAACAGCAAAGATGGAGTCATCAGGATTAGGATTCGGGTTTCAGCCGCTACTCCCCAAACCGCAAAAACCCATCCAGGCACAGCCAAGTGAGCCTCAAATAAAAATTTCTGCAAGAATTCACTTCTCCTTTGAGAGATAGATAATGAAAGAGAGGAATAGAGAGTAAAAGAGATGAAAGAGAAGAAAGAGCAAGAAAGAGAGAGACATATATATATATATATATATATATATATATATATATATATATATATATATATATATATATATGTAAAGATGAAATGCAAGCAAAGACTTCAATAAATAATGCAACTAAAACATTTTCTGTTGCTGCTTTACATTTATCAACATTATCCTCCTCTCTGTACCATGTTGAAATAGTATTGGTCAATCAGCAAACTTGGACTGATGTGCATTCCAGTGTATTTTTAAAGAGTTGGTGAAGTTCAATAATATAACAATGAGCCTGAGGGGAGTGCCTTTCATAGCCACTGAGTTGCTTGTTCAGACTTGTATATACAGAACTGCTGGCACCAGAGGCTCAAACTGAAGTAGCCACTCATTTCACATTTATTCACTAACTTCTTCAAAAAAGGTCATTCCAGCTTTAAGTTTGACATAGCTGTAGAGCATGCAACTTATATATTTTACCATCTTCTTATATATTAATTCTTGTTAAAAGTAAATAATTAAGGCTATTAAAATTTGAGCAATATCAAACTTGAAGATAGCATGGAAATACAAAAATATATGCATCAAATGGTAAGTAATGTACATACCTTAGCTCCTGTATATGTCAAAGTGAAACATGTAATCACCCGTTAAAAAAGAAAGGTAATATAAATGAAGAGGTTTGGAGTCAGTGTTTAAAGCATGTCTAGGCTGCTATTTCCACCATCTATTACCAGAACAAAACATTTATTTTCATAAACACCCAAGTGAAGCATACTTACACTTTCATTCACAATGATGCGGAATGCTCTTCATAAATCAAGTTACAAATAACTTGTGGGAGCTCAAAGAAGAGCCACAAGGAATAATAAATAGCAAGCAGATAAAAGAAAGAAAAATAATAAAAAACAGACCCACCATATCAGAATAAATAAAAGCGATGCTTGTCCCCATGAAAGTAAATTTGAACGATTTTTGGGGGTTGACTGTGTTGTTTTTGCTATACTAGAAACACCTGCTCTCTACGGGAGTGGTAAGAGGGCACACCTTTATTTTGTGTTATACTGCACAAGCTCAACTTTTCAAGACATTCCGACCACCAGTGCAAAGAGTGTATTGAACTCAAACAAAATAAAGACAAACAGGTGTCAAATCATGATAAAATTTCCCTATTTTTACCTATAGCTAGAAAGATACATCAGAGGTGGCCATTCCAATTTAGTAGACATTCTCATGCACAACCCGAGTACAACCACCAAGTTTAAAGGCATTTAATCCCACAAACAAACAAAACAAAACAATGGATTTTTGTAAATTGTGTTTTTGTGCTAACTGACCAAACTGTAGCATTGCTGAAGGGTTTTTATTATTATTATTGCAAAGGCATTGCTATAGAAGAGCGAGGAAAAAACATCTGAAACCCTGCCTTTTGCTCGCTTCATTCCTTGGAAAGTTTTGAGAATGTTATCCCACTCCTCCACCCAAAAAGGAAAGTGCATGGCTCACAAAGTGGGTATGCTGTGGTATGTTTGTGGGAAATTCCACATCAAACTATTATGCGGTATTTAGACAAACCATCAATGGTCAGAAATGAAAGTGGACATCTTGGGGAACTTGTAGAAACCGGCAATATTATACTCTCCATTTCCCTGTTTTATTAAAGATTAAGCAACAGAAAATGGGTTTTGTAATCTTAGAAATGTTACAGTTTGATTGGTGAAATTTGTATTTTACTGGACGTTTCTTATGTGACAGTTATTTTGAGTGTGGTGACTCAGAATGTGAACTTTGGTGTATTTTATGTTTTGATGATGTTCTGTCTCCCTATTTGGGTTTTCTGGCATCGACCCTATCTGATGAAATAATGGATTCGTACATAATGCTTCGTATCCACTGCATCGAGAAAAATAAGGAGTCCAGTGTTGATAATGTTTCTTACGATTTATATTCCAAATCTCCCTTAATTTCTTGGAAATATGATAGAGTCTAATGGCAGAAAAATATAGATCAAAATTGTGATCAGAAAATAAAATTCGGACTGCAAGTAATCCCATCATGATTTTCGTGTCAGTCCCGTTATGTACGAATCATCATCTCTCGTCGGACGCAAATAATGCCAGCATTAGAAAATCTTGCCGTCTTGCAAACTTCCCCGATTGATGGATATAATAGGCACTTGCAAGCGTGTCAGCACATTTCCATTCGCCGTCGAGCGCAGCGTTTGTCTTCGTGTCCGTGTCTTTGCGAGAGCCGTAACGTACGAATCCAGCATGAGGATGCCGAGACAAATGAGGTGACTCGCATTTGTTTGATAATTCTTCATTTTAACCAACGCTAGAATTTTTTTGTGCTTCGTGAGGATCCGAGAGGTAAGAATTATGTTTTTCTTTTCATGTTTAAAGTGATCATTTTCAAAAGTTCGAAAGAAATAGATTCGATTTTAACGTTATTTTTCGCTTAAGGCCCAGTCACACCTTGACGTTTTAGCCAGCAATGGCAACGTATTAAAATTTATGTAAAACGCTGGCTTACGTTGAACTTTTGATGTTTTTTTTTTAAGATTCGGACGTATTCATAACGACTTGGTCTTATGTGTAACGCATTAATTACGGACACAGAACGTTTCGTTGTGTTATAGATAACTTATACCAATGAATGCTGAAGCTGTTGTCGGCCTACACAACCTATGCCCAACGATAGTCTAACTTAGGCATAGCACGTTGCACGCATCGCCGACGATGTCGTGACGTAGCCTATTAAAAGGCTGACGCACAACAATTCGAATCATAACTGCCGTAGAAATGGAAGTGACAACATCGCGGTCACACCTTGGCGATCTTGCCAGCGTATGCCGACTTAAGAAAAATGTGTCTAAAACGTTGGGGCACGTCAAATACGGTATGAGTAAGTTTGGTATACGTGAGTAGAACGCTAAAGTACGCTATCATACGTCGTAGTAAGTAGAGTACGTCAAGAAATTTTAAACATGTTCAAAATTTTACGACGTACTCGGCGTATGACACACATTCCGCATGCGATGGGGATAAGTTGTACACACGATATGTGGACGCTTACACATGTCCACAAAGGCTACTTATAAGCTACTCATAAGTCAAAACACGTCGCGGTAATGTCTTTTTTACGCGAAACTTATTTCTAACTTATGTTTGACGTGCTTTGAACCAATTCTTTACGTAGTCCCAACACACATTGACGTATGTAGACGTATTCCAGTGACGTCTTCTGGTCGACAAAAAAATAAATGAACGTGTTTCTAACTTACAACTGCCATATAAAGACGTGTTCCCAGCGATTTTGGGAATTGGTATATAAAAATGCTGCTCATAAAAGGGGAACCCAACAGTGTTTTCGAGTCCTTTTTGAGTCGATGTCCATGTCAGCAGTAACAGTATCAGTATCAGTATTAGTATTAGTCGTAGTTTGTTCATGTTGGCAGTAGTAGGTGAGTGTGAGGGGGAGGGGGTGTGGGTTATGATGGATCCTCCTTGCGTCCACGTGTCCACGGGTAGGAGACATCTTTGCACCATTGTTCGAAGTTCTTCGCGGCTAATTTTTTATGGGGCTTTTTCAACAATGAGCTATAGCTTGTTTTTACGATTTAGGTCTATTCATAACGGGTTGGACAAATGCACAATGAACTAATAATGTGCATAGAGCGCTTCGATAACTTATAGATATGGTATACCAACGAATAATTATCGTGTAGCCGGCGTACCGGTACCACTTTTAAACCGGTTGGTTTAAACGGTACCACTCAACTATTTTCATTGTTTACAATGAACGATTTAAATTGCTGTCACTCGCCTTTGTTTTTTGACGCTGGGGTTTGGAAATTTGAAGCGTTTCTTCTGAACGTGTTAAAACGCTCAAACTTGACTATTTTAAATAGATGCTGCCGATGGACAATTGGAATCATAGCCAAGCTAGACATCGAAGTGTGAACATCCTCGTCATGCCGAAGAAAAGTTTGAAGAATGCTGCAAATAACTGTCCTGGCCGTGGCCGTGGATGCTGACGCAAGGACGATCCATTATACCGACGTTTTTCAGCCTATGAGTAACTTAAAAGTAACGTCTGTCGATGTGTGGCAACGATCGCGTAACGTGCCAACAACACGTTAATCATAGGTTAGAAATAAGTTTTGGGTACGCTAAACATTACCTCGGCGTGTCTCAACTTATGATTAACTTACAAGTAGCATGTGTTGACGTCTGTCAACGATCGCAGACCGTGCATACAACTTGTGGCCAGCGTAGCGGAACGTGTGAGTCATACGCCGGCATACGTCGTGAAATTTCAAGCATGAAAAAATTTGAGGACAACCGAAAAGTACAACGTTTAAAGCCAGCGTACAACGACGTATGGCAGTGTTTTTCACCGTGCTCTCAATGTTATCAAAACTTACCCATAACGTATTCAACGTGTGCCAGCGTTTTAGGAAAAAAAAAATCAAAAATCGGCATACGTTGGCTAAAACGTCAAGGTGTGACTGGGCCTTTACAAGTGTGGCTTTCTTTGCTACTGAACTCGTCTGTGTTTTCTTCGTAATTTATAACATCGGACCCTCTCAAAATGTGTTGTTTTTTTCTTTTTCCTGTCAGAGTAAAAATTATCTGTTTCTTATCCCAAAGTATAATATTTACGTTGTTTTTGTCATCTGATTCCGTACATAACGCTGACGCCAGGCTCGAAATTCGAACGTGTATTTAAAGTGTTGTATATATTCAGTGGTAACTTTAAAACCGGACGTGCTGCAGGTCTAAAAATTTAAATTTAGCTATTTGAATACATACAGATTAACATAATGGGTTGCATTTCATGTTTCCCGAAACTTTTTTTTTGCCCTTTGTGTAACAGTAGTGTAGCCACTTTGTGAGCCATGTACGAAAGCAGGATGTTGTCCATTTATTTTAAACTATATGAGTGGACGAAAGAACATACAGGTGCCCTCAATAATCACACAGATGATGACAAACATCGATTCCAAAGCAAGAAATTATGTGTTGATTTTGTGATAAATGTTGAACCTCTGGATGTATGCATGATAACCATGGAAGAGTGATAGTGATATACACGATCATGTGAGTTTAATCACTACCTAGCATGGGTTCAATTCCTCACCCAATTATAAATTGTTGGATTGGTGGCTTCACAGGCAAGGGATCACAAAAGTGTGATCCCATCCATGATTTGGGCCCTATCCATGAATCCATCTGTAACCTGTACTTGAAATGACTGGATGCATATATTTCATATTCAGCAGATGTATGCAATAATATCCTGGCATGAGGCATGTTTATTTATTTTGGGATTGGAGCCAATTTGGAATTTTAGCAATTAAAAATTGTTTTATGTGAGAGAATATAGTACAGGATTGAATATGCTTTCATGAACCATTATTTATTTACTCATTTATTTAAACTTTACCATCTCCACTAGAACCATAACTTTGCATTATTTATTTATTTACACTTCATCACCACAACCAAATTCCACCATTAATTATTTATTTATATACACTTTATTAAACATCAAGCCTGGTGTTAGCCTCATGGTTAGGGTGGTGGGTTTGGGATCCTAGGATCCTGAATTCAAATTGTACTCGGCTGTTAAATTAATACCAGGTAGGGTTGACTCTGCTTGTCATCCTTCTGAAGTTGGCAAAATGAGTGCCAGCTTGTTGGCATCCTGTGTCGGAGTGTTGACCCATCCAGGATTGTGTCCAATAGCCAAGGAGACTGCTTAAGTTCTGCACCATCAACGTTCTGCACAGAGTATGGTCCCAATGGATGGATGGACCATCCATCTCCGTTACCAACACACAACTGTGAATTAATTAAATATTCATATACACTTTATCATCTCCACTACCACCATGGAACCTTGATTTATTTATTTATATCAACTTTACCATCTCCAGCACCAGTACACAACTATGAATTATTTATTAATTTGTAGACACTTTAACATCAACTTTGTAGCCTTTAGCAGAACATTGGTTCTGTTGCAAGTTATTGGGGCATGCTGTGGGCTGTTGTGGGTTATTTCTGTGGTTCTGTTGCAAGCTATTGGGGCAGGTTGTGGCCTGTCGTGGGTTATTTCTGCCTCACAGGTAGAGTTACTGGTTCTGCAGTGCCTGCTAGATGGTACCGTTGGAGTTGGTGTTCCCATAGGCTTGCTGCCAGAAAGCTAGAGGCCCAAACCTGGCTGTACTGCTCTGGAAGGCTGTAATGTACTCAATGAACAGGGACGAAGACTGAAGTGAGAACATTAGGATTATTCCGGACACGGGCACAACACAGCACAGCACCACATCGGAACGTGAGCGGGCCACATGACTCCGGACATGGGCACAACACAGCACAGCACCGCATTGGAATGTGAGCGGGCCACGTGACTCTCTTTAACCACGCACCGGTGCACCCATGTATGTATGCATTATTTAGTATAAACTACTGATACATCATATCTCCACCCCCCCTTTTTTCTACAAATCAAGACACTGAGCAGGCTTACAGACACGAGGTGATCTCCGAAGGGCTAGTGGAGGGCTGTCCTTGCTTGCGACTGCTGTGGGTTTGTGAATGTGGTCTGGTGCGGTAATTGAGCAACACATGAGCTAGACGAGATTGAATGGAGCCTTCCTTGACGTGGCTTAGACCAGTCTTGATGATCTGAACAGCACGTTCGGCTTGGCCATTCCTGGTAGGTTTGTAGGGGCAGATGTGTAGTGCTTAATACCATTCATTTTGCAAAAGTTCTGAAACTCTGAACTCGTAAATGATGATCCATTATCTGATACAATGGAGTCCGGAATACCATGTTGTGTGAACATGGTACGTAGAGCTTCAATTGTTACAGCAGAGGATGAGGATGGCACCATGAGAGCTTCAATCCATTTGGAGTGGACATCAACTAAGAAAACGAAAAGTTTCCCTTGAAATGGACCAGCATGGTCGATGTGTTGTCTGGATCATGGTTTTGATGGCCATGGCTACATGGCCAATGGATACTGTGGCAGTGTCTTGGCATGGGCTTGACAAGTGCAACAGTGGCATGTCCTGGACTCAATGTCACTGTCCAAACCAGGCCACCAAACATGGGCTCAGGCAATAGCCTTCATGGTGACTATGCCTGGATGAGCATTGTGGAGTTCACTGATAATTTTCCAGCAGAGTTTCGGCGGAATTATCACTTGGCTACCCCAAAGCAGGCAGTCTGCATCAATAGAGAGCCCATCCTTCCGAATGAGGTACGGTTTCGCCCCTTCTGGTAGAGATGCCCAATCACCTGACATAACACAGCATTTAATTTGTGACAAATCTAGATTGCTATTGGTAGCACAAGCAATCTGCTTAGCGGTTACAGGCGCCTCATCGTGAATGATGTTAGCCATGAGATGAATAATATCACCAGATTGTGGAGGTTCTGGGATGGTTACTGGAAGCGGCAAGCGACTGAGCGTGTCAGCACAGTACATTTCCTTACCCGGGCGGTAAACCAATGAATAGTCATAACCGACAAGGGTCAACGCCCACCGTAGTACATGACCTGATGATGTGGGCAGAATGGCTCTGGTTTCTCCCAGGAGACATAACAAGGGTTTGTGATCAGTCTCAATGGTAATATGTCTTCCAAAGACATATTGGTGCATCTTTAAGGTGCCCCAGACATACGCTAACGCCTCTCGTTCTACTTGAGCATAGCGACATTCAGTGTCAGATCGGGTTCGTGATGCATACGCAACAGGCTGGAGATTACCGGTTCTATTTGTTTGCAACAATGGACACCCGATGTCATATGAAGAGCTATCACAACTGAGAACACGTTCCTTGGATGGGTCATAATGGACAAGTAATGGCAAGGAGGACAGCATGGTTTTAGGGGCCTTGAACGCTCTTGTTTGGGCAGCTTCCCATTTCCAGACAATGCCTTTCCTGAGGAGAAGATGTAGAGGCTTGACGGTTGTGCTTAGTTGAGGCAGGAAATTACCAAAATAGGTCAACATACCCAGGAATGCACGAAGTTCTGAAATGTTTTGGGGCATTGGTGCATTTGCAATTGCTTCAACTTTGATCGGAGAGGGCAAAATTCCTTGACAGGAGATTTGATGACCCAGGTATTCAACTTCATGTACCATAAAGGTACACTTCTCATGCCTTTGGCATAACCCAGCTTGGGACAGCTGATTGAGGACTTTGTTTAGGTTCTCGAGGTGTTCATGTTGCGACTTGCCAGTCACTAGTATGTCTTCCTGAAACACGACTGTCTTTGGGACAGTTTTCAATAATGTCTCCATCTTGCGTTGGAAGATTGGTGCACCAGAGCGTATGCCAAATGGGCATCTGCTGTACATGTCAAGTCCTCCAATGAGTGTTGATGCATGTATAGGGCTTGGAATCATCATCCAGTTCCATTTTAGCATTGGCATTGGTCAAGTCAAGCTTAGTGAATGTCTGATCACCCATGAGATTGGTGAACAGATCCTCTGCTTTGGGTAAAGGGTAGCCATCCAGCTTTGAGAAGCAGTTGATTGTCGTTTTGTAGTCCCCACAAACGCACACCTTGGGCCCTGCAAAGGGTACTTTGCTGAACAGGCCAGGGTACTTGTTGAGCATGGTATCGTATCCAGCATCAGAGTTGGAGACTCTGTTTATGTCACTCCAATGAAGTCCGGTTTTGTTTCTCGAGTTGACAATGCTTCCGGTTCTGGGTTTGGAGCGTCAGCAGGTCTCCTTCAGGGCTCTCTGGTAGACGATCTCAAAGTTATGTTTCCGGTCGTTATCTGTCCCATTTTAACTGTTTATTTTCTCACCTACATATTACGGTGTGTTCCTAGTTCGGTTTTGTTTCAAAAATCGTGCTTTTTGTGAGTTTTCGTCAGCCTTGTCTTCCCGGGTGCTTGAGGCCTACCCATCCCTCCCCTCAGTGTACGATCATGTATATTTGTATTTTCTCCCCATTACCTTCAATTTCTATCTTCCCCACTTCCCCAACGTCCCCCATCCCTCCCAACTAAACACTTTCTTGTCTTAAATCCCCCAAAAAACAAACAAAAAAACTACCTTTCTCCTTACACACTCATGAGTCTCGATCCTTCTTCTTCTTCCTCTTCTTCTTCTTCTGCCTCCTGCCGGCACACCATCTTTATTCTACTGAGCTGACCCTCTCTCGCCATTACCTTCACAATTTCTTCCTACAACCTCCCATTCCCGAATCTTACCTGTTCTTGAAAAATACATCAAAAATAATAATTTCCTTGTATCCTTTCGATCTCTTCACCTCCTGTAACCACGTGTCTCTCTCTACTCTTCCTGGTACTTTTCATCAACCCAGCAGCTTCACACTGCCTTTACCGTTCCAAATTCACCAGACACTTCCACGATTTTACTTCAACTTTCCCTTTTCCGAATGTTTCGCAATCCTGATTTAAAATAAATAATTTCACTTTTGACGATACACCTCCCATCGCCAAATGCTTCTCCTGTAACCATGTGATCTGTTTACACCCCCTGCGTCCACCGATCCAATTTCACCATTCACCTCACAATTTTTTCCACAACACTTCCATGACCTAATCTGATGAAAACTCTCTCAAACAATAACAATAACAATAACAATAACAATAACAATAATAATAATAATAATAATAATAAAAACCATCTCTTATAATGCTTCATCTTCTCTTTCACATGTGTGGTACTCTTCACTGTATCATAATACACTACTCTTCTACTATTTAAACAGACTGCTCTGAATTCGACCTCTCCTTCATACCTTGCCTAAAAAATCCAACTGTTAACAGCGTTTCTTCTCTCCATTCTCTGAATTCGCCTTTATTGCATCCATCAAGAAACGTGTTTAATCGCATCTCTGACCTAAAACTTTTTAAAACCCCAGTTTGCTATGAATGCTCGCTTTCCATCAACCATTATTTTTTTCCATTTTCAGTGCCAACTCACCATTCTCACTCCTCCCTCTCAAAGCAACCATCACACTCTTCTCCCTCCAAGCCTCCCCTTAACCTCTCACAAAAACTCCCCCCTCACCTTTCTCCCTCAACTCTCCCCACTCACCCTTCTCTCACCATTCACTCCCTCACTCACTCTTCTCAAAGTCCCCCCACCTCTTATCCACAAAGCTTCCTCCTTCCACTGCCCTCTCACCTCCATCTCTTCACTCCACCTCCTCAAATCCTCAACCACCTTCTTCCCCCTCTCTTGTTCCCCCTCTCCCCCAGCACCACAGAGCCTTTTCTCCTCCTCATCCGACCCCCTCCCCAAGCTATTCTGAAATCCCCCACACTCTTTCAACAATCCTCCTTACCTCCCTCCCTCGTCCCTTGTCCGAACCTCCCCCTCCCCTCCCACCCCCTGCACTCAAAGCCTCCTCCCCTCCCTCTTCATTAACAGTGAGGACCTCCAATATCCATGCCCTTCGCTCAAACCGTTCAGATCTTTCCATACAGGTTGCCATTGACAAATCAGACATAATCTGACTAATATAAACTTTTCTCCCCCAAGACGTGTCTGACTCCCAAGTATCTCTCCCTGGTTACTCCCTCCTCCGGTATGACAGACCTGAGCCTCATCCTGGTGGAGGAGTTGTTCTCTTCATCAAAGACTCTATTCCTCACTCTCCATGCACTGCCCTCACTCTCCCACACCCCCAGGAATACCTCTGGCTACGGCTACCCCTACACTCCCACCTCATGTTTATATGTGTGTTGTACCATCCACCAAACAGTGACAACTCCATTTACATCTCGCTTTCCGAAAACATGGACCAACTTCTATCTTCTCATCCAAACTCTCTCTTCCTCATATGTGGCGACTTCAATTGTCATCATGCCAGTTGGCTCGGTGTGGGTACCTCTCTCACCTGGCATGGTACTTCAGCAAAAGCTTTCTGCGACTCATTGGGACTGACTCAATCGGTCAACTTCCTGACCCGGATCTCAACCAATGGTTCTCCATCTCTTCTGAATCTGATTTTGACAAATTTCCCTGACAATAGCTGCTGCTCTTCCTCCGCTCCAATCGGTTCTTCTGACCACGTCCTTGTCAAAGTGGACATCTCTCTGGCTATTATCAGAGAACCACCTCACCGCTGTCGAGTCTGGCATTTCATTCAAGCCGACTGGCAGGGTCTCCAAGCAGCCATCAAACTTACAGACTGGTCTCCTATCGCTACTTTCTCCAACATCAACTCATCCTGGGAATTCCATCAAAGAAACTTGCTCTCCCTCATGCACAGATTTATCCCCTCTCATCTTCAGTTGTCCTACCCTTGGTTCACTGAAGCTTGTGGTGAGGCAGTTGTCCTGAAACAACTTGCCTTTGCCTCATGGAAAGCAAACCCAACTGTGGGTACTCTCAGTTCCTTCCATAAAGCTTGGAACAAATGTGTATCTACCCTCAGGAGAGCCAGAAAACATCTTTCTAAGCTCAAGTCCGAACTCTCACACCTCTCTCCCTCCTCAAAATCCTGGTGGCGTTTAATCAAATCTGTTTCTGCTAAATGTTCCCCCTCCATCCCATCCCTTACCTCAAATGGCCGCACTGCTGATACCGCACGTGAAAAGGCTTAATGCCTAAACTCTGTGTTTGCAGCTAAATATTGAGTCCAAAACCCATTGCTTTCTCTACCCACCCTATCCAGTCACACCCAACTGTCCCTGGACTCTGTGTCCTTTTCTCCTGACAAGGTGGAGAGCTTGCTGTCAAACCTCAACTCAGATTCTGCAACCGGTCCAGAAGGCATCAGCCCACGTGTCTTAAAAACATGCTCTTATGCTCTTGCTCACCCTCTCTCGGTTCTAATCACCCTCTCATTTGCCGAAGGTCATCTGCCATCTGCTTGGAAATAGCAAACATCACTGCCCTGCATAAAAAAGGTGCCAAAACAGATCTCTGCAAGTACAGTCCAATCAGCCTTCTGCCAATCATCAGCAAGGTTATGGAATCCATCATCGCTTCAGACATTAAATCCTTCCTTTTCTCCAATAGCTTGATTTCCGATCTTCAATTTGGTTTCAGATCAGGTCACTCTACCCTGGATATTCTGCTTCTGCTCTCCCAACAATGGATGGAGGTGCTCATTGCCGGACATGAAATCAGAGCCATATCCCAAGACATATCACGTGCTTTTGACATGGTCTGGCACCCTGCCCAGCTCACCAAACTCTCTTCTTATGGTATCCAAGGCCATCTCCACTCATGGCTCGCAGACTTCGTCTCCTGTTGCAGTCAACGTGTGGTCCTAAATGGAGTTCTTTCCTCCCCTCTTCCTGTCCAGGCTGCAGTTCCTCAAGGTAGCGTTCTGGGCCCTGTTATTTTTCTGGTTTTCATCAATGATCTCTCTGAGTCTGGAAAATCCTCATCTCTTTGCTGATGACTCCACCCTCTGCCGTACCATCTGTCATCCCTCAGACCGGCAAGCAGCAGCTTCTTCGCTCACTGCAGATCTGGGTAAAATCACAAACTGGTCCAACACGTGGAACATGTCTTTCAATCCGGACAAATCTCACACTCTCACTATGTCTCTTCAAAAGGACCGTTTAGAAAACCCCCCCATACACTTTCTCAACAATCCTCTGAAAGAAGTCCTTTCTTTCAAGCTTCTGGGTCTCACTATCTGCCATGACCTTTCCTGCGAAAGCCACATTTCAAACCTCGCCTCCAAAGCCAGTCGCCGACTGGGAATCCTCCGTCGTGCAAAGTCCTTCCTCGGCCCACCTGAGCTCCTGACCACTTACAAAGCTTTAGTCCGCAGCCTGATGGAGTACTGCTCTCCCCTCTGGGCTGGTGCTCCTGCCTCCCACCTTTCTCAGCTTCACACTGTAGAAACCAAGGCATTTCGGATCATTGGCATCTCCCACGATGAGGCTGAGTCTTTGGGCCTCTCACCGCAGGCTGGTCGGTGGTCTTTCTGTCTTCTACCATCTCCTCTCCAGCCTCACCCCCCCTGCTCTCTCTGCAATTTGTCCTCACCACATTTCCGCAAGGCGCTCAAGGTCCGCCAACAACCCCTTCTGGTAAAACTACCAAAATCAGGAATCACTGCTCACCTTCACTCTTTCATTCCTCTTTTTCCCCACCTTTGGAATAAACTCCCTCACTCTATTCAATCCCATTCTTCCCTCCAGGCCTTCAAAACAGCTGTTCACCACCACCTCTCATCCCCATCCAAATCCTCGATCTTTTCTACCCCCGATAATCCACCCAAGCCCACCTCCTTCAAATTCCCTGCTTTCCTTCCTAAAAGTCCCTGTAATGTCCATCTTGTATTCCCCATGTTCCCCACCCCATCCCTCTCCCTTCCAGAGATCTCCTGATGTCTCTGTTCTCCACTGTTTTGTCCTTCCCACTCCCACCCCTCTTGTCTCATGCCCCCCTTGCTGTGCATTGTGTGTTTGCTCTCATATGAGCCTTGACAAGGTATGCAAAAAAACAACAACAAAAAAAGTCTGATTATATATTCATAACGTCTCTCGGCCGAAGAGGGTTGGTCCTTCTCCACACACTATCAGTAGCGGTAGGACATGAGTGCTGTTTCCATCTCCTCCAGTTACGTTACCTGAGCCAACTACAGGAACCACCTCCTTGGCGTATGTTCTCAAGTCAGTAGATACAGGCTGGACTGCAGGAGCCTTTTTCGGAGATTAGATAGAGGTGAACTTGCTCTCGCTCATAATTTATCTGGAAGCGCCGGTATCAACTTCCATCCTCACCGGGATCTTATCGATTGCTACATCAACTGTAATTGGAGCATCGGAGCTTTTTGTTCCAACAGAGAAAACCTCATGAAGTTCCTCACTTGACTCTCGGCTGCAGGCTGTGCTCTGTGACCTATCATCCGCTGCATCAGGATTCACCCCAATGTGATAAGCAGGAGACAAGTTCTTCAACTTGGATCGAAAACAATGATACTTCAAGTGTCCCCGCTTACCACAGTTGTCACAGGTATAATTCCTTTACCGACATCGGAAAGCTTGCCTGGTGCTGGCTTCATGGTGAGGGTGGTGGGCTTGGGATCAAAGAATCTTGAGTTCAAATCCCACTTGGTTTTTGAATTAATATCAGGTGGGGTCGACTGCCTGTCATCCTTCCAGGGTCGACAAAATGAGTGCCAGCTTGCTGGTATCTTGTGTCGGAGTGGTGACCTGTCTAGGATTATGCCCAATAGCCAATGAGACTGCTTTGGCAACCCCCAATGCTCTGCACAGAGTATGGTCCTGATGTATGGATTGGAAAGCTTGATGATAACCACCACAATGCCAACAAGTTACCCCAATTCCGAGTAGATTCAGAAATGTCAGGAGGTGGAGGTGAATTTGGTGGTTTATTCAAACACTTTTGCTTGGAGCCAAAGGTTACCTTGTTAACCGATGGGTCCTGCTGGATAACTTTTGACTTGTTAGAGATCACTCGCAGGCTCTTGGCAGTTTGCATACACACAGTGGCTATTTCCATGACTTCAGCCAAATAAGGGTCCGATTCAGTGAGGAGTTTCCGCAGAATTGAGTCGTCATTGATGCCGATTTTAATGACATCGCGCAACATCTCTTCGAGTTTATTATCTGTAAACTCACAATATTCAGCGAGTTGGCGTAAATCAGCCACCAACTCCGGTGCCGACTGACCATCTTGACGATGATGGGTATAAAGTATACATCTCGAGACGATCTTACCTGGTTTAGGGTGACAATGTCTTTTCACGAGAATGACGAGTTCTTCATACGACTTGTCAGAAGGTTTGGCTAGAGCAAGAAGATCTTTGATGAGGCTGTACGTCGGGGCACTGCATACGGTCATTAATACAGCTCGCCGCCTTTCAGCATCCTCATCGATGTCCATCTGGCTTGCCACGAAGTACTGCTTCAGATGACCGGTATAGTCTTCCCAATCATCTCCCACTGCATATTCACGCAATCTGCCGATGCACGATGACATCCCACCTTCGTCGCCACGGTAATGTATTCGGTGAACAGGGACGAAGACTCTGAAGTGGGAACAATAGGTTTATTCCAGACACGGACACAACTCAGCACAGCACGACATCGGAACAAAATCTCAGGTCCCATTCTTTGCAAGTTCACGACCTGTTCTCTGCCAGTTCACAAAGCATGTAATTCTGGGAGGTCCTTCCAAGGCCACTGGCTAGTTCTGTTGGTGACATCCAGAATGCTCTTTGTTTGTCTGCAAAGTCCCCCGAAGCCCCTCTCCCTGTCTTTTTATTGTTATTTTTCTCTAATGATGCATAACAATGAAAAGAATGAAGATTGTACTGTGGGCCAATCATCCGTGGCACACCATCCTTCTCCAGTCAATTAGCTTTCTCCTTTGTCAACATCCGAGGTCTTCATTTCAATCTCAACCCTACCCACCATCTGGTGCAATCATCTAGAGCAGACATCATGTTCCTCACTGAGATTCAGATTGCTGAACCCATCTTTACGACCAAACTCCAGTGCCCTGGCCACATCCTCAACCACAGTTTCTACTCCACAGCTGGCAATTGCACCGAGAGTTCATCCACTTTAACATCACTGCCATTCGGAATCCCCATTTTTAGCTTTCCAACCATGATTTTAAACATCTCTGGCTCAAAGTCTCTTTCTTCAAAATCAATAAATGAATCTGCTGCCTTTATTGCTCTCAATTCTGCCAATCACATGTAGCTATCTAACCAACTAACTACATGTATTGAGCAAATACAACAATCTTCTCCATCTTCTGAAATAATCATTCTTTAGGATTTCAACATCCACAACTCCTCCTGGATAATCCACTCCACCTGCACCAATCAGTCTGGGAGTGAAGTTGAAGCCTTCACTATCCTCAATGATCTTGGCCATCTCATCCAGTTCCTTCATTTTTTTTTTTTATTTTTTTTTTTTTTTTTGTATACCTTGGTCGAGGCTCGTATGAGAGCTAACACACAACTCACAGCAAGGAGGCATGAGACAAGAGGGGCGGGAGTGGAAGGGACAAAACATTGGGGAACAGACACAGGTGAACTGTGGAAGGGAGAGGGATGGGGATGGGACGGGGAACATGGCGAGGAGAAGATGGACATTACAGGGGCTTTCAGGAAGGAAAGCAGGAGAATTGAAGGAAGTGGGCTTGGGTGGATTATCGGGGGTAGAAAAGATCGAGGATTTGGATGGGGGAAGATAAGAGGTGGTGGTGAACAGCTGTTTTGAAAGCCTGGAGGGAAGAATGGGAAAGAATAGAGTGAGGAAGTTTATTCCAAAGGCGGGAAAAAAGAGGAATGAAAGAGTGGAGATGAGCAGTGATTCGTGATTTTGGTAGTTTTACCAGAAGGGGGTTGTTGGCGGACCTTGAGCGCCCTGTGGAAATGTGGTTGGGACAAATCGCAGAGAGAGCAGGGGGGGGCAAGGCTGGAGAGGAGTCGGTAGAAGACAGAAAGACCACCAACCAACCTGCGGTGATTGAGTGAGAGGCCCAAAGACTCAGCTTCATTGCGGGAGATGCCAATGATCTTAAAAGCCCTGGTTTCGACAGCGTGAAGTCGAGAAAGGTGGGAGGCAGGAGCACCAGCCCAGAGGGGAGAGCAGTACTCCATCAGGCTACGGACAAAAGCTTTGTAAGTGGTCAGGAGCTCAAGAGGGCCGAAGAAGGACTTTGCACGACGGAGGATTCCCAGTCGGCGACTGGCTTTTGAGGCAAGGTTGGAAATGTGACTTTCCCAGGAAAGGTCATGGCAGATAGTGAGACCCAGAAGCTTGAAAGAAAAGACTTCTTCCAGAGGATTGTTGAGAAAGTGGATGGGGGGGTTTTGTAAACGGTCCTTTCGAAGAGACATAGTGAGAGTGTGAGATTTGTCTGGATTGAAAGACATGTTCCACTTGTTGGACCAGTTTGTGATTTTCTCCAGATCTGCAGTGAGCGAAGAAGCTGCTGCTTGCCGGTCTGAGGGATGACAGATGGTACGGCAGAGGGTGGAGTCGTCGGCAAAGAGAAATAGAGGATTTTCCAGAGAGTCCGAGAGATCATTGATGAAAACCAGAAAAAGAACAGGGCCCAGAACGCTACCTTGAGGAACTCCAGCCTGCACAGGAAGAGGGGATGAAAGAACTCCATTTAGGGCCACACGTTGGAGATTTCCTGTCATGTTATCCAACCTCCAAAGCTCGGCTGAACTTCTCACAGCTTTCCGATCCAGAAACTTCCGGCTCCACAGTACACTGCACCACTACGGCTGGCACACACTGGTCAGATAGATCGTAATTGGCCTTTCACACATGTGACACGTATGCCTCTGTGATGGAAAGTCCTTATCTAGCCCCATCCACAAACAAGAGGTATTTATGCATACATAATTAACCTATACCCTATCTATAAATTAAACACGCTGCCACCTCAGTGTTGCGTGGAACAAATGAGTTACTCTGACAGATCCCTAAAACATGGAAATCTAACCTATGCGAAACACGCGGACCACACTACACTTACCACAGTCCAGCTATGGGCACCACTTCCCCCCTTTCATATATACATCTTCTTCTTCTTCTTCTTCTTCTTCTTTCGGCTGCTCCCGTTAGGGGTCGCCACAGCGGATCATCCATCTCCATTTCGCTCTATCCTCCACATCTTCCATTGACACTCCAACCACCCGCATGTCCGCCTTCACCACATCCATGAACCTCTTCTTTGGCCTTCCTCTTTTCCTCCTACCTGGCGGCTCCATCCTCAGCATCCTTCTCCCGATATACTCCGCTTCCCTCCTGTGCACATGTCCAAACCATCTCAATCTCGCCTCTCTCACTTTGTCTCCAAACCGTCCTACCTGCGCTGTCCCTCTAATATACTCATTCCTTATCCTGTCCATCCTCGTCACTCCCAACGAGAATCGCAGCATCTTTCCCTCTGCCACCTCCAGCTCCGCTTCCTGTCTTTTTGTTAGTGCCACCGCCTCCAAACCATACAACAGAGCTGGTCTCACTACCATCTTATATACTTTCCCCTTCACTCTTGCAGCTACCCTTCTGTCACAAATCACTCCTGCAACTCTTCTCCACCCACTCCATCCTGCCTGCACTCTCTTTTTCACTTCTCTCCCACACTCTCCGTTACTTTGGACAGTTGATCCCAAGTATTTCAACCCATCCACCTTCCCCACCTCAACTCCTTGCAACTGCACCATACCACCACCCTCCCTCTCATTTACGCACATGTACTCCGTCTTACTCCGACTGACTAACATTCCCCTTCTCTCCGGTGCGTACCTCCACCTCTCGAGGCTCGCCTCAGCCTGCTCCCTACTCTCCCTACAGATCATGATGTCATCTGCGAACATCATAGTCCATGGAGACTCCAGTCTGATCTCGTCCGTCAACCTGTCCATCACCATTGCAAACAGGAAAGTTCTCAGAGTCGATCCTTGGTGCAATCCCACTTTAACCTTAAACCGGTCCGTCATTCCTACCGCACACCTCACCGCTGTCACACTGTCCTCATACATATCCTGCACGATCCTCACATACTTCTCCACCACTCCCGACTTCCTCATACAATGCCACAACTCCTCTCTTGGCACCCTATCATAAGCTTTCTCTCAATCCACAAACACACAATGTAATTCCTTCTGGCCTTCCCTATACTTCTCCATCAACATTCTCAAAGCAAATAAAACATTGCATCAGTGGTGCTCTTTCCTGGCATAAACCCATATTGCTGCTCACAGATCGTCACCTCTACTCTCAACCGAGCTTCCACTACTCTTTCCCACAACTTCATGGTGTGGCTTAACAACTTTATCCCTCTGTAATTACCACAGCTCTGCACATCACCCTTATTCTTAAAAATCGGAACCAGTATACTTAATCTCCACTCCTCAGGCATCCCCTTTCATATATATATATATATATATATATATATATATATATATATATATATATATATATATATATATATATATATATATATATATATATAAATATACACACATACACAAACACATACTGTATTTATCACCCTGGTAATTGTCATGTGCCTTGCCCCACTATGTTTCTACACTGCCTCCCACCAAAGAAAATGAGTTGATAAACTAATAGACTGGATGAATGCGGTGTTGATATATCGTGCATTCAAAAAAGTCTAAAGCATGGTTTTGGCTTTATGGTTAAGGTGACTGGTTTAAGATATTAAGGTCTTGAATTCAATCCCCTGTTGTGCTGCTGAATTCTTCTTCTTCTTGTGTGTGGCAGCTTGGCTTCTGGGTAGCGATCATTTTGTTTGGGTGCGACTATGCTGCTGATGCTGTGCTCCTATACCAGTATATTGGTTCTCATTTCGCCGACCTCAGAAGGATGACAGGCTGAGTCAACCCCACCTGGTATGAATTCAGCAGCCAACGGAGCTCGAACTCAGAACCCGAAGATCCCCAAGCCAGCCACACACACACCACTAAGCCAACACCAGGCTTATGTCGTTGAATTCACACCAGCTGGGTGGATTCAGCCTGTAATCCTTCTGAGGTTGGCAAAATGAGTATACCTGTGTAATGGTAATCGGGGCATTGCATCAGTGGCACAGGTTTACCCTCAGGCAATGATACTACCTGCAGCCTTATGCTGCGTATGAAGGAGGAGGAGGTAACAGGGGCATTGCATCAGTGGCACAGCAGTGCCCCCAGAAAATTATACAGCCAAGCAGCCACCTGATGCGTACGAACAAATAAACAAGCAGTCAGAGACTGGTACTTACGAAATCGTCAACTTGACCTCTGACCTTGTCTAATAAAAGCTGTCTCTTGAGAATGTAGCGACGCAAACCAGAAGTTTCTACGATGATTCTGTATCAAACCATCAAAAATCGAATATTTGACCTCACTGTGACCTTGACCTTTGACTGATTTTGACCAAAATCTAATCAGCACGAGCCATCACCCTCCTGAATCACGTGGTGTAATTTGACATTGGAAGCTTCTTCTGTTCTCGAGTTATCGTGCCCACCAATAAACACACACACACACACACACACACACACACACACACACACACAAACACACACACACACACACACACACACACACACACACAAACACACAAACAGATGACGGAAGTCATCAATATGATTTCGTAAGTAACAGAGTCCGGAAGTGATCAATATACTTACGAAATCTTTAGATTTCGTAAGTAATAAATAAGAAAGGCCAAATGGGCCTCCTGCATTTAATTCCATTTAATTTAATTTGTCCGTAGCCTGATGGAGTACTGCTCTCCCCTCTGGGCTGGTGCTCCTGCCTCCCACCTTTCTCGACTTCACGCTGTCGAAACCAGGGCATTTAAGATCATCGGCATCTCCCGCAATGAAGCTGAGTCTTTGGGCCTCTCACTCAATCACCGCAGGTTGGTCGGTGGTCTTTCTGTCTTCTACCGACTCCTCTCCAGCCTTGCCCCCCCTGCTCTCTCTGCGATTTGTCCCAACCACATTTCCACAGGGCGCTCAAGGTCCGCCAACAACCCCCTTCTGGTAAAACTACCAAAATCACGAATCACTGCTCATCTTCACTCTTTCATTCCTCTTTTTTCCTGCCTTTGGAATAAACTTCCTCACTCTATTCTTTCCCATTCTTCCCTCCAGGCTTTCAAAACAGCTGTTCACCACCACCTCTTATCTTCCCCCATCCAAATCCTCGATATTTTCTACCCCCGATAATCCACCCAAGCCCACTTCCTTCAATTCTTCTGCTTTCCTTCCTGAAAGTCCCTGAAATGTCCATCTTCTCCTCGCCATGTTCCCCGTCCCAACCCCATCCCTCTCCCTTCCACAGTTCACCTGTGTCTGTTCCCCAATGTTTTGTCCCTTCCACTCCCGCCCCTCTTGTCTCATGCCTCCTTGCTGTGAGTTGTGTGTTCGCTCTCATACGAGCCTCGACCAAGGTATACAAAAAAAAAAAAAATTATTAAATCCTAATCTTCATCAGTGACATATCTGACTCTTTGGAAAATCCTCTTTAGCTCTTTACTGATGACTCCAACCTTTGCTGTGACATTCCTCACCCTGGACAGGAAGCAGCCTCTTCCTTCTCTTTCGATCTTGACAAAATCACAAACTGATCAAACACTTAGAATATGTCTTTTAACCCTGATAAATTTCACACTCTTACTCTGTTTCACCGAAAGTTCCATGCTGCAAACCCTCCCATCTACTTTCTCAACAACCCTCTCGAAGCAGTCCAGTCACTCAAACTCTTGGGTCAAACTCTCAGCCATGATCTCCCTTGGCAAACCACGTTTCAAAGTTGGCCTTCAAAGCCAGTCGCTGGCTCGGCATCCTCCACTATTCAAAGTCTTTCCTTGGTACACCTGAACTCCTATCCAACTACAAGGCTTTCATCCACAGCTGGAGGAAGGACTGCTGTCCCCTCTGGACTAGTGCCCCTGCCTCAAACCTTGCTCAGTTTGACATCATGGAAACCAAGGCCTTCAAGATCATTGGAATCTCCCGCAATAAAGCTGAGTCAATGGGCACATCACTTTCCCATCACAGACAGGTCTGTGGTTTCTCTGTCTTCCACCACCTCCGTTCTGGTCTTCTACTGTCTACCCTTTATGTGCTTTGTGCCCCCCCACCTCCCCCTTGGATATCTGCAGGGTGCATGCAGTATACCAGCAACTCCCTTTTAGTAAAACTCCCAAAATCCAGAATATCTGCTCACCTCCACTCATTTGTTCCTCTTTTTTGGGGGGAACCAACTTCCACTTTGTCTTCAATCTCATTCTTCCCACCAGATCTTAAGACAGCTGTTCACCACCATCTCAGACCAAAAGCACGATATTTTATACACCCGTTAAACCACCCCCTCTCCACCCCCCCCCCCCCCCAACATTTTGTTTCTGAACCAATCTTGTTCACCCTTTGCATCTTCCCCTTACCCCTCATCATTACCCACATCCCTATTACCCACATCCCTTGTTGGCTGTCTCCATCTATTTTGTGTCTCGACCCTGCAGTTGGCATTTACCCCTTCCCTTTCTGCTGTTCCTTTTGTTTTATTGCATCCTGATCCATTTTGTGTTCTCGCTCTTCCACGAGCTTTGACTGTATCCAAATAAATTAATTGTATAATAAGCAATGTAATGAATAAAGAGGAAAGGAAAGGAAAGAGAGAGAAAAGGAAAGAGTGAGAGTGAGAGTGAGAGTGAGAGTGAGAGTGAGAGTGAGAGTGAGAGTGAGAGTGAGAGTGAGAGTGAGAGAAGAAAAGGAAAGAGAGAGAGAGAGAGAGAGAGAGAGAGAGAGAGAGAGAGAGAGAGAGAGAGAGAGAGAGAGAGAGAGAGAGAGAGAGAGAGAGAGAGAGAGAGAGAGAGAGAGAGAGAGAGAGAGAGAGAGAGAGAGAGAGAGAGAGAGAGAGAGAGAGAGAGAGAGAGAGAGAGAGAGAGAGAGAGAGAGAGAGAGAGAGAGAGAGAGAGAGAGAGAGAGAGAGAGAGAGAGAGAGAGAGAGAGAGAGAGAGAGAGAGAGAGAGAGAGAGAGAGAGAGAGAGAGAGAGAGAGAGAGAGAGAGAGAGAGAGAGAGAGAGAGAGAGAGAGAGAGAGAGAGAGAGAGAGAGAGAGAGAGAGAGAGAGAGAGAGAGAGAGAGAGAGAGAGAGAGAGAGAGAGAGAGAGAGAGAGAGAGAGAGAGAGAGAGAGAGAGAGAGAGAGAGAGAGAGAGAGAGAGAGAGAGAGAGAGAGAGAGAGAGAGAGAGAGAGAGAGAGAGAGAGAGAGAGAGAGAGAGAGAGAGAGAGAGAGAGAGAGAGAGAGAGAGAGAGAGAGAGAGAGAGAGAGAGAGAGAGAGAGAGAGAGAGAGAGAGAGAGAGAGAGAGAGAGAGAGAGAGAGAGAGTGAGAGTGAGAGTGAGAGAGAGAGAGAGAGAGAGAGAGAGAGAGAGAGAGAGAGAGAGAGAGAGAGAGAGAGAGAGAGAGAGAGAGAGAGAGAGAGAGAGAGAGAGAGAGAGAGAGAGAGAGAGAGAGAGAGAGAGAGAGAGAGTTGTGATGCTGGGGTGCCAGCCCATAAGGGAGACTATGATGGATAAAAGCTTTACAGACTATCAGCTTTGATTTTTCAAAGGAAAGTCTTCAAGGGATGCACCTCACAAAAACAACAAATTCTGCATCGTTTGTTGCTTTCAAAGCAGTCCTTTCAGGTTTTGGCATGGACACAGGTATGATGTGACTGAAATAATGTGTGGATTTGAAAGGAACATTAAAGGCCACAGAGGCCGAACATTTTGTGGACACAGACTTTTGCAAACATGAACCTAACATGGTTCTTCTTTCATATGAATCACATGGCTGCAGGGTAGCATCATTGGCTGATGGAGTGGCGATCCTACTGATGCAACACCCTCTGTAGGTGAGGGCAGAAGTTTATAATTTGTTCTGAGTGCCAGCGATCGCTCACCTCCTCTTCATGAAGGACACCGTAGGATCTTTCGCGTCCATCAACAAATATTGGCAAATGGGACTCCCAGTTTAACAGATCCGAGGAATGGCACACGTATTGATGCCTTGCCCTTGCTGCGAGACATGATGATGACACTTTATAGCTTGGCCGAGATTAAAACCCAGACTTGATGGCTCAGAGGTGAATGTGTATACCTCAACGCCATCCTGTCAGCCACGAACCTGATCGAGCAAGAACTTTGACAAAGTTCTGACATTTTCCTTGTTCACACAATTCTATGAATACATATGCAATGTCAACTTGTATTGTTTTTTTTAGCCTGGACTTCACATCTAATGCAATGCAGCCTAATTACTAGGGTGTTAGGACAGCTATGTGTGACAATACTGGAATGTCTGTGGTTCTCAGTCTGTTGCTATAAGCGCAAGTTAAAAAAAAAACACAACATGAACCTGGCCAGAACTAAAATAGTTTCTGCATAATGCAGATTCAAACAGCATGCATCACGCTCTACGTATAGCACGGTGGGACATGCCATGGCATATCTATCTGCCATGTCATGTATATCACACTCTACGTATAGCACGGTGGGACATGCCATGGCATATCTATCTGCCATATCATGTATATCACACTCTACGTATAGCACGGTGGGACATGCCATGGCATATCTATCTGCCATGTCATGTATATCACACTCTACGTATAGCACGGTGGGACATGCCATGGCATATCTATCTGCCATATCATGTATATCACACTCTACGTATAGCACGGTGGGACATGCCATGGCATATCTATCTGCCATGTCATGTATATCACACTCTACGTATAGCACGGTGGGACATGCCATGGCATATCTATCTGCCAGGCTGTATTTACATCTCTTTGATCGCAAGAACAAATTAAAAAACTGAACATGTTTGATGAGGACAAAAACAATCCTTCAGAAAAGCTGTTGTTGAATGTTTGAAATGAAACAGCTCTTCTGGGAGGGGGGTCTTTAATCATTGCCAATAAACTGATTATGTGACCCTGAAGAAGCCCACATGAAGGACAACGAAGGCAAAACTTAAACAAAACAAAAAAAAACCCCTTTCATTTGTTGTTGTGCGATCAGGTTGCAAACGAATGCACTTAGTTTTGAAATATCAAAACAACAAGAGTGCATGTATCGAAGGAACCAGCCACTGTTGATAGGACCACGCAGTTGCTGTTCATGCCTTTATATTTCAAAAGCGAAAGAACTCATTAATAAAAAGTAACAAGTAAGCATCTAATTTCACAATATAAACATAATATACCAAAAGATGACGCTTTTGGTCTCGACATAATCAAACAAAATAAACGTTTGGACTAAGCCTCCATTTTGCATCACATTGCATGGGTTAAGAGCAGCTGCGAACAGCTGTTAACGTCACAAGTGACCAAAGCATTCCAGCAAGAGCTTGATTTTCATGATGAAAACATGGGTTACTGCATGCATAGTCCACATTAAAAAAAAACACCAAGCCTGGGAATGAAGATTAAGCAAAGTAACTATAACACCGTGGAGGCTTACGTTCACATCCACCAGTTTCTCCAACGTGCCATCCATAGCAGCAGGACAAGAGACGTCCGAACTTGCAAAGGCCACGGCTGGAAACTTCTCGCACCGTTCGGTCTCCAATAACTTTCTGTACCTTGGGTTTCCTGGGAAGGAGATTATCGACTTGAAAAGGGAAAATAAACATACCCCTGAAATGATATATGGTATCAGTTTGTGATTATTTTGGATAAGTGGCAAAGATTCGATTTGCTGCAAGTTTGGCACACACACAGTCACGAATTCCAAGCTGGGTGAGAAGCACAATGCTCAAGATTGGAGTAGCACTGATGTCCTGTGTGATCTGTATTGCTCGTAGGCCATCACAGAAGGGAGGTCATGTATGCTGGAAAATGAAAGCACCCTCCATTGAATAGCTGAGAGTCCAAAACTTGTTGAAGCGGTACAACTGTAATGGATCATGCAATGCATTTTCAGGCTAATAATCCCAATCAGCAAATGTGTTCTTGCCTGAAACACTTTCATGATCAATTGAAAACAATGGTTGAAAGGTGTGCACCAGGTTGGCTGGGTCCACCACCTAAGCAATTCACAATCTCTTCAAACACTAAAAATTGCATCACACTGTAAAAATAAAATAAAAAACACCCATTGCAAAACACTTCTTCAGCTTGTAGGCAGTTGTTTCAGCTGCCATCACACAATTGCAGTCTTATTGGCATTCCATGACATGCCCAGCCAGGGAAGTCCAGCAGGCAGGTGCAGACCAGGGCAGCACTCCAGGATTATTCAAATGAAAAATGAGTATCAAGTCAAGCATTCCATCAACAATTACACCAACTTTGCAACTTAGAGCAAATTATGCTTAAAAAGAGCTACAGCATGCACATAAAACATGAGTATTGATACTAATAAGTGCGTGTGTACCTGCAAGTTGAAACCGAGCATAAACTGAGTAGACTGAAACTTTGCATGCATACTAACCCAGGTCAAAAAACCAGTAAAGACCAGTAGCTTACTGGTCAACTGGTACCAGTTGAAAACCAGTAGCCAACTGGTACCAGTAAAGCCAGTTGGTTTCTTACTGGTTTTAATATGGAAATTGGAATAGAGTGATATATTACCAGTTGAAATACAATTGTATTTATGTAACTGGTATCAACTGGGACCAGTACATTGTAACTGGTATCAACTGGGAGACCAGTACATTGCAACTGGTATCAACTGGGACCAGTACATTGCAACTGGTACAAATATGAGCTACTGGTTTTTTCAACTGGGAAATTGGAATTCTGACTGAATTTAACTGGTACCAGTTGAAACCAATAGAGACCAGTTAAAGACCAATTAGAACCAATAGAGACCAGTTGAAAATGTGTACTGGTTTTAACTGGTTTTTCGACCTGGGAAGGGAACTCCAAGGGAATGCATGAGTGAAAATTGTGTGTTTGGGTTAATTAAAACCCCCCCCCCCTTTTGAAGATAATTAATGGCCTTATATAATTATATCCATTATGAGGCGATTCCTCGGCCACCTCACTCTCGATGGGTTCGGAAGGCGCATCTTGGGTTACCTTGTTCGGGTATTTGGCATGTTTTTGGCCTGCTCAACCATGACTTGACTTGGAACAGGCCGCAATGATTTCTTAATGACAAAGTTTTTGTTTTTTCACTTTCCTCACTCCTCATATTTTCAAATGCCTGATGATCATAGCTACAAATTACAGGGTACATTTCTATGCTTATAAATGCCCGGAGATGCAGGCGTTTGTGGCTTTATTTCATTTCTGCACATGCCATAACCCTGAGAATCTCTTAAAGTAAGCTGAATTACAAAACTTAAACTCATGAAGAGGTCTATGGGGAAGGGTTTTGAGCCCACCTCTCCCCCCACCCAAATAGGTATTTGCTCTCTTCTCTGAAACTACACACATGATTTCGATGAAACGTGACCACCACAACCTTCATTGTTTTACCACAACCACAACACCACAACAGACCCATTTTGGTGGGTCTTGCTATATTATTTATATATTGACTGCTTTTGACATTTGCACGTGGTACATGCTTTGGAGCCTCATTGATATGCATTTCTGTCTGCACTATCGCTGATGATTCGCCAATAAGCGATGAAACCAGTCTGGCAGCTGAGGGGGCATGTAGGATTGGGATTCTCATGTGTATACTATGTGTGAATGTCTTTATAGCTGTGGAGGAACTCTGGGAAGGGTTTGAAACAGCAAAATGCTTACCTTGTGTTGGTCCTCTTTGGTTGGTTTATGCAGCTTCTTTGGCTTGAGGGTGTCATATATATATATATATATATATATATATATATATATATATATATATATATATATATATATATATATATATATATATATATATATATATATATATTCTTCTTCTTTTGCCTGCTCCCATTAGGGGTCGCCACAGCGGATCATCCGTCTGATCTGCATACTGATTTGGCACAGGTTTTAAGCCGGATGCCCTTCCTGACGCAACCCTGGTCGCCTCTTACGACACAGGGATATGGTACACCTATTTTAACCGGTGCATACACCGGGCCCAGTACACTGGTACTCACTTCGCCGACCTCGGACGGATGACAGGCTGAGTCAACCTCCTGGTGTGTATTAATTCAAGCGGCCAATGGGGCTTGAACTCAGGACCTTTTGGATACCAAGCCGCTACCCTAACCACTACGCCAACACCAGGATATATATATATATATATATATATATATATATATATATATATATATATATATATATATATATATATATATATATATATATATATATCGGGTGTAGTGGCGTGCGCCTGTAATCCGGCTACTCGGAGGCTTGTGTTGGAGGATCGCTTGAGGACGGGAGCTCTGCGCTGGGCCGCACTATGAGAGGGTGTAGGGCAGCCCGGGATCATGGCGAAACCCAATCCTTATCCCTGTGTCATAAGAGGCGACCAGGGTTACGTCAGGAAGGGCATCCGGCGTAAAACCTGTGCCAAATCAGTATGCAGATCATAACGGATGATCCGCTGTGGCGACCCCTAACGGGAGCAGCCGAAAGACGAACAACATTTACATATATATATATATATATATATATATATATATATATATGTATATATATATATGTATATATATATATGTATGTATATATATAGTTGTGGGCCAGGGGTCGGTGGCGAGAACGACCACTAGGTGGGGAAAGCTTGTGTCGTCTCCCACCAAACTCCCCGGAATTGTCGGCCGTCGCTCGGATAACTCCGCGAGCCGGCGGGTCGTTTAACCGACCGTGGTCGCCAATATTTCAACCGCGTAGCGTAGCGTCTATTTGTCTATAAGCAATTTACCGAATTAACTTCGCAATTTCGACTAACGGGGAAACCACGCCCTTGGCACGTCTTGCTCGACCCGAGTCACTCTACCGACTGCGGTCGAGTTCCAACTATCGACTACCAACTCCGGTTCGGGTGTAGCCGAGCAGAAACTGCCAAAACCGTGCCAGCTGGAATGAACGGATTATCGGGGTTAAAACCCCGCCTAAACTCATATCCGAACCATGCTGGAAAAATTCAAGAAGGGACGGAAACGAACTGGGAACATTTTGAACAACTTTTATTTACAGTAAATGAAGACACAAAGCAAGACTTAACGCGAATATGCAAGAATCATTTACAATGATCCAAAAACACCTCTTCAGTTCTACTTAAAGACGGGCCCACACGCAGACACACACACAAATGAAAAGAAACCCAGAGTTCTTTATTGGACCATCACAGCTGAGGAGTGAGACAAGCTGGGGGGTCAGAGTTCGGTTGTGTACCTGGCGGTCGGAGAAAGAGGGTACTCCATGCTGCGGCACCTGGCAATGGTCGCTGGTTTGGACCCCAGTCGCACGTGTGGGAGTCGAGGTTCGTGGCGGAGCTCGGTGGTGAGTAGCGGGGTCCACGGAGGGGGGGTCAGGGTCGCTCTTTCCTTCCTTGTAGAGGGCCAGCAGAAACACGTTCGCCGCCTCGAGGACCTTCGTAATAGCAAAAACCCCTTTCGTGACACCAAAAAATCCAAAACTCTCCAAAAAGACCCACCAAAAACTCTGCAAGACCTCAAAAAGACTCTCCAAGACCCCCAAAAGACCCCTGCCTCAGAAAGTGCTCGGGAATTTATGGACCTCCATCAGCAGGGAGGGGCCTTGGTGAACACACCTCGCTGTCCGCCTTTGACTGGACAGGATCCCACGGCATACCTTTCCGGGGGCGGGGCCTTGGCCCCTGCTGGGAAACCCCAGCCACTCTTCCACGTGGGTTCATACTTGATGAGTAACAGTATCAATGCTGCAACGGCCCCTGCCGGGAAACCCCAGCCACTCCTCCACGTGGGTTCATACTTGACGAGCAACAGTATCAATGTTGCAAAGCTTGTCGTGAAAGAGTTACAACGTTCGTGGGAGCCGAGAAACCGGAACCGCGAGATCTTGCCTTGGCACGTCAGGGTGCGAGAAGGCAGCTGGTTGGTGGTGGATCGTGATGGGCCAAGAAGTCATGCAAATGGGATGGTTGTTAGATGGCTTGTTGGAGGGTTCGTTGGATGTAAAGATTTAATAACCGAACGGAAAAGAAATCGCAACGCACGCCTTTGATGCTCCCACTAGACAAAAGGAAAGGGATCTGACTACACACATACTTAACGACATAACTGACTTTTGGGACATCTGTATGTTGAATGCTTATGGTTTCCAGATCCATAACAATATATATATATATATATATATATATATATATATATATATATATATATATATATATATATATATATATATATATATATATATATATATATATATATATATATATATATATATTGTTGCGGCCGGAGGTCGGGGTGAGAAGACCACAAGGGAGGAAGCTATCTCGGGTTCCAACCAGACTCCCCGGAATCGCAGGCCGTCGCACACGGATAACTCCGTGACGGGTCGCTAACCGACCGTGAACACCAATAACTCAACTATGTGACCTAGAGTCCTCCGTCTAAGGTTTATCCAGATACCTAAAAATAATCATGTGACCTAATTACCAGGGGACATGCCCTCGGTACGCCTTGTCTGAACTGGGTCACCTTACCGGATCAGATGCAGCCGAGTTACACTGCCAAGGAACGTACTGGCTAAAAAAACGGATCGTTGGGAATAAAGTCCCGGCTAGGCTAGGGACCATGCTGGATCAATGAAAGAAAAGACAAAAAGGAGCTGGGAACATTTCTACATTAGCATTTATTACAGGCAGATGAGGAAAAATATGTGGCACAATTAATGTATTTTGTTGTTGTATGTAAAGCAGGGATAGAAAGAAATGTGTGGTGCGAAAACAAAACAAGCAACTTACAAAGCAGACACAGGGCAGACTTATACAGATATATCTTCTGCAATCTTAACTTAAAGCTAGGACTGGCTCTGGCTCTCTCTCTCTCTCTCTCTCTCTCTCTCTCTCTCTCTCTCTCTCTCTCTCTCTCTCTCTCTCTCTCTCTCTCTCTCTCTCTCTCTCTCTCTCTCTCTCTCTCTCTCTCTCTCACACACACACACACACACACACACACACACACACACACACACACACACACACACACACACACACACACACACACACGTGTAATAATGTGTAATAAAGAGGAATTAATTAGAAGAAAGGAGAGGAGATGAGGCTAACGGTCTCGTAACACCTTGCACGAGACCTGCTGCATCAAGGCAGAGGTGTAAGAAGATCCCCGCCATCTGCGGGAGATATTGGTGGCCGCGGTGGCGAGCGAAGATCGATGGTAAGACGCCGTTGTGAACCAGCACGCATATCCGAACAAAGATGTGCGCAATGCACGTCCCAGACAGTGCGATGGTAAGATGCTATTGTAATCAGCACGCAGACCCGAATGAAGAGGTGCACTATGTGTGCCCTGTACTGTGCGATGGTAAGATGCCATTGCAATCAGCATGCAGGCCCGAATGAACAAGTGCACTATGCATGCCCCAAAGAGACAAAGAGGTAATTATCACGGGGCTGTGCGCGGGTCCGCTATCGTGCATGCGGTTATTTATCACAGTGGTGATCCTCACAGGTGGCTGCCTGAGCACGGTGCCAGCCCCGATCTGTGTCATGGATTGAAGGAAAGGATTGGATATAAATCAGGGTTGAAAAGAGCGTGCCGCTCGCATCCTGTACAGTGTTGGGATTTAATGTATGGTTCTACTATTCTCTTAGACACCGTATCTCGCAGCGGAGGACTTTTCCATCGTGTGGTTGATGCTTCTTTTGGCCTCCCTGAGGACACATTCTCATAGTGGAGGGTGTCGCTGCAGTTTTTACAGGCGGCCGTCTGGGTGCAGTGCCTGCTTGGATTTATTTCAGGAATAAGAGGAAAAGAGTTGGAATGAAGATAGAGATATAATGAGACCTAACTATGAGATCCACGCAACGCACTTTATCCCGTTTGACCCATTAGACATGAGGGAAAGGTCTAACTGCACGTATATTAATGCAATAACTGTCTGGGGATCACTGTATGATGGATGCCATTGCCTTAGAGCAATGCAGTTTCCAGAACTGCAACAATACACACACACACACAGTATATATATATATATATATATATATATATATATATATATATATATATATATATATATATATATATATATATATATATTTATATAGTGGATTTGCTGAACACACACGGTAGTTCTGCTGAAGCAGTTCCTTTGGAAAGGGTTACAATCATGGATGAATCACCGCACTAAGGCTGGGTACTTAGCCAGCATGCCGGAGATAACTCACTTTTCGTGAAGGGCACTGTGGGATCCTGAATGTCCAACAACTATTGCCAGCAGAGGGGATATCCATTTTAATGTTCATCGGAGGGATGAAGCAAACACTGATGTATAACCCCGATCACGAAACACCAGGATGACAATTTATAGGGGAATCGAGGTTCAAACCCAGGTGAGAGAGGGTTCAGCGGTCCTCAAAGCCAGAAACTGTGTGCATATATAGTATTGGAAATAATTATGGAAACAGAAGAAAATCTGTGTATAAAACGTAAATAACATGTGACATAATGGCATCATATATTAAAAAATAAAAAAATAAATAAAAGTATATACATTGTGTATATATATGTATGTATGTATATATAATATATATATATATATATATATATATATATATATATATATATATATATATATATATATATATATATATACATATGAAATGCTTCGTCGTATAATTTTAGTGATTGATTGCCAAGCAAGCAATCAGAAATTACCAAACTTGCATGACTATGAAAGTATAAGAAGCGGTGATATCATTATAGTGTTACGAATGTGTGGTGAATACTACGACTGCTGGGAAGGAAATATCACATGACAAGCATCGATAAATCAGTCTTAGCTTGTGAAGGCTATTCGTGTCAGATTGCAGCCCGACTTCATGTTTCAGCACGAGCTGCATTCAAGACTCTGATGAGGTTACTCAAATCCCTGGAACTGTTGACAACTGAAGCAGTAAAGGAAGAAAGGCCAAATTCTCCAAAAGTTATGTTAAGTACCTCAGGGTATGTTCTCGACATAACATATGAGGATCCGGAGGAGATCTTTCGAATAACCTCATGATGGGTGTCAACGTTTCTTCAAGAACAGGAAGACACACATTCACGCGGTCATCTCAATGGATGTAAAGCTGCCGGAAAACCCTTTCCGAGGAGAAACAACCGATCAAAAAGGCTGAAACTGGCAGTAAAAATGACAGTAGGATAAACAAACCCGGAAGGAGCTCTTTATAGAAGAGTTAAAGTTTGAACAGTTTGGCAAAATAAATTGCAGTTTGTTCAAAGGTAGAACAGGGAGCAGTTTAATGGTCAGCGTACAACACCTACGGTAAAGCATGGGGGTGGATAAATACAAGTTTGGAGCTGAATCTCAGCTTAAGATGTCTTAGATTTACATAAAATTTCAGGTCCATTGACTGCCAACAGGTACAGGCTGGTTCTGATGCATCATTCCGTTCTATCAGGAATGTGTATCATTTGGTGAGGATTCATCTTTCAACATGACAATGACCCCAAACATACAGCCAATGTGGTGAGTACAACAGCATATTTGCAACAACATGGCACAGTATGCCTGGTGTTGGTTTAATGGTTCAGGTGGTGGGCTTGGGATCCTATGATCCTGAGTTCAAATCCCACTAGGCTGTTCAATTAATACCAGGTGGGGTTGACTCTGCCTCTCATCCTTCTGATGTCAGCAAAATGAGTGTCAGCTTGCTGGTATCCTGTGTCAGAGTGGCGCCCTGTCCAGGATTGTGCCCAAGACCCAGGAGACTGCTTTGGCAGCACCAACGCTCTGCACAGAGTATGGTCCCAATGGATAGATGGATGGATTACATGGTGATACACAACTGAGTAAACTATTAAAGTTACCGCGGTATGATTTTATTGAATCTTTTGCCTGGGTTACGTTGATCAACTGTGTGGAAGCATGAAAAGTGTCAAGCTCTATATTTAGCAAAGGCCTCACATACCAAATACGAATGCACTGTACAACGTATTCACTATGTTTTTGGATATTTCCTGCAATAATTCATTGTTTATGTGTTACATACATCCCTCAGCGACTCGTTATTGCAAACCACATTTGAAAGTTGGCCTCCAAAGCCAGTCGCTGACTGGGCATCCTCCATCATACAAAGTCCTTCCTTGGCACACCTGAACTCCTACCCACCGACAAGGCCTTCATCCGCAGGTTGATGGAGTACTGCTATTCTCTCTGAGCTGGCTCCCCTGCCTCACATCTTTCTCATCTTGACACCGTGGAAACCAAGGCCTTTAAGATTATTGGAATCTCCCGTGCTGAAGCTGAGTCTATGGGTCTATCACTACGCCATCACAGACAGTTTGGTGGTCTCTCTATCTTCTCCCGCCTCCTTTCTGGTCTTGCACACACTGCTCTTTATGTGCCTTGTCCCCACCTCCCCCAGGTTTCTGCAGGGCTCACACAGTCCACCATCAACACCCTTTGCTCACCAACACTCATTCATTACTCTTCTTCCCGCCTATTGAACCAACTTTGACAATCTCCTCAATCTCATTCTTCCCTCCAGGTCTTCAAGCCAACTGTTCTGCACAATCTCAAATCGGCCCCGATCCAAAACCATAATCTCTAAATCCAACCTTCCAAATTCCCAGTGTTTTCTTCCTGAGATTTTCCTTCTGTATCCATCTTGTCCACCCCATGCATCCATTCCTGCCCCTAATTCCTCCTCACACACAATATTTGTCCACATCCCCCTCTATTTTGTCCTTCAATCCTGATGATGGTGCCCCCCCCTTCCCCTCTCTTTCGTACAGTTGTGCCTCATCCATTCAGTATTCTAGCTCTTCCATGAGCCTCGACTCTGTAACTGCATACAAAAATAAATAAATGGTGCACATCCCATACACGTTTCCATAATAATTAATCGCAATATTATACGAGGTATCGACATAGTATTCGATAATTGGAAGTGATTCTGTCTGTAAAAACAAATGCAGGAAAATGTTAATACTTCATTTGAAGCATGCCTGAAATACCCATAATGCAGCATTTTCATCTTCAATGAAAACGGAATTTTGTAAAACCGAATATTTGTTCAAATCAAACATGTATGACTGGTTTAAACATCCTGCACATTAGGTTTGGCCTTGTCGAGAGTCCAAGAAGTTTTCCTGCAGCACGGAGCGGGCCACGCCGCCCGTCTGTGACCACAGCGACGCACAGATGAAACTTCGAGCGCGATTTTATCAAACGAAACTTATTTTGAAAGAAAGAAAACCTGTTTTTGGTGCACTACGAGGTGTAAACAAAGACATGTGGATTAAAAAGGATCGCAAAGAGTGAAAAGATTTTTCTCTGGAGACACTACCAGACACACTAGTGAGTGTACTTACCAGTGTGTAGACAGAGCAGTTCCACAAGCGACAAGCACGATGAGCAGCGTACACTTTGTCGGCGCCATGGCCTGCGTTCCTCAGCCTAAAATTCACACCCTTCCTACACCAAGAACCATAGTGCGGACCAAGACTGGAACCCGCGCGCCCCCACGTGCTCCGTTCGCACCCGTGAGGGATGGCACGACGCCCGTGTCCCAGCTCCTGCCTCCTCCCCCTGTCTAGGTGCTTGTCTTCATTCTCCCGATAGCTCCGATACACATCTATACCCACCAGATTTATAATACAACCCTCATTTTAACCTTCCCTTTTCCCTCTACCCCGTCAGCCTAGCACTTGACAGGTCATGGACGTATGAGGTATCATTGACGTACGAGTTGATTTTTCATATAAATAAACAATGTACTGTGGATCACTGAAAAAAAAGAGTATTTTAACTGAAATGTTTCATCTAGTGTAACCTGAGTAATATATGGATTGCTTGGAACTGTCGATGAGTCAAAAGTGAGAAAGAATCACAGGAGTAGCGTGCAGTTCTCTCATATTATAAGAGTAAGAGACTAGAAGGGAACTCGGTAGAGCGCGTACCTCCGTCACGCAATGCCTGATCCACGAGAACATATCAGGCCCGACACATTTTTGAAATTTCATGCTATATATCGTTTTTGGCCCTATCTCTCAATGGTGAAGAATCACTTTAACAATTAAATAATTATCGTATCCAGATTCGAATTCAGATCTTCACCAAAATCGAATCAATTTTTCCTTGCCACACACCCAAAATGTCCACCAAATTTCATCTCGATCCGTTCACAACTTTTTGAGATATTGTGCTATATATTAGTTTAACCCTATCTCTCAATGGTGACGAATCACTTGATTCGAGTGGCTGGATCCTGATCCGGATCTTCACCAAAATCTAATCAGTTCATCCTTGTCACACACAGAACCTGTGCACAAAATTTCATCCAGATCCATCCACAACTTTATGAGATATCCTGCACACAATTAAACAAACAGACAAACAAACAAACAGACAGAAAGGGATGAAAACATAACCTCCTTCCCCTTCAGTGGCAGAGGTAATGAACCATCCAAATGATGGCCGAGCATTTCCAATAGTTTAGTGTCTGTCTCCCTGAAATGTATCCATCAATTACTGCAAGCCATCCAGTAGAAAAACAAACAAACAGCAAATGACGTGACAGAAGCACCATGTAATCTTCATACAGGGGAAATTTCAGTGGTGGAGTGTACGTGGTGGTGGTGGTGGTTTAGGGGTACTCAGACATTCATTACACATCCCCCACACTTTCGTTCCTCTCATTTACAGCCTTGGAATACATTTCGTCCATTGACAGCTGGTTCATGGTTCTTAACTGTCACGGAAAATGACCCGATGCAAGGTATGCAATTGCACAGTACAAACACACAGTAAACAAAGAAACAAACCACCATACCCGTGTCATGTCATATCAACAACCTCTGAATTTAACCTATCACTATAATTACTTTCTATATATACTTAATTTATCAATATAATGTTGTAGTCCTTCTTAACAAGCTCTTAATACAAATTTAATTGGCATACACATCACTTACATCATTAACTTTCATATCTAATTTCATATGTAAGCAGAAAAATTTACGCAGGGTAAGGCAGACTGTTTTTATAGGGATTCCAGAGGATCTTTAACGTCCACAACATAAATATAAATGGGACAACTGGTCTTACATCCCCATCCGAAGAACAGTGTAGAGAAGTGAAGAATAGTGTAGTGTGCCCCAGGATGCAGCACTCCACTGTCTGTAGTCCACAAGGAGGGAGGTCGTTCTGTGTGCATTTGCAGGAAGGAATGTTGGTGACCCAAAGCCATGACTTGATTGGGCCGGGGGAGGGGAGGGCCTGGGGGTGGGGCTTGGGATCCCTTCCGCAACAGGTATGTGCTGTAGACACTCGAGCTTCCAGGAAATTCGCATCAAACGTCATCGTGTACTTCTTTCTGCTTCCTGCATGCTCCTCTGCTGAAGCACAAAATAGTGGGCTGAGACAATATGTATCGTACCCTGATAAGGATGTTGAAGAATTCATAGACCTGAAATTTTGATGAAATCCTGCCCCAGCATCTGACAAAGTCACCCTCGGAAAGTTTGAAGACAGGTAGGTAGCTCATTGAAAATTCTGACAAAAACATTGACAGAAGTGAGAAACCGCAACTGAAGTCATGCTACAAGTACCACAACAAAATTATGACATGTACACCACAAAAAGAGGAAAAGATAGATAGCGATGACATTTTGTATCTCTTTAATGAAAGAACACAGGCACAAAATACATTCCCGCGATGACTCAAAAATTTTCATACTAATCGGATAAAGCATTCGATGGATGCAATTATGATGTCATAATGAAGCCACATATGACAGAAAAAAAAATCACACTTGTTTCCCATGGAGAGTACTTGACATGTGCAAAGTTTCAATTGTTTCCATGGAACAGTTTCGGAGAAAGAGGTCCAAAGTTTTTGCCTTTTTTCCATCACGGCTGCCACACCACATGACCTATGACGTCATAATTATCATAATATCATTTTACATGAGTAGTCGCACCGATGGTGAAAATTTAGTGTCAATCAGATAAGCGGTTGAAAGAGAAAACAGAAAATTAGTACAGACGGACTGACGTATATATATACATATGGACGGCCAACCCAAAAACAATGCCTCCAGCGACTTCATCAGTGGACGCATCAAAAACTATAACGGCACTCAGTATGGTGCATACCTCCACGAGGATGAACGGGTTATGCTTTGGATCGCACTGATAGGCCGAATCTGGATCCGGACCTGAGCCAAAATCGAATCAGCTTGTTCTTGTAACTTAACCAACTCGTCCACCAAATTTTGTCATAACTTGTCGACAACTTTCTGAAATATCATGCCATATATCATTTTTGGCTTCATCTCTCAATAGTAAATATTTTCTCATCTCCGAAACCGGATTCCCATCTTCACCAAAATCGAATTCATTCATCCTTCTCAAAAATCCAACATGTCCACCAAGTTTCATCCAAATCCGTCCACAACTTTTTGAGATATCGTGCTACATATCGTTTTTAGCCCTATCTCTCAATGGTGAGGAATCACTTAAAATTATACTGTCTCGATCCAGATCTTCACCAAAATTTAATAATTTTGTCCTTGTCACACACACAACCCGTCCAGCAAATTGTCAGAATCTGGCCATAACTTTTTGAGATATCTTGTTGACAGACAGGCAGACAGAGACGTGAAAACGTAACCACCACATACCTTCAGTGGCGGAACTAAAAATGTTTTTTACTTGCATAAAAAATATCCGATATAAAAATGATGATGGGGAGTGTTTGTGGTTGATTTTACCAGCTGGTTCATTTGATTTGTGGGTGTTTGAAATCCCTTTATCGCTTGCCAAGTGCGAGTTACTGAGTGTGATCAGACATCAGAATCTAAAACCAGCCATTCGAGAAAGAAGCGAGTCTTTAACCACATGACCAAGCAGCCACTCTTTAAATTGAGTAAGTAGAAACACCTGCTCCCTCTGGTGGTGGTCTGGGGAGGGGTGGGCATAGTGGGGATGTTGGGGCAAATGCATTTTCGTGTCATTGGTAGTAATCCCCATGTTCTTCAGCAGGGGTCAGTAAACCACTTGCACTGTGCCACATGTACAGGTAAAAAGGTAGCACTGTGGAGGACTGATATTTCCCCAACAGGTAGGGTGACCTTACTGTCCTGATGCAAAAAAAACAACACAATAAAAACTAAACAACAGCAAAAAACTAAACAGCAGCACAAAAAAAAATATTTGAGATAATACCCCTGGGCACTCGGTTGGTAGCAGCTGGATAAGATAACCAGGGAACCACTGGTAGGTGTGGATGACCCACAAAATATGTAATGGATAAGAAAGTAAACACCTATGGGGTGTTTTTTTTAGTGCAGTGAACAAACTTTGGTATATCACGGGTGATGAAGGCTGTGGCCAAGTTTCCTCAAAATTGTGTCTGTCATTTCTGAGAAGATAGCAAATACCTATTTTGGTGTGTGTGTGTGTGTGTGTGTGTGTGTGTGTGTGTGTGTGTGTGTGTGTGTGTGTGTGTGTGTGTGTGTGTGTGTGGTGTCGTATTGTTCTGTGGAGGGGGGCAGGGAATCCATAGCTAGACTGTGATAAGTGTAACATAGTCTGTGCATTCCGAGTACATTCGATTGCCATGTATCAGAGACCTGTCAGAGTAAGCCATTTTGGTACACATGTAGCTGAGGAGGCAGCGTATATGGAATTTATAGACAGGATAGTCAGGGTAATATAGTATACATAACCTCGCTTGTTGTTTGTGGGTGGGGCCAGATGATGACTTCCCATCACAAAGGAACATCTGTCACACACGTCACACGTGTGCAAAAAGGCCATCACGATGTGTCTGGCCAGTGTGTGTTCCAGCCACGGCGACGTAATGCACTGCAGGGCCCAGAAGCAGGCAATGGATTTATTTTTATTGGGGCCGCCCCATGGACAGAGCGGCTTGGAGGATGACCCCTCCAAGGACTGGGTGGGGCCGAGAGAAGGGACACATAAGAGCTGCCAGCCACCAGGGGGTCTCATGTGTGAAGAAGCAGCAGGGAGGATCGAGACTGGGAAGAAGGGCCTTGAGAGAATAGAATGGACACACCAGAGCTCCCGGCGTGCAGGAGGGAAAAGGGTGGAGACGAATTGGGGTGGAAAGGATTGAGGACCACGAGGGCTGGTTCAGGGTGCACGTTCCAAGGTGCTCATCATGGCTGGCTTACTTCATCATTGGCTTCAATAACGGGCTGCAGGGAGTTCTGCATGTACACGACGCAGAGTCAAAGAAAGGTCCTCACCTGAAATTTTTATGTCTGTACAAGGATGATCTGTGGCACATCGTGTGGGCTAGCTTATATTTATTTCCTTGTGTACAAGTTTGCATATTCCCATTTTCTTCTTTGTGTCTGTTGATTTGCATGGTTTGTTCAAACTACTCGTCTCACCCACCCATTCCCCCATATTCATTATAACTAATTTAAAAGGTATGAAGCGTATTCGATGCATCTGCTTCCCGCACAAGTGTCATCAACTCTGGCTCATTTGGGTGAACTTGGGGATCGGTAAAGCTGTAGAATAACTGAACGCAGTGCAGTCGAAGAAAGAAGCCGTTCAGCCGTTTCCTGAGACAAAGGATCCTGGCGCTGAGGCATATCACGTTTGTGAGCCTCAGACGTGACAATATTTGAGGTGGTGGAACGGTTCCTCGTATTCTGCATGTCTACTGTGAGAGATTGAGATAAAACGTGTCTGTCAGAGGAGTGCAAAGCTGTGTAGCGTTGTACATGATAGAGTCATCTGCAAAAATTTTATCAAGTTTTCCAAGGAGGTGAAAAGGTTCTTCATCTACATCATGACTTAGGAACAATGTTGGATCAAATATCCGACCTTAAAGGATTATTTATCTCTCAAAGAGCGCAGCAGACGGTGTATTCAAAAGCCATATATCATATTATAGCCTGTGGTGCAAAAAGGAAATCTGACAATCGTGTACAGAGTTTAACTGGAATACCAAAAACCCTCAAATCATTCACTTGCCATGCTGTGTCTTTTACAAAGACTGACAGCATGGTAAGTGAAAGATTCAAAAGTATGAAAAATAACAAATATATAAATATATAAATCTAAATATAATATATATATATATATATATAAATAAAAATATAAATGCTAATCTATCCCTTGATACCCCACTAAAGAGACATGATGCGTCTTTTTTCCGATTTCCGAATTCTAAAGTTGGTAAATTTGTGATTAAATGTCAATCTTCTTCTTCTTCAGCTTAG
This sequence comes from Eptatretus burgeri, assembly GCF_056783735.1. Classification (NCBI taxonomy): domain Eukaryota; kingdom Metazoa; phylum Chordata; class Myxini; order Myxiniformes; family Myxinidae; genus Eptatretus; species Eptatretus burgeri. The sequence continues at coordinate 32,896,983 of NC_140973.1, forward strand.
CCGTGATATCACATACGGAAGTCGACCGTCATATCCATACTGTATACATGAATTAACTAAAATGGCGAATAATTTTCCATTTTCCACAAATATGCTGAGTCAATGCGTCCTTGATGCTTGTATAGTAATACAAACCAAGATGGTTTCACGCTGCACCAATGGCCGAAACACCCGAAGTTCACGAGAAATTGGACGAGGTTTGTCCGAAACACCCGAGTATGGATCGGGCCTATAAAATGTTTGTTTTTGTGCTCAAAGCATGTTACACAGCACAGTTTTGAAACAACAGAGATGGCTAGATCTTGTGGTTATCCACCACGATTGAGAGAGGAGACCGTCTCCACGATTATGCAGATGAAACAGCCGTCGCTCGAAACTGTAACACTATCTCTACCCAGCTACCAGCACATGAACATGTGTAATTGTACTCATGTACACGCAATTTGAGCAGTGAATCAAACACCTGTTTGCCATTGCCCAGCAGTTACCACAAGAGCACCTGAAAATAATTATCTATTATCAAAACAAATTTATACAAATCAAATGAACTACCGTCTATTTATAGTGGAGACAAAGTATGTATGTATCATCATCAACTCCTCCAAAAGGATTTGACCGAGGATGCAAAAACTTTCAGGGTCCCCCCCCCCGACCTCCTCCTCCATCTCCCCACAATCCCACTTCAGCCATCACCCCCACAATACCCACCACCATCCCACACCCCCCCTTCACAATACCCATCACCATCCCGCACTCCCCTTATACCATCCCCCGACAATACCCACCACCATCCCACACATCCCTCCCTGCCCTCCTCCCCCTCCACTGGAGAGAGACCTTGACACCTCACGGATATGACGGTGGGACACGGCATGGACACAAATGGTGCACAGGGATATATATTTTGATTATTGAAAATATTATATTTTGAATAACGCTCACTTGGCTGTGCCTGGATGGGTTTAAGGGTAGAGGAGTAACAGCTGAAATGCAAATCCTATCCAGGTTCCTCCTGATGACTTCATCTTTTATTTTTGCTTGTTTGGGTTCCTTCTGATTACTCCAATGCTGGACTGTACCGATTTGGTATTGCATTTGATTTGAATTTAATTTATTGTAATCTCATTCTAAATTCAATGCGATAAAGACGTCATGGGTCAGGGTCAGGTGTCCAATCAAAGCGAGGTAGCATCAAAGCAGGGCGTCATGGTACCCAGTCATCACTGCCAGCAGTTATAAAGTGGCAGTTCTCGTTATGTCTCATTAATTACGCAACACATCAGTACACAAACGCCACACAAAACTACACAAACACCACACAACACTCCACACAAAACAAGTCCTGGCGAGGGTCTGCAATCTCTGATTGCTCTTTTTCTTTTTAAAAATGTTTATTTTTTTTCTCGTTTAAAAAAGGTACAAGAGAAGAATTGGGAAACTTTAGACCTGTAAGTTTGGCTTCAGTTGTAGGGAAGGTTTTGGAGACATGAAATGGGAAACAGATGAGGAACCATTTAAATGAATACAAACTAATTAATAGTAGTCAGCATGGGTTTTACCAAAAGGAGGTCTTGTTTTAACAAATGCATTGGAATTCGATGACAATTTCTGATTGGAAGGATGAGGGAATGGCAGTGGACAGAGGTAATCTTGACTTTTTTTTGTATACCTTGTCGACGCTCGTATAAGAGCGAACACACAACGCACATCAAGGGGGGGCATGAGACAAGAGGGGCAGGAGTGGGAAGGACAAAACAGTGGGGAACAGAGACAGGAGATCTGGGGAAGGGAGAGAGATGGGGCGGGGACCACGGGGAATACAAGATGGACATTACAGGGACTTTCAGGAAGAAAAGTGGGTAATTTGAAAGAGGTGGGCTTGGGTGGTTTATCAGGGGTAGAAAAGATCGAGGATTTGGATGGGGGATGATAAGAGGTGGTGGTGAACTGCTGTTTTGAAGGCCTGGAGGGAAGAATGGGATTGAATAGAGTGAGGGAGTTTATTCCAAAGGCAGGAAAAAAGAGGAATGAAAGAGTGAAGGTGAGCAGTGATTCGTGATTTTGGTAGTTTTACCAGAAGGGGGTTGTTAGCGGACCTTGAGCGCGCTGCGGAAATGTGGTGGGGACAAATCGCAGAGAGAGCAGGGGGGGAGACCGGAGAGGAGATGGTAGAAGACAGAAAGACCACCGACCAGCCTGTGGTGAGAGAGTGAGAGGCCCAAAGACTCAGCCTCATCGTGGGAGATGCCAATGATCCGAAATGCATTGGTTTCCACAGTGTGAAGCAGAGAAAGGTGGGAGGCAGGAGCACCAGCCCGGAGGGGAGAGCAGTACTCCATCAGGCTGCGGACTAAAGCTTTGTTAGTGGTCAGGAGCTCAGGTGGGCCGAGGAAGGACTTTGCACGACGGAGGATTCCCAGTCGGTGACTGGCTTTGGAGGTGAGGTTTGAAATGTGGCTTTCCCAGGAAAGGTCATGGCAGATAGTGAGACCCAGAAGCTTGAAAGAAAGGACTTCTTCCAGAGGATTGTTGAGAAAGTGGATGGGGGGGTTTTGTAAACGGTCCTTTTGGAGAGACATCGTGAGAGTGTGAGATTTGTCCGGATTGAAAGACATGTTCCACGTGTTGGACCAGTTTGTGATTTTACCCAGATCTGCAGTGAGCGAACAAGCTGCTGCTTTCCGGTCTGAGGGATGACCGATGGTACAGCAGAGGGTGGAGTCGTCGGCAAAGAGAAATAGAGGATTTTCCAGAGAGTCGGAGAGATCATTGATGAAGACCAGAAAAAGAATAGGGACCAGAACACTACCTTGAAGAACTCCAGCCTGGACGGGAAGAGGGGATGAAAGAACTCCATTTAGGGCCACACGTTGACTGCGACAGGAGAGGAAGTCTGCGAGCCATGAGTGGATATGGCCTTGGATACCATAAGAAGAGAGTTTGGTGAGCAGGGCAGGGTGCCAGACCATGTCAAAAGCACGTGATATGTCCAGGGATACGGCTCGGATTTCCTGTCTGGCATTGAGAACCTCTATCCATTGTTGGGAGAGCAGAAACAACATATCCAGGGTAGAGTGACCTGGTCTGAAACCAAATTGACGATCGGAAATCAAGCCATTGGAGAAGAGGAAGGATTTAATGTCTGAAGCGATGATGGATTCCATAACCTTGCTGATGATTGGGAGAAGGCTGATTGGTCTGTCATTGCAAGGATCTGTTTTTGCACCTTTTTAATGCAGGGCAGTAATGTTTGCTGATTTCCAAAGCAGATGGCAGATGGCCTTGAGCAAATGAGAGGATGAATAGAACAGGGAGAGGGTGAGCAAGATTAGAAGAGCAGGTTTTGTGAACACGTGGGCTGATGCCGTCTGGACCGGTTGCAGAATCTGAGTTGAGGTTTGACAGCAAGCTCTCCACCTTGTCAGGAGAAAAGGATACAGAGTCCAGGGACAGTTGGGTGCGACTGGGTAAGGTGCGTAGAGAAAGAGATGGGTTTAGGACACAAGATTTAGCTGCAAACACCAAGTTTAGACATTCAGCCTTTTCACGTGCGGTATCAGCAGTGCGGCCATTTGAGGTAAGGGAGGGGATGGAGGGGGAACATACACCAGAAACAGATTTGATTTGATGCCACCATGATTTTGAGGAGGGAGAGAGGTTTGAAAGTTCACACTTGACATTAGAAAGATGTTGTTTTCTGGCTCTCCTGAGGGTAGATACACACTTGTTCCTAGGTTTATGGAAGGAACTGAGATTGCCCTCAGTTGGGTTTGCTTTCCATGAGGCAAAGGCAAGTTGTTTCAGGACAACTGCCTCACCACAAGCTTCAGTGAACCAAGGGCGGGAGGAAGGGTAGGACAACTGAACACGAGAGGGGATAAATCTGTGCATGAGGGAGAGCAAGTTTCTTTGATAGAATTTCCAGGATGAGTTGATGTCGGAGAAAGTAGCGATAGGAGACCAGTCTATAAGTTTGATGGCTGCTCGGAGACCGTGCCAGTCGGCTTGAATGAAATGCCAGACTCGACGGCGGTGAGGTGGTTCTCTGATAATAACCAGAGAGATGTCCACTTTGTCAAGGACGTGGTACGAAGAACCGATTGGAGTGAAGGAAGAGCAGCAGATATTGTCAGGGAAATTTGTCAAAATCAGATCCAGAAGAGATGGCGTACCATTGTTTGAGATCCGGGTCGGGAAGTTGACTGATTGAGTCAGTCCTAATGAGTCGCAGAAAGCTTTTGCTGAAGTGCCATGACAGGTGAGAGAGAGAGAGAGAGAGAGAGAGAGAGAGAGAGAGAGAGAGAGAGAGAGAGAGAGAGAGAGAGAGAGAGAGAGAGAGAGAGGAAAGGGAGGAAAGGAAAGAGAGAGAGAAGTGCCACACAGGTGAGAGAAGTGCCACACCTAGCCAACTGGCATGATGACAATTGAAGTCACCACATATGAGGAAGAGAGAGTTTGGATGAGAAGATAGAAGATGGTCCAGGTTTTCGGATAGTGAGGTGTAGATGGAGTCATCACTGTTAGGTGTACGGTACAGTAAACATATAACATGAGGTGGGAGTGGACGGGAAGCCGTAGCCAGAGGTACTCCTGGGGGTGTGGGGGAGTGAGGGCAGTGCATGGAGAGTGAGGAATAGAGTCTTTGATGAAGAGAGCAACTCCTCCACCAGGACGAGGCTCAGGTCTGTCATACCGGAGGAGGGAGTAACCAGGGAGAGATACTTGGGAGTCAGACACGTCTTGGGAGAGGAAAGTTTCTGTTAGGCAGATGATGTCTGGTTTGTCAGTGGCAACCTATATGGAAAGATCTGAAAGGTTTGAGGGAAGGCCATGGATATTTGAGGTCCACATTGTTAATGAAGAGGGAGGGGAGGAGGCTTTGGGTGCAGGGGGTGGGAGGGGAGGGGGAGGGTAGGACAAGGGACGAGGGGGGGGAAGTAAGGAGGGTTATTGAAAGTGTGGGGGATTGCAGAATAGCTCGGCGAAGGAGCCTGATGAGGAGCAGAGAAGGCTCTGTGGTGCTGGGGAGGGGGGGACAAGATAGGGGGAAGAAGGCAGTTGAGGATTTGAGGAGGTGAAGTGAAGAGATGGAGGTGAGGGCAGTGGAAGGAGGCAGCTTTGTGGATGGGAGCGGGGGCAACTTTGAGAAGGATGAGTGAGGGGGGTGAATGGTGGGAGAAGGGTGAGTGGGTGAGAGTTGAGGGAGAAAGGTGAGGGGGAGTTTTTGAGAGAGGTGAGAGGGAGGCTTGAAGGGAGAAGAGTGTAATGGTTGCTTTGAGAGTGAGGGGTGAGAGGGGTGAGTTGGCACTGAAATTGGAAAAAAAGAATGGTTGATGGAAAGGGAACATTCATTGCAAACTGGGGTTTTTTAAGTTTTAGGTCAGAGATGCGATTAAGCACGTTTCTTGATGGATACAATAACGGCGACTTCAGAGAATGGAGAGAAGAAACGCTGTTAACAGTTGGATTTTTTGGCAAGGTATGAAGGCGAGGTCGAATTGAGAGCAGTCTGTTTAAATAGGAGAAGAATAGTGCATTATGATATAGTAAAGAGTACCACATGTGTGAAAGAGGAAGATGAAGCATTATAAGAGATCGTTTTTATTATTATTATTGTTTGAGAGAGTTTTCATCAGATTAGGTCATGGAAGTGTTGTAGAAAAAATCGTGAAGTGAATGGTGAAATTGGATCGATAGATCGATAAATGCAGGGGGTCTGAACAGATCACGTGGTTATGGGAGAAGCACTTGGCTCTGGGAGGTGTATCGTCAAAAGTGAAATTATTTATTTTAAATAAGGATTGCGTAACATTTGGAAAAGTGAAGGTTGAAGTAAAATCGTGGAAGTGTGTGGTGAATTTGGACGGTAAACGCATTGTGAAGCTGCTGGGTCGATGAAAAGTACCAGAGAGAGGGAGAGAGGGAGAGAGGGAGAGAGGGAGAGAGGGAGAGAGGGAGAGAGGGAGAGAGGGAGAGAGGGAGAGAGGGAGAGAGGGAGAGAGGGAGAGAGGGAGAGAGACTTGGTTACAGGAGGTGTCGAGATCAAAAGGATACAAGGAAGATTATTATTTTTTGATGTATTTTTGAAGAACAGGTAAGATTCGGGAATGCAAGGTTATAGATCGGAAGAAATCGTGAAGGTCATGGCGAGAGAGGGTCGGCTCAGTAGAATAAAGATGGTGTCCCAGCAGGAAGAAGAAGAGGAGGATGAAGAGGAAGAAGAATAATCGACTTGTGAGTGTGCGGAGAAAGGTAGTTTTTTTTATTTTTTTTTATTTAAGACAAGAAATAGAGTGTTTAGTTGGGAGGGATGGGGGATGTTGGGAAAGTGGGGAAGATAGAAATTGAAGGTTATGGGGAGAAAATACAAATAAACACGATCGTTCACTGAGGGGAACGATGGGTAGGCCTGAAGCACTCGGTCAGACAAGGTCGACGAAAACTCACAAAATAGCAAGATTTTTGAAACAAAACCGAACTGGGAAATCAGTAACATGCAGGTAAGAAAATAAACAGTTAAAACGGGACAGATAACGACCGGAAACTTAACTTTGAGATCGACAGCATAGAGCCCTGAAGGAGACCTGCCAACGCTCCAAACCCAGAACCGGAAGTCAAGACTTTCAGGTTCAGAAGGCATTTGATAAGGTACCACATAAGAGGTTTGAGGTTGTTAGCCAAGGTAAGAGCTTGTGGAGAGGCTGGTCAGGTTGCTAATTTGATTGGAAACTGACTTAGTGATAGGAAGCAAAGAGTGGCTGTGAGTGGTAGGATGTCTTGCTGGGAGGATGTAAGTAGTGGGGTACCTCAGGGATCAGGTACAAGACCATTATTATTGATTATTTACAGATATTTATCGATAATTTGGACAGTGGGGTTAAAAGTGGGCTTTCTATTTCCTAATATTTCTTAGTTACCTCCACCACCGAAGGTGAAAGAGGTTATGTTTTCACCCCTTTCTGTCTGTTTGTCTGTGTACAGGATATCTCAAAATCCTGTGGACGGATCCGGATGAAATTTTGTGGACAGGTTCGTTGTGTGACAAGGACGAACTGATTAGATTTTGGTGAAGATCCGGATCTAGATCCGACCTCGATTTTTTAAAGTGATTCTTCACCATTGAGAGATAAGGCTAAACTAATATATAGCACAATATCTCAAAAAGTTGAGGACGTATTCGAATGAAACTTGGTGGACATGTTGGGTGTGTAAAAAGGAAGAAATGATTACATTTTGGTGAAGATCCAGACCTTGATCCGGATCTGATAATTTTTGAAGTGATTCTTCACCATTGACAGTTCGGGTGATCATGCAAGATACAGAAAAGTTGTTGGAAGGAGATCAGCAGATTGGTACATTATTTTCCAACATCGTCATTGATCTATGTCCATCCGAGTGGAGGCCTTGGATGTTTGGAGACCACCCAATACGGGACTTTCAAAATGGCATTATGAATGCTAATGAGCCCTTTTGCGCATGCGCTGTGTGTGCATTTTCAGTGACTCGCTTCTGCTCGCCAGGGCACTTTTAACGTGTCATTGCTAGTGAGTAATCTGTAAGTGAAAGTCTTTTAAACATAATTTTGAGAATTTAAATGAAAGAGTGGCAATTTAAAAATTGTCAACCATCATTTTTGTCTTCCTGGAAGCAAATATCGGAATCATGAAAATACAGGAAATTCCGTCTGTGCTTGCTGGGCTCTGGCGGGCAGTGCCGTAGTTAGTTGGTCACGTTCAACCATCAGAAGCATCGATAATCGATCCCAAAAAAGATCCGAATGCGGGCCCCCAATGCCCAAGGCTTGCCCCAGGAATTTTTGACCACGTTGGATCCGTTCTGTGGACCGTGGAAGAAATGGCTTGAAAAGGACCCTCACAATGACGGACAATTTTGAAAAGATATCCTCACAAAGAGTTGACAATCTTCATTCAGCGACAATAAAACTTCAGAAGCACATTTTCAAGGGATTTTCAAAATGTCATCGAAATTGTGGGGGGGGGCTAAATGTGGGGGGCCCTCGGGCCATGGCCCCACGTGGCCACCCCTAAATCCGGTAGTGCTTACCATACACAAAGAGTTACATACACGACATGACCAAAAGTATGCGGACACCGCTTCTCATTGGTTGATTTGGCTATTTCAGCCACACCCATTGCTGACAGGTGTATAAAATCAAGCACACAGCCATGCAATCTCCATAGACAAACAATGGCAGGCGAATAGGCCATACTGAAGAGGTCAGTGACTTTCAACGTGGCACCATCATAGGATTCCACCTTTCCAACAAGTCAGTTCGTCAAATTTCTGCCCTGCTAGAGCTGCCCCGGTCAACTGTAAGTGCTGTTATTGTGAAGTGGAAACTTCTTGGAGCAACAACAGCTCAGCTGCGAAGTGGAAGGCCACACAACCTCAGAGAACGGGGCTGCCGAGTGCTGAAGCACGTAGCATGGAAAAATAATCTGTCATCAGTTGCAACATTCACTCGTGAGTTCCAAACTGCCTCTGGAAGCAACGTCAGCACAAGCACGGTTCATCGAGAGCTTCGTTAAATGGGTTTCCATGGCCGAGCAGCCACACACAAGCCTAATATCACCATGCACAATGCCAAGTGTCAACTGGAGTGGTGTATAGCTCACCACCATTGGACCCTGGAGCAGTAGAAACATGTTCTCTGGAGTGATGAATCATGCTTCACCATCTGGTCGTCCGACGGACGAATCTAGGTTTTGCGGATGCCAGGAGAACGCTACCAGCCCAAATGCATAGTGCCAACTGTAAAGTTTGGTGGAGGAGTAATAATGGTCTGCGGCTGTTTTTCATGGGTTGGGCTCGGGCCCTTCGTTCCAGTGAAGGGAAATCTTAACGGTACAGCATACAATGCTATTCGAGACTATTCTGTGCTTCCAACTTTGTGGCAACAGTTTGGGGAAGGCCCTTTCCTGTTTCAGCCTGACAATGCCTCCGTACACAAAGTGAGGTCCATACAGAAATGGTTTGTTGAGATTGGTGTGGAAAAACTTGACTGGCCTGCACAGAGCCCTGACCGCAACATCATCGAACACCTTTGGGATGAATTGGAACGCCGACTGTGAGCCAGACCTAATTGCCCAACATCTGTGCCCTACCTCACGAATGGTCTTGTGGCTGAAGGGAAGCAAATCCCCACAGCAATGTTCCAACATCTCGTGGAAAGCCTTCTCAAAAGAGTGAAGCCTGTTATTGCAGCAAAGGGGGGCGGGGGGGGAGAGAACCAAGTCTATATTAATGCCCATGCTTTTGAAATGAGATGTTGGACGAGCAGGTGTCCACATACTTTTGGCTATGTAGTGTACCTGTGAGCATCTATTCAGTAAGTAGCAGAACATAGCTATAGCTTTGAAGGTGCTCGTGCCCCATACATGTGGATGTACTTATCTCACTTTTTGTAGATCTCTTCTACATCCAAAAACAACCATCTCAAAAACCCTGTTTTATACCTGTTTGCCAGAAGTTTCTTTGCTTCTTCAATTAGCAATTACGTTTCTTCAATTTCTCCAGAAAAGTGAAGACAAATTATACGAGAGTTAATTGAACACCTTACCCCATGCACTCTTGAGAAAAAGGACATGGGAAGAGTCTTTTCAACTCTTTGTTTGTGTTTTCAAACATGATCTTTATTCGCTTTGTTCATGAACTTTGAATAACAGGAGCGTTGGCATCCATACAAAGCCGATGGCTCAAACGGAACACTCCAGAGCTGAAACTTCTGCCAACTTGGAGAAACTGATGATATTGGAATGATCTTTGAGAAAAAGATGCACTTAAACATATTTTGGACGAAGTTAGCTCTGTGGTTGTATTGATAGGGCCGCCATTTTGTTTGAACCTCACTGTTACTCCGCCCGTAAAGTGTGCGGAAATTTGATTAGTTGAGAAGGCGCAAAGTTTTCCCCAAGTACTGCTAAACTGAAGGTTTTTGGAAGTTCAAATAAAGCGATTTGTGTTCCACAGAGTTCAAGTGTATAATTCAATTGAAATAAAATAAAACATATCATTGAATTGGAAGTTAACTGCAGGCTGACGCACCCACTTTTACACCAACTTAATTAACACATTAAATTAGTTATTTGTATAAGCCTGGTGTTGGCTTAACAGTTGAGGTGGCTGTCTTAAGATCTTAGAGTTTTGAGGTTGAGCCCCTATCGTGCTGGTAAATAACACCATGTGGGGTTGACTCAGCCTGTCATCTTTCTGAGGTTAGCAAAATGAGCACCAGCTTGCTGGGATGATTGAGCCATTCGAGTAGCCTGCGTCGGAGTGGCGACCCATCCACGATCGTACCCAATAGCCCAGGAGACTGCTTTGGCAGCACCGATGCTCTGTACAGAGAGGTCCCAATGGATGGATGGAAAATGAGTACCAGCTTACTGGAAAGAAGGGGCACTGCATCAGTGGCACAGCTGTGCTCCCAGCAATGATGCAACCAGCAGCCACAGGGTGCATACACAATTATCATTTAGTTATTGGCTCGTGTCTGTTTGTTTCCTTTATGGCATCCCGAAAAGCAGTCAGTTTCCTGCTTGGAATGATTTTAAATTTTGCTTGTTTGTCAGACTGACAGACAGACTGAAGCAATTGCTTATACCGCGGGTGTGCGTGCACGCTCGGGACGAGATTCCGCACATCTTGCCAAATTCAGTGCTGAAGCACTGCGAAACTGCAAGTTTGTGTTCTGATTTGTGTTCTTCACTCCACATGTTCAAATGTCGAATTCAATTGAAATTTAGTAATTCCTTGATCGACTGTTGTCTGCCAGACAGATAGAGTGAGCCAATTGCTTAACCTCACTCTGCACAATGCGTGCAGGGTAATTAATTGCATCTTTAAATTCCCCCCCCCCCAAAAATAAAAATTCATTTTCTTTGCATTCATTATGCCAATGCTAAAAGTACTCGAAAATCTCTGAAATACTGTATTTCAAAATATTATATTTATCACGTACATACGATACAATCTTTGCTTTCAGCAAAGAAGTTGAACTCCATTCCAAATTTTAAATGCCTTGAGGGTTGGTGTCGAATCTGAATTTGAAGTGGAGTCAAAAAGATTTTTCCATTATAAAATGTTTCAGATTCCAAAACACAACTTCTATTGAAATGGCAAACAAGCATCCACAGCTACAAATTGTCGACACTGGCTGGAAACTGCAGGGAAAAGGACGACAATCTGTGCCAAGTTTTTCTGGTGTGGGACGATTCTTTCGTGGTTGGGGGAAAACCTTTATTATTATTATTATTATTATTATAATAATTTTTTGCTCACATCGTATATGTCCAATGGGCAGTATCCAAAGGGCAGATCCATGTGAGGTTAGAATGTTAGGATGACCCCTCCCCCCACCCCCAATATCCCCAATGTCCCCAATCAGTGCAGACAATTTATCAAATTCGATTTTCTTTTTTCCAAAATAACAATAACAATAGTGGGGTTGTCTACACTAATCCATTATTACAGACAAAGCCCACTGTTTCTGCTCATAGAGGAAATCAGGCAACCATTTGAGCAGGGGGGCCCAAAAACCAAAGAAAGACAACTTGAAAATCAAGGCTTGAGGGATATCCATAGAAATGGCCCTAACTTCGAGCTTGTTGTTCAGGGTATTCAACCACTGCTGTGTCAGAAGAAGTAATAAATTGAATGCGGAATGGTCATTTTGGAAGCCAAACTGGTTGTCAGAGATTACCGAGTTGGAGAAGAGAGTGTCTGAAGTCGGTAGCAATGATGTGCTCCCTTACTTTGCTTATGATTGGAAGAAGGATGGTTTATGGTTGAGAGGATCCATTTTTGCACCTTTCCTATGGTACGGAGTGATGTTTATAGCTTTCCAAGGTGGAAGAAGTTGCTCATCCAGGAATAACATATGAAAGACAAAGCAGAGAGGGTACCATAGGATCAAAGCTGAGTTCCTGAGGATTGATGCCATCAAGAAAGATTGCTGACGATGTGTTAAGCCGTGATCCACTATGGCAGGGACATTCTGTCGGGAATTCTTAGGAGACATTCTGCAATGGTGGAAATGGTGGGTACAGGAATTGACTGATTTGGGATTTTCATCTTTTGAGTAAAGATAGAGTTTTAAAAAAAACCTACGTTTTTCTCGAACAGTGTCCAGCATGGCTTCCTCCATTGGGTGGGAAGGAACAGCTCCCAATCGTCTTTGGATTATCGTGAGAGAGGCTGGGAAATTTGGTTATGTCGCTGATGCATGATGTTGGGTCTTGGCTCTTTGGAGGCCAAACAAACAATGGTTCCGAACTGTCTGAAGAGACTACAGGTTGTATTGCAGTGCAAGATCAGTTCTCAAGAACATCGTCATGGTGTCTGCACTAATCTATCCTTGGCATCATAAATCCCAGATCTCAATCCCAGTCAAATTTTGTGGAATCTCTTGAAATAACGCATCAGAGTCTATCCAGGGGTGCCTGACACTGGATCAGCTGCACATGACTTGTTAATTGAATGGTTCTCAATACCACAGGAGTCTTGTGGCATCTTGTAGAATCCATTACACAATTTGCTGAATTGCGCAATCAAATGAAAGGTGGTGCTATGCTGACGATGAAAGTGTTATCGATGTTTTTTTTTTTCTTTGGCCAGTGGTGTATGTCTGAAGAAAACTACAGTTTCTTTTTGAGTCAATAAGTTATTTGAAACATCCTCCTTTATCTAAAGTGCAAGTGTAAAATCTTAACTGGACAATGTTAATTCTTTCATTGTCCTAACTGGTTATGTCGCCGACCTGACCATTGACCACAATTGAATTAACGATGCCATCACATCAGCAGATGACCTTTCCCACTATCCCTTTCCTTGCACCTGCACAAAGAGTGTTCCTTTACTCCAACTGTAGGAGCTCATGGCACAGAGGCGTGAAATCCGCCAATCCTGGAAAAACAAATTTGCCAATCCATGTAGATGTGTTTTCCCAACGGAAAACACAAGCAATTGTAATTGTATTAAACAACCTCCTGGCAACAGTTAACACTTTCTTTCCTTTGCGGTTTATGTATGCTATCTAGGGTACAAGCATGTGTAGTAATTACAAGGCCATACTAAATATACATCCATGAGAATTCCACAGCACACACACTCCACCCCAGAATCGTTTGATGTCCTGTTTGGGTGGTCAGTTCTCCAAAGAGTCCTTTGTATAGATTGTTTAAGGTTGGGGAAAAGTTTGAACTTTGCTTGGAGGCAATAGGGGCATGTAACATGGTGGGATCTGGGTGGAGGTATAACTGATCAGGCATGGAGACCTGAAGGAGGACAGAAGGCAGAAGTAAAGCATTCTGTTCTCTTGAAAGTACCTTGCTTGTATCCTAAAACTCACAAGCCTTTCATGCAGCCATTATGCCGACAGGGGCAGGACACGGGAATGTCTGTCCTTTTTTTCACGACATGCTAAGCAATGTGAAACCTTGTACATTTCATCCATCTCCACATGGAACCAACGAAAGTGCTGCTTTTGCACGAAAGCAGAACTGTATGGTTTTTCAAACCTCTGGATTGCCTAACTTTGGCATCCAATGGCTATTTATCATCTGTCCGGTAATTGCAAAGCGAACAGAAGACTGGTTATACTGCTGTATGTCGTTGTACCTCTCACAGCTCAAACGCTTTTCCAACGGTTATTAGCACCTTGTAAAAGGACGATGGTTTTTCGGGGGAATGAAATGTAATTTAAACATACTCATTTAACAGATGTGAAGGCCTCATGTTTTGCCATGACTAGCATGGATTGTTGAAAGAAATTCAGGAAAATATTTCACATTAGATATATATATATATATATATATATATATATATATATATATATATATATATATATATATATATATATATATGTATATGTACATATATACTGGCTTGATGGCTGTCTCGCCTGGGTTTGAATCCTGACCCAGCTATAAACTGTCATCCCGGTGTTTCTCAGGCATGTGATGCAATCGATGTGTGTGCCATCCCTCGGATGGACGATAAACGGGCGTCCCGTCTGCCAGCATTTGTTGGTGGACATGGAAATTCTCATGGTGTTCTTCATGAAAAGTAGGTGAGCTATCGCTGGCATCATGGCTAAATTACAAATTCCTGTCTTAACTTTTGCTGGGAAGGCAATGGCAAACCACCCAGAATAATCCTTGCCATGAAACCGCTTCAGCAGCACCGACACTGTAACAGAGTATAGTACATCTAATATACATTTGCCTGCAAAAGTATTCACCCCCGCCAATAATGCCACATTTTGATGAATTATAATTGATGAAGAATTTTTTTTTCTCCAAATTAACTTTTTTTTTCATAACTGAAGAGAGGAAACTAAACACTTATTGTTGAAGGAGGTTACATGTCAAGAATACCTGCAAAAAACATGTACAAACAAGTAAAAGAGCAATCAGAGATGGCAGACCCTCACCAGGACTTGTTTTGTGTGGTGTATTTTGTGTGGTGTTTGTGTAGTTTTGTGTTATGTAATAAATAAGAGACATGTCCAAAACTGCCACTTTATAACTGCAGGCTGTGATGACCGGGTACCAAGACGTCACGCTTTGATGCAACCCCGCTTTGATCAGACACCTGACCCTGACCCATGGCGTTCATTCAATTAAGTTCAGAATGGGATTAAAATAAATTCAACTCATATCAAATAGAAGACCAAATAGATGTGTTTTCCTGACGTACTGCATTGGAGTCATCAGAAGGAACCCAAACAAGAACAAGAGCGCAAGTGAGCACAATATACGCCTGAAAAAGTCTGTGACACACACACACACACACACACACACACACACACACACACACACACACACACACACACACACACACACACACACACACACACACACACACACACACACACTTATATATTCAAACATGTCAATTTATGAAGAACAAGAAGGTATATACAGAATTGTGCTAAGACATGGAAAACAGCATCCTGGTTGCCATGGCAACCACTTTAGATGATGAACGTATGTCGCGACACACCGTCTCCACAGTCTGTACCTATGTACCAAATATGAAACGTGAAAGTTGAAAACTTTGGGAGTTATAGTGCGGACAGGAACGGATGGATGACCGGTATCACATAATACGCCCCGATATATATATATATATATATATATATATATATATATATATATATATATATATATATATATATATATATATATATATATGGCATATAAAAAAACCAAATAAGTCATCAGGAGGAACCTGGATAGGATTTGCATTTCAGTATATATATATATATATATATATGTAAACCTAAAAAAGAACCCAGATCAAAAAAATTAAATAATTCTGACTGCCACACCACGTGTCCGATCAAGTTGAAACTTTAATCATATATATTCCCCATCACTCCTATATCGTAAATGTGAAGTTTCACGTCAATTGATTTTAGCAGTTCAAGATAAATAACTTTTTTAAAGATTTTTGCTCAACCCAATATGCCTGCCAGACCATGTGACATTAATTATTCATAATGAATACCCTGGTATCCCCAAAGCTTGTGGAACATTTGTGTGATGAGAAGACCACTGGGAGGGGGGGGGGAGCAATCACGGCTCCCACCAGACTCCCCGGAATTGTAGGCCGTTGCACATGGATAATTCCGTGACGCGGCGGGTCGCATAACCGACCGTGGATGCCAATAACTCAACCGCGTGACCTTGGGTCCTCCAGTATATGGGTTAACCGGGTTACCTAATTAATCACGTGATTTAATTACCGGGGTACACGCCCTCGGTACGCCTTGTCCGAACTGGATCACTCTTCTGGACCGGATCACTTTACCGGATTGGATGCAGCCGAGCGACACTGCCAAGGACGTACCGGCTAAAAGGAACGGATCATTGGGAATAAAGTACCGGCTAAGCTGGGATTCTACCCATGCTGGATCAATGGAGGAAAAGACAAAAACGAGCAGGGAACATTTCTAATGATAATTTATTAACAATGGGTGAGGAAAGGTATGTGGTATGATCAATAGATTTATTGGGGTGTGTTATGCAGAGATAGGGAAGAGAGGTGTGGTGCAGCAATAAACAAGAAACTTATGAAAGTGGACGCAAAACCTAACCCAAAAATAATAATAACAATCTTCTGCAGGCTCACTTATGTAGACAGGCACCAAGACACACACACAAACACAGAAAACCCGATGAAGAGAAATTGAAGCAAGACAGGAGAGGAGTTGAAGCTACGGTCTCTCGGTACCTCTGTATAATTGATACGCAGTCCCCGAACGCACCACCAATATGTTTGAGGGGAATTCTCCGTGGCACAGTACCCCCCTTGACAGCTGGTACGTCATCTCCTGCTTCGGGCAGCTCGTGTTGAGACCGTGAGCGTGAAGGAGGGGCTTGAGTTGGGAGGGTGGAGTCAGCGTCGTGTGAGCGGATAAGAGGAGGAGGACCTAGCGATGACGACGACAGAAAGCGGAGTTGAAGTGATGACGACAGAAGGCAGAGTCGAGGTCAGCTTGAGCGGGAGAGGCAGAGCAGAGAGAGAGGAGTCCAGCGATGACGACAGAAGGCAGAGTCGAAGACCAGCTTGAGCAAGAGGTGAGACAGGGCAGAGAGAGAGAAGGAGGATCCGCTCGGACCTTTATAGGCCCCGTGGCGTGGGGCGGGGGGCCACCCCCAAACTCGGTGTCGTCACCCAAATCGGGCGCTATGATTGGCCCCAACCCCTTGCGTGGCCCGGCCACGATGGCCAGAAACCACAGCATTCCACTTCTGGCAAGGTTACCCCGAGCCATAAAAATGTCTTGCTCTGACCTCACGACATGATACGGATCGCCCACACCGAACTCCGCGCCATGAATCGCCTTGCACAAACCTCCGGGCCATGCCCTGAAGACCGGCCGAGAGTGGCGTCGGTCCTGCATGCCCGCTCGGGTGCCCCGACCAGCGTTGGCCAATGCGCCCGCTCCATGTGCGCCAACATGACCCGAGCTGTACAACATGCGTCCGCCCGATCGCAGCTTCGCTGGCCAGAGGCGAGAAGGTAAGATGTTATGGCACACTCATGCACAGACAGTAAGATGTGTCCATTCGTACCCGGCTCTGTACGATAACAAAATGTCGCGAGTGGCACACAGGTCTGCCTTTGAGACCACGTTTCGTACAACTTCTTCCGTTCTGATCCGCCATTACGCGACCAGCGCTCATGTTCACCCGATTCTGCTATAGTGTGCGCGGGGTGAAACCCAATCGATACAATTAGTCCAGAAATGGGTTGAAAGGAACGCGCCGCTTGTGCTTGCACACTCGCATCCCACACAACGTGGCGTGGGGTTGCCTTTCTATTACCAGCCTCGGTATGCGTTCCTTGCAGAGCGGGCGTCGTGCTGGGTGTGTTTCCTGTGTTGTGAAAAACACCATTTGTGCAGCCTTTTAAAGAGATTAATTCGTATGCCTTTTCGATGCAACTGGCCATCTTCCCCAGATCATCGGAAGCTCGAGTGGACAATCTCGAGCTGCCGAGCATACTGTATAACTCGCCGCAAACGTTGAGTTGAGGGATCGCTTGAGGATGGGAGTTCTGTGCTGTCGATGCTCATGCGGTGTTCTAGCACCCCTTCCTAAGGTGCTGTTTCTTCCGTCTCCTCGGTACGTGTTTCGTGCAGCATGGGCGTCGTGTTGAGTGTGCTTTCTATGGAGGGGTGTCCAGCGTAATGCCTGTTTGGCCTTTGCTGAGGACCCATCTCACAGCGAAGGGCGCACGTGGCTCAGATTTACCTCAGGAATAAACAGAAAAGAAGAGTAGAAATGAAGTTAGAAATGAAATGAAGAAGGAATGATGTTAGCAAACCTAGCGATGAGATCCTCGCAACGCAAGCCCCTGTTGTCCCGCCAGACAAAAGTGAAGGGACTATCTTCACGTCTATTAATGGAATAACTGTCTTGGGACCACTATCGGTTGGATGCATGCAGTTCTGAGAATCGCAATATATATGTGTGTATATATATATATATATATATATATATATATATATATATATATATATATATATATATATATATATATATATATATATATATATATATATATATGTATATATATATATATATATATATATATATATATATATATATATATATATATATATACATATACATATATATATATATATATATATATATATATATATATATATATATATATATACATATATACATATACATGAGGGTGGTCCAAAAAAATGAAAGTTAGAATTTCTCGCGGGCATGTTTGCCAAATCGTTCCCGACGTTGAAAAACGCAACAAAACAAAAATTAGCAGATTTGGAGGTGGTTTAGGGGTCCATCAAAGTCTCTCAACGGATTCATTATAATGTCACAATAATAGGAAAAATGAAAGCAAAGAGCATAAAATGTTCTCAGTGGGCAGTGGGCAACTGGCGGTCGGTGAATTTCTCTAATGGTTGATCCAAGAGGAACAGTTCAGTGCTTTTCCGTGTAGAACACGCCATACTCACTCACTCTGGGAATCAAAAAGAAGAAGAAAAAAATTAGAGATAAAAAAAGAAAAATAAAAGAGTACTTTTAACACCGACCGACAGCGAACCGAAAGCTCAACTGACGTCTCCCTCTCTCCCACTGATGTCTTCTTCTCTCCCACCGGATGTAACAAATTCCTTCCTCTTGATGGACCCCTAAATATTTTTGGAACTGTGGCAAATTTGGCCAGGAGTATTTTCTAGTCAGGTCGAACAAAATAATCAACATGCCCCAAGAATATTGAAATTTTGAATTTTTCCCTTATGATTTTGGACAACCCCAATATATATATATATATATATATATATATATATATATATATATATATATATATATATATATATATATATATATATATATATATATATGTATACATATATATATACAGTATATATATATATATATATATGCATATACATATATACATCTTCTTCTTTCGGCTGCTCCCGTTTGGGGTCGCCACAGCGGATAATCCGTATGATCCACATAGTGATTTGGCACATGTTTTACGCCAGATGCCCTTCCTGGCGCAACCCTGGTCGCCTCTTACGACACAGGGATATGGTACACCTATTTTAACCAGGGTATACACCGGCCCAGTTTCTGGTACTCATTTCGCCGACCTCGGAAGGATGACAGGCTGAGTCAACCCCCTGATGTATTAATTCAATGGCCCAACGGGGCTTGAACTCAGGACCTTTTGGATCCCAAGCTGCTGCCCTAACCACTGCACCAACACCAGGCTTCTATATACATATATATATATATATATATATATATATATATATATATATATATATATATATATATATATATATACATACATACATACATACATACATACATACATACATACATATATATATATATATATATATATATATATATATATATATACATACATACATATATATTTGTGAACACCATCGTATCCCCAAGGGTTGGGGTACATGCGGGTGAAGTTTCCTCTAGATCTGTCAAGCTGTTCTGGAGAACATTGTTAAAGGTTTAATCTTCAAAAATCATAGCTGACAAACCATGTGACCTATGACGTCGTAGATGGAGAAATGGCATTTGACATGCTTCACGATTGGCAGGAAAAGATCCGTATTCATGGGAATAAACCCATCTCACGTTGGCGATGGATATCAGAGAATTTCTTCAATGTCAAACTCAGGATTCCGATCCAATTCCCATTTTTTACAAAGCATGCGCTGCACATAGCCTGCAGCTTTTGCCAGTGATGCAAACCATGACTTTGATAAGGGCCTGCATTACTCTACATACTTATAGATTTAGACGCTGCATGCATGCAACAAGATCAATTTATTTTCGGGTCAGGCCAGATCAACAGGAGTTAAAACAAAACCTGTCAAAGGGCCGAGGAGCTCCTTGTGAGCTAACGGGAATCCATACCTGGTGTCCAATCAAAATAAAGACCAATAATGCACTGTAGTCTCAAGAAGGAAGCCAGACACAATTTACCTCTTTCTCGGAGGTTGGTAGCAGGATTTGCACTCCGGCCACCGTAAAACACTTTAGTAAATGCCTATTTTGGCAGGTCAATGCTCCCCTTCACCCCTGTAGACCCATTCTACAAGCACAGATTTTGATGTGGTCGTTACACTTTGGTACATCACGGGTAATTAAGGGTGTGGTCAAGCTTCATCAAAATCATGTGTGTAGTTTCGGAGAAGAGAGCAAATACCAAATTTCGGGGGTGAATCTACCCAAACCCCCTCCCTTCCTGGAGACCCATTCAACAAGCACAGATTTTGATGCGGTGGATACACTTTGGTACATCCCGGGTAATTATGGTTGTGGTCGAGCTTCATCAAAATTGTGTGTATAGTTTCGGAAAAGAGCAAAAATATCTTTTGGGGAGGGGGGGTCAAAAAAAATTCCCCGCAGACCCCTAATGAGCGCAGATTTTGATGTGGTCAAGACACCTTCATGAGTCATCAGATCTGAAGGTTGTGGGCAAATTTCATCAAAATCGTGTTTGGTTCAAGTGATGACTGAAGTGTTTATGGACTGACCGACTGACCTACCTACACTGCTCAATCGCATCAGCTCACCTGACTAAAGTCCAAGTGAACTAAAATGATGCACAGGCCTGGTTGCCTATAATTATGGATAGCAATAGCTGCACATGCACAAGGAGCCCCCCCAATGCCCCCATCCACAAAGCACGTGTGGTCGCCTAATAGTTTGATGAGCATGACACTGATGATATCCAGATGTCACGGCCTTCTCGGTCACCAGATCTGAACCCAATCAAACATTTATGGGATATTCTGGAAGGATGCCCGAGACAGTGTTTTCCACCACCATCAAACAGGTGTGAGTTGATTGACTTTCTTGTGGAAGAATGGTGCAGCATCCTTCTGCAGAATTCCAGATGCCAGTGGACTCTAATACAGGCCGTACTGGCCGCACGTGGTGGCCCAACACGACTTTACATTGGTGCTTCCATTTTTTGTCCACGACCTGAATGTAAATACTGTATATATGCACATATATATATATATATATATATATATATATATATATATATATATATATATATATATATATATATATATATATATATATATATCATGTACAAAGCTTTTTCTAACCACTGACTGACTCACTGACTGATATTAAAAATCGGTGCCTTCGGGATGACAAAGAAAGGTGAAATTTTGCATGCCGATGGACATCGAAGCCGGTACACTGGGAAGAATCACAGAATTGTCGGACAATGTCCAGAAATTAAAATAGAAATAATTGGAAAAAAAAAAAGAAAAAATGCAGGTGAGCGACCCGAGACAATGGGGAAGCATGGTAATTTTGTGTGCCAATGGACATTGAAACTGATACAACAGGGAAAAAAAATCACAGAACCGTCCGTCAATGAAAATATAAATAAATGGGGAAAAAATGAAAAAAATCAAATCCAGGATATATGGAATACCTGAGACAATGGGGAAGCACGGTTCGTACCCTTGCACAATGTGGAAGCATATCCCGCATATCTATTGGGTCGCCAAAATAGGTGACCCTTATTGTCAATAATTATGTCTGTTTGTTTGGATGTTTGTTCGTTTGTCATCAGCATAATTGGTAGTAAACGTGGGCGGATTTTGACCAAACTTGGGTGGTAGGTACATCTTATGACCTAGTGCTTTGGAAATTGTGATGGTTGCTCAGGACGCTTTGGTTCCCTCGCAACAACCAAAAAACCTTCAAAATCGGTACCGTTCACGCGAAATCAATTCCGAAAGCCATTATCCCACGTCGGGTTGTGAAATTTGGCACGAATGATCTACAGGTGATGCTCTATCAAATATATTCCGGTTTTTGTGATATATGGAATACTTTACCCACAGCGCACCCTACAATTAGGGTATGCGCGAAAATTGGCGAAAATTGAAGGCCCCTTAGCGACCAGGTGAGTGCATCGATACGAATGAAACTTTGCAAGTTCATTGTACTCAATGAGTACTACAACTTTGCCTCAGGACATATTGACCAATTTCGCTTAGGTCAGGGGTCAAAGGTCAATTTGTGCAAAAATCGATAATATGCGAGAGCTGGAGGTGCCTTCGCGCCAAATGCTACTCCTCCTAGGGTTATGGTCGGATGGTCATGAAAATTCACACCAATCATCTGGAATACATTGTGCACAAACGATCGAACCGGATTTTCGATTTAGTTCTTTGTTCACCCACAGCACCCTCTCGAACTTTGGGGATTTCCGATTTCAAACCGCATTTTCGGTACTTTTCATTCAAATGGATACCGAGTAGTTATCAGTAGATGGAACTGGATGAGATTTGATATGGATAATCATAAGGTGATTCCCTATCCGCTATATGACATCCATTTTGCTCTATATCTTATAGTTTCCATGCTCGGCGACCCATCGCCGCCTACCGGCTTGTCTATCTATCCATCTATCTATCGATATATTATGGGTTTCTAGTCTATCTATCTATCTATATATTAAAGGTTTCTCGTCTATCTATCTATCTATCTATCTATCTATCTATCTATATATTATGGGTTTCTAGGTATTTTTAAGATTGTTCAAATATAGTATACATTTAGGATATGTGCAACGTCATTTTTGCGATTTCTTTTTTGATGTTACTATTTTGCTGAGAAACTTTGAGACGTATATCGAGTTGATTAATCCTGTATGAAGGTATTTACTTTTAAGAGACGAAAACTACTGAAGAAGGACCATCGATCGTGCTTACATGGACCCCTCAAAGGAGTCTACTCTGTGCTATATTATCGAGTTATCGACGGACTATCGGTGCCCGCGATGCGAAAGCACTCATGAAAAACCCATGAAAACAAAATGTCATGAAAGCACTCGTGAATGATTATCCTCCAGTTCCCAAGATTGTTGGAGTGCATATCGATTATTTCCCAAAGGAATTCATAATAATCAGTTTTAAATCCGCTCCAGAAAGATGAAATGGAATTCAAAGGTTTTAAGCAGGAGGACCTAGAAAGAAACGAAGTTTCAAAAGTACATGTTCAGGAAGTTATACTTCATGTGTGATGCTTCAAAATGGACTGATCATGTGATGGGTAACTGTATACGTACATATGTGGGTAAGTGTTAGATGTGGTTCGATTGGGTTCGTATATCCTTGAGTTTGAGAAACTGAGCTGCTGGAGAGGTTTGGAGCCCCTGAAAGGTGCTCTCAGGCCTCTCAATCGGTGCTTCAGTGGAGGTGACGGGCAGGGCGAGGCAGCAGAACAAACCCGACTTGAAACCGCTGGGTGGGACACACTTTGGAAATGAACTGCGCCTTTAATGTCACTAGTGGCTCTAACAGCAAAACGCTAACAGATGCAGGCCTGTATAAGATGCCGAGGTCGGTATAATATGGCTGGGTGTGGAAGGGTGGACACCGTCGTGGGGGGTTGCAAGGTTGGTGACCGTGTGAATGAATGGTGGCGCGCGTGGGTGGGTCTTCCTGGACGTGGTCGGACACTGTGCCGTGTAAATGAACCCGGCTCTTGAACAACTTTCCCTGAGCCTGTCGCTGGAGTTCATCCCGCATTTCGGTCTTGGCAAGCCACGCTTTCTCATTCCTCCCAGCCCTCCCTCTCCCATTTCAGGGACTGAGCGTGGCCAGTCTCTTGCTGAGCCAGGCGGACACATGGTCTACACGAGGGTGGGAAACTCGTAAGACGCGACCGACTGCAGAGCTCGAGCTGCGTGTGGTTCCCAGTCACGGCTCGGTACGGGTACCACGAGCCTTCACGGGTCGTGCCGCTCAGCATCGAACACCTCAAACCCAGAACGGGCTACACACAACGAACGGACGAGGATTTAACCCGCTGCTTATGGTCACGTGGTGAGTATGCATGGGTACGCCATTGCAAACAAATTGAAGACCGTTTTATACTCCGATATCTTCTCGAAACCAATTTGATGGAACGAGCTCTGCTTTTGGCGAGAGTTGTGCATGTTGGAGGATGTTCGCACCAAGCATGAAAGATGTGCTGGTGGGATGCTGGCAAAACACGCTTTGTCAAAAGTTTTTGATGTAATGAGTAATTATAATGATAATGGTTGTTATTATTATCAATATCGCAATTACTTTTCCTCGTCTATAACCGCCTCGGCACCTCCATGATGTTCGCTATTGTAGCTCCAATGTATGGGTGATCAGTTCTTTTTATTTATTATTATTTTATTTTTCTTGCTGGAGGTGACCAGCAGCTTGGTGACCCAGATGGTGACTCCTTCTACTAAGACCATGTGAGTGGTCAATAGGTAAATATATTTCAAATGAAATGTAGGAACAAGTTGAAGAAGTCAGTGACAATGCAGCGAAGTCATGAAATGTTAGGAATGAAGACGTGAAATATAAAAATGAGGAATGAATTTCGCCGAGAATAAAAGTGGTGAGTGAGGACCGTGTGGAGTGAATGAATAACGTCCAAATTTTGGAAACATCATGAATTGAAGACCTCTAAAGAGCTGGATTACGTGGTTCCCTGTTCTCGATGTAATGTTACGAAGAGCTGATAAAATTTTTCATCCAAAGGCAAGACCTCGAGGAAAACCAGATCCGGGTCTTGTGCTGAGATACGTCTCAGTTGGTTGAGCTGCACCGAATGTAGAATGATCGTTGTTTCACCTTGCTCGGTAACCATTGAACGTGTCGTGCATGGTAAAGACTTGCACTCCCTATTTTATCTCCCAAGGCAGGAAACTGTGTGAACGTGAGAATCCACAGTCGTGGATTTTCTCAGCAGTCTTCAGCCCTCCCACATAGTGAGTACACCTGCATTGCACTTCGAGTGCGCAGCTGCACTCCCAAGCATCCACAGAATCCATCAACATTGGCCACACATGGTGGGACCGTGAGAGGCGAACACGAAGATGTGTCGACCAACGAATGTCGATGCCCGTGATTGATAAAGTCATTCGTACATAAAGCATACCCAGAGGCAGATGTTAGGTATACATTGCGCTGCTTGCAGGGTTATATTAGGGATTTACATTTGCAGTGTAACGCAACATCGTGCACACCAATGCATGTGTTTATATGAACCTTGCAGGGAGATGGATGGACATGGGCGACGTTCGAGTTGGTGTCGAAGAGGAGTGAGGAAACCTCTCGTGTCCTTTCTACTGACACTGTTGCTCGGACTCGAGCTAGCTGGGGCGCGAACTTTGGCGAGACCCCTGGACTGCACGGGAGTGGTGTGTCCGCTGGATCGTGGCTGTGCGGAGGAGCATCTCGAGCAGGACTCGTGCTGCCCGACGTGTGTGCAGAGGGGGTGTACGTGCCAAGGCTACCAGTACTATGACTGTCTACTCGCTGGATTCCTCAATGGAAAGGTGTGTGTGTGTGTGTGTGTGTGTGTGTGTGTGTGTGTGTGTGTGTGTGTGTGTGTGTGTGTGTGTGTGTTTGTGTGGTGGTGGAGAGCATCTGTTGGGGCTCACGAGATACCCCCCCCCCCCCGGTATATCTCAGAGGTCATGTACTAACTGTCTAATCTGGCTTTGAGTCTCGACTGTAAATTATCATCGTGTAGATTCGCAGGTGGAACGTTGTGTCGACAAGTATGGGCCGTTAAGTCGGCTGTCCACAGAGATCGCATTCGCTTGTGCACGTTAAAGATCCCATGATACCCTTAAAAAAAGAGCAAGCGATTTCGTGGCGGTATCATAGCCTAAATATATATGTAATATTAGTCAGCAGTCTATCTCAGACCAGTATGGATTGCCCACCTCCACCCCAAAAAAAAAAAAGAAGCAACCAGCAGACACAGTTCGGAATTGCATCTGTTGAGTAACAAGTTTTTTTTTTTTTTTCAGAATTACATATAAAATAACCAAGTTGAATCATGCAATGTGATTGCGGACAAATAAAATCAACCTCCACCAACATAAAAGGTGCTGCTCCGGCGCTCGCTCCCATACCTGAGCTGACCTGACCGACCCGCATCTTAAAGACGTGACAAGAGTCCAAAGGAATGACAGTTTACTTTTGTGTTAAATATCCCCAAACTGGGTCATAAAGTGCACGGTTCCCTGCCTTCTTGTCCAAACAGCCTGAGCGTGACCCGAGCAGGGCCAGTGAGATAAGCCATAAAGAACAGCCACGGCTGAACTGAAGAAATGTGCGCATGTTTGTACAAACCGGTGCGGTGCTGTCTGGCACGTGAAACTTCTGACGTTTTCGATTCATTTACAATTCTACTAAACTTGAGTAAAATTCAAGTAAACTTTATGCAATTCAAGTAAACTTGAGTAAACTTAAAGAGTAAAATCACGAATCACTGCTCATCTTCACTCTTTCATTCCTCTTTTTAAACCACCTTTGGAATAAACTTCCTCACTCTATTCTTTCCCATTCTTCCCTCCAGGCTTTCAAAACAGCTGTTCACCACCACCTCTTATCATCCCCCATCCAAATCCTCGATCTTTTCTACCCCCGATAATCCACCCAAGCCCACTTCCTTCAATTTCCCTGCTTTCCTTCCTGAAAGTCCCTTTAATGTCCATCTTCTCTTCCCCATGTTCCCCGTCCCATCCCTGTCCCTTCCACAGATCTCCCAATGTGTTTGTTCCCCACTGTTTTGTCCCTCCCACTCCCTCCTCCCTTGTCTCATGCCCCCTTGCTGTGCGTTGTGTGTTAGCTCTCATACGAGCCTCGACAAGGTATACAAAAAATAAAAAAAGGAAAAAAACAATAAAATAAATAACCTCGTTTGCTGTTAGCATCTGATTAACTTCGATTCTTTAAATGTCAGGACGAATGACAACAGTTTATGGAATTCCACGTGCAGGCAGATTGAAGCTGAATCAGTGTGACCATTCCTCATTTTCATTAATGCCAAGGTGAGCCAATGAAAAAAGCCAAGAATTCACAAGGTTTTGGAAAAGCGATGATAATAGAAAACCTATATGCCAAGGAAACCTATAGAAAACCAAGACGCCGAGGTGAACAACGAATAGCCAAGATCTTGTGAAAAAGCCAAGGAGTGGTCACACTGAGCTGAATGTCTACGATACGACTTCTTTAACGGTCCGAAATATTCCCACCTTCATTGTGGGGTCGACTGAGGACCGTTTTTGGCCATCGGAGTTTCAGGAACCGGCTGTGGTAAGACCCTGAAGTTCGACCGATTTGTGTAGCAACTTATAATTTGTCCAAAGTTCCAGGAAAATCTCACCAACTATTCACATAGACATGGTGGGGATCTTTACTGGGATGTTTACCGTCCACAAACGAATGCTAGCAGATTGGACAACCTGCTTAACATGCATCCGATCAATGTCTTTTGTGATGCGAATCACCAATGTGACAGATTTCATCGTCGGGTCGGGAATCGAACCTCGACTAGATATCCCAAAGTTAAATTCACCACCTCTCCACCATCCTGTCGGACTATAACGATCGATGGCTGATTGTGATATAATGAATAATGATCACGGATCGAATTACCCTTGGGTATTTATTTATTTTGTTAATTTACAGAAGCAAGTGGGAATTAGCCTTGGAGCAGGAAAAATGATCCAGTTTGATATTTTTTGTATTTCCATACCAGGGAAACGCATCCAGCGTGCCTTGAAACATCTGCTGCACATTTTACACTTACAACCCTCGCTGGGTTGAACAAACATTCTTTTGCACATAAAACGTCATAAATCAGACTTTGAAATACTTCGAAAGCAAACAAAACAATCAATTACAATTTTACCCTCTTTTAATCTGCACTTTTATTCATCTTTCTTGTATACAGAAATCTTGGCTCATGGAGGAGCTAAACGATGGAGGTTCACAGACTTGAACAGGGTCGTAATGAAATCTGGACACAGGAACATCACATCACGCACGAGTGCATGAGTTGTACAATTGAAAGAGAGCAGGATGTATTTGGAGAAAAGCAGACTACCATGGGCAGAAAGAACTCATAAGCAGCATGTGTGTGTGTGTATATATATATATATATATATATATATATATATATATATATATATATATATATATATATATATATATATATATATATATATATATATATACATACATATATATATATATATATATATATATATATATATATATATATATATATATATATATATATATATATATATATATATATATATACATACATATATATATATACATGCATATATATATACATATATATACATACATATATATATATATATACATATATATATATACATACATATATATATACATACATATATATATATATATATACATATATATATATATATATATATATATATATATATATATATATATATATATATATATATATATATACATACATATATACACATACATATATATATATATATATATATATATATATATATATATATATATATATATATATATATATATATATATATATATACATATATATACATATATATACACATATATATACATATATATATATATATATATACATATATATACATCTGTATATATATATATATATGTATATATATATATATATGTATATATATGTGTATATATATGTATATATATGTATTATATATATGTGTATATATATATATAGATATGTATATATATATATATAGATATATATATATATATATATATATATATATATACACACAAGGGTCTTGGTTTATTGAGGAATGAAACAATAAAAGGCAGCAGGTTCACTAAGTACCAGAAGGTATGGGGATAAAAGGAGGAATAATGGACATTAACAAGGATGAAAGGAGGAATAACAGAAAATGAGTAATATTGGCCCAGAAAGGAACATAATGAGAAAGAATCAGCATGTGGCGAAGAGTGCGGATGTGCATGGGTGAGCGCATGATGTAGTGAGGCGCAGCAGCCAGACTTAAGAAAGCAGGACGAGACAACAGTCAAGGGAGATGATGCCACAATTTAGAGAATAAGGGAAGCAATGAATGCAAGTGGGTAACCAGTCTGGACTTTGTGAGGGTCAGCAGATAAGGGTTTCTCGAGGACTGTGGGCAATATGGGCTGGTTTGAGGAGGGCAGAGGTAGGAAAAGGCAGGAGGAGCAAGGTTAGAAGTAAGCTTACATAAAATAGAGGGGTCACTACCTTGCCACAGGAGGTGAGTGTTCAGTTTAGTCTCCACCAAGTGAAAGATCCCCTGGGAACCAGCCTCTTGAAATACTGGAGGTATAAGCACGAGACGTGGATTTAGTAACACACACAAGATAATCAAGCAATGGAGGTGATTGTTCAGTTTACAATTGGACAGGGTAACTAACCAAGTATAAATATGGGAGGTGGGGGCGGGGAAGGCAAAGTGCAAATATACAAATAAGAGGGGAGAGTTCCTGGGGCTTCACTCCCCTCCACCCCCCCCCCCCCCGAGCACCCCAACAAATGTGAAAAAACACTTCCAATAATGGCACCTATTGTAGTTTGGATTGCCGAAAACCTTTTTATATCTCACAAAATTAATATTGATGAAACTAACAAAGCAAGTCACTTGAGTAATCGAGTCAGACCCTCAGGGCTTCAATATTCTGAGAAGCAGACGAACCTCCTCTGTGGATCTGTCCCTGAGGATTGTGTGTGTGTGCGCGAGGACCTGAGGACTTCCTTGGCCCACCTGAGCTCCTGACCATGTACAAAGCTTTCGTCCGCAGCTGATGGAGTATTGCTCTCCCCTTTGGGCTGGTGCTCCCGTCTCACCTTTCTCGGCTTCACGCTGTGGAAACCAAGGCATTGCGGATCATTGGTATCTCTCACGATGAGGCTGAGTCTTTGGGTTTCTCACTCTCACCGCAGGCAGGTCAGTGGTCTTTCTGTCTTCCACCATCTCCTCTTCGCCCTCGCCCCCCCTGCTCTGTCTGCTTTCTGGCCTGCCCATATTTCCGCAGGGCACTCAAGATCCGCCAGCAACCCCCCCTTCTGGTTAAACTACCAAAACCAAGAATCACTGCTCATCTTTATTCTTTCGTTCCTCTTTTTTCCCACCTTTGGAACAAACTCCCACACTCTTCACTCTCACTCATCCCTCGAGGTCTTCAAAATAGCTGTTCACCACCATCTCTTATCTTTCCCCATCCAAAACCATGATATTTTATACCCCCATTAATCGACCCCAAAGATCCCTCCTTCATATTCCCTGCTTTCCTTCCTGAAAGTCCCTGTAGTGTCCATCTTGTTTACTCCGTGTCGGTACAGTTTTCACTTTTGAAATGACTAACAGCGATTTTTTTCTCCCTATTTTTATCCATCAATCTATATTCATATTTTCCAAGTGTTTGTGTGTTTGTACGTTATTCTCTCATGGACAAACCGTAGCACCAAGAGACCCCAAATTTTGCGTGTTGGTACTTCAGCATTTGGGCAAGGCTTTAAGCCACCACATGGTGGCCTTGATGCCCATTTTGAGGCTACTTTCTTCTTCTTCTTTCGGCTGCTCCCGTTAGGGGTTGCCACAGCGGATCATCCGTTATGATCCGCATAATGATTTGCCACAGGTTTTACGCCGGATGCCCTTCCTGATGCAACCCTGGTCACCTCGTACGACACAGGGATATGGTACACCTATTTTAACCGGGGCATACACCGGGCCCAGTACACTGGTACTCACTTCGCCGACCTTGGAAGGATGACAGGCTGAGTCAACCTCCTGGTGTGTATTAATTCAAGCGGCCAACGGGGCTTGAACTCAAGACCTTTTGGATCCCAAGCCGCTACCCTAACCACTACGCCAACACCAGGCTTATTTTGAGTCACCTAAGGCTACCTAAGGCTACCTATTTTGACATATAAGGCTATTATTTTGAGGCTACCTAAGGCCACTATAAAGTGTGTGCTGGGATGTGGGGTCAGGTAGTGATGCCACCGGCTCCCAGGCAAAAGGTAACCAACTACCATGAGGCCAATAACTGAACATCCTTTAAATGTCCAACACGTGCCAAAACCGCAGGGCAGTGTCACGTATCTCCCACCCCCAGGGTAGCCCCTGCTCGTAAGAAATAATATTCCATTTTTTTCCACCTCCATTAATGACTCCTCCTGTGTTAAGAGGTGCAGAATGGATATGAAATTGAGAACTGCACTAAAGGTGCAGTTTACTGCAATTATTCTCTTGCAGGTATGTATTTAGACAGGGCAATCAAGTAGATTGCTCAGGAACCATTTGTAATAATTCTCTTGTATACCCAGCATGTGGTTTCATGAGTGGTGAAGCTGTCTCGGCTCAGGCATGAGTGCAAGGTGGAATGTAGCCTACCATAGACAACTGTGAGAAGCGCATTGGGGATTCTTGGAAAAGGAACAGTGAATCGGACATGGCACAGTTGTTTTTTTTCTCATCAACGGAAATTGAAATCTCAAAATTAATATTTCATTAATTAGTGGTTATATCACCCTCGAAAGTCGTCCAATCTTGGCCCAGCTATCAACTGTCTTCCCGGTCTTTCACATGCATGGTGATTCATCAATGTGTGTGCCTGTCCCTCGGATGGACGTAAAACTGGGCGTCACATCTGCCGGTATTAGTTGGTGGACCCAAAAGATCCCACAGTGTGTTTTGCAAAGAGGAGGCGAGCTATCGCAGGCACTCTGAACAAATTCCAAATTCCTGCCCCAACTACTTCGTCGAATGTCAGGCCTTTCGAGCCGGTTCGTGAGACTTGTGGCAAAAAAATTCCCCCCCCCCCTCCGGCCAACCCCCAAGAACGTGGGAATAATTGTGGCCTTTAAAGAAAGAAGAATGAGAAGTGATTAATCCTGCTTCTGTGTAAGCCATACAAAACAATTCCTTCAGGTTTTTCACCCCACGTGCCAATAATGCCTTCGATTTAGATGTACATCTTGATTTGTCTTTGGAACAAAGAAAACGCATTCTTAGAATCCATTGTCTTTTCCTCCACCACTTCTTGTGAACTTTTCTGGATTTCTTTCATGTTAAATTTAATACCTCCACCACCAAAGGTGGACAAAGGTTATGCATGACAGGTTCTCTGTTTGTCT
Source organism: Eptatretus burgeri (assembly GCF_056783735.1). NCBI lineage: Eukaryota > Metazoa > Chordata > Myxini > Myxiniformes > Myxinidae > Eptatretus > Eptatretus burgeri. The sequence continues at coordinate 32,929,037 of NC_140973.1, forward strand.
GTGAACAGGATATCTCAAAAAGGTTGTGGACGAATTCGGACGAAACTTGGTAGTTTGGTTGGAAGTGTGACAAGGACGAATTGGGTCGATGTTGGTGATGATATGGATATCCGGATCCGGATACTTGAATCTTTTAACGAGCCCACGTATGAAACGAAAGCAGGGTTAAGCAATTGGTCACGTACGTAGCCGACGTATGTATTGGCGTACGTGTTGGCATTTTAAGTGCGCACATCAAAAACTGTTCACCGGAGGAAATTGAAACTTTCCCCCATGTTTCATGACCATTCGATATAGCGCATATTGAGTGTACATCAAAACTTTTCAAAGTATTGTTTGTACACATTTATCTCAGAAGTGTAGATGGATGCAATGACAAATTTGTCGTCAGAAGAGTTGGCTCACACGACGCACCAAGTCCTTCTCAAAACTGCGTGGGGTAAACATTGTGTAAATACCATCGAGTTTTTCAAGTGATTCTTCACCATTGTGAGACAGGGCCAAAAACAATTTGTAGAAAGATATTTCAAAAAGTTGTGGAGGGGTTTTGACAAAACTTGGTGGAGGAGTTGGTTCGGTGACAAGAACAATTCGATTTTGGTTCAGGTCCGAATCCAGATCCGGCCTATCAGTGGGATCCAAAAGTCTGGTGTTGGCTTAGTGGTTAGGGTGGCGCTTGGGATCCCAGGGTCCTGAGTTGAAGCCCCGTTGGCCGCTGAACTAAAATACACCAGGAGGTTGACTCAGCCTGTCATCCTTCCGAGGTCGGCGAAATGAGTACCAGTGTACTGGTAAGGGGGACACTGCATCAGCGACAGAGCCGTGTCCCAACCAATGATGCAACCGGGGGCGGGGGGGGGGAGGGGGGAGATATATATATATATATATATATATATATATATATATATATATATATATATATATATATATATATATATATATATGCAAAACATAAACTGTTCAGTCTGGCGGAGGTATGCCCTCTACCGAGTGCCGTTCTCGTTCTCTTTGGGTTCCTCACTTCTTTACCCCCACATTTGTCTTGCCAAAGTTAAATGATGTCCTTCATTTTCAAAGCCCTTTTTCAGGCTTTCAGGGGATAACTCATGATCAAACATCTCCAGTACAAAGCGATGGTTTTTATTTGCCTTAAAAACTCCCAATAATACTTCCAGTGGTTCTGATTGGCTAAGCAGTTGGTCCAGATGAGCACAACGAAGGAAATGTAGATCCAATGACGAACTCAATATGCTTCCTTCTTAATTCTCCATTTGTCTTCCTCAAGGTTCACGGGTGAACGAAGATTAGGAAGAACTAGCGCAGAAAGCTCCCTGATGATTGCAAGCTCTCGGAACAGCCTCCCATAACCCACACATTCAGCGAGCTCATTCCCCGTTGGCTTTGGCCCAGAACGTTCGGCTCTATAATCACATCCTGGATTTGCACCGAGCAGTCTGGAACAGACTGAACTGATGAAGATGCCACTTACAGAGTTCAACGGGGTCTGTGGATCGATGCCAAGGCAGTTCGCCTGCAATTGGTGAATTTGTTTTGGTGTTTTTTTTTTTCCGATCAAACACTTTTACTAAGCAAGCCTTGAAGGATTATAGGGCAGATGGGTTCTCCTCCTCTCCACCCACACGCTTTTACTGCAGGTTTTGTAGCTACACAAATCACAATGTGCAATTGTCCATCTCAGGCCTGTGTATAAGTTCTCATGTGAATAATTTATTTGCTTTCGGCACAAGATATTTTCGTCAAAGGTTAATATTATGGAGGGATGGAAGGAATGGTTGACACTGGTTTTGGACACTATAAAGGAAGGGACAAACTTTCAGGTTTTCAAAGTTTTTCTCCTGACCATGAAGTTTGCTTCATGCTCTGGAGAAAAACTTTTTTTTAACTCTGGAAAAAGACTTTTCATTTTTCTTTTTTCTAACTGGCCATTTTCACGCCAGCTGGCCATCGACATCATGATTACCCCTTGCATGCGTTAACACATAAAAGGAGCTCACAGGATGGCTGAGAGGGATTGCATATTCACCTGTCTTGCCTGGGTTCGAAAGTCAACTCGGCTATAAACTGTCATCCCGGTGTTTCACATGCGGGGTGATTCATCATTGTATGTGTCCGTCCCTTGGATGGACACTAAACTGGGTGTCCCTTTGGTTTACTGTCATTAGTTGGTGGACGTTGAAGTTCCCACGGTGTCCTTCGTGAAGAGTCGGCGAGCTATCGCTGTCACCTTTAACAAATTACAAATTATTGCCCTAACCTTAGTCGAACGTTAGGCTTGTCCAGCCGGTTTGTGAAAGACTTGCACCAAACTTCCCCAGCAAACCCCATAGGAACGTGGGATTAATTGTGGCCGTTATAGAAGGAGATGTACATTGACACATTAACATGTGCATAATAGGTTGGATTCGTACATTTTTAAACAGCCATCTCAATATTATTAGTGCAAGGGGTGAGATTCATGGTAATTTGAGAGAATAATTTGGGAAACGTAAAGAAGGAGGTGAGGGTAGTGTTGAAAGTTATGTCAGAATGTTAGGTTTGTGAAAGAGACAAGAGAAAACCCAATATTGGCAGAGATGGCAAGAAGGAAGTGTAAAAATTAAGATAGGTAATATTATATTATTATAATAGATAGGTAAGATAGGTATTACAAAGAAGAAGTTAGAAAACCAGTAAGGGGCATCCATCTATTACATAAGCAAACATGGAAGAACTTTTGACCTCCCCCCTTCCCAAGCATCCTGTATGCACCATTATCATATGGATTGGTCTGAACTCCACTCCCCCATCCCACTTCCTCCTCCCCCCCTCGTACAGATTATACTTTGGAACTTTGTCTCCACAACTTGATAGAGGGTCTTTCAAAAAGGATGAGATTAAAAAAGAAATTCTGAGAAATTGCACTGACATTGTTGAAAAGTAGATTAGAATTCTTGAGAAAAATTCCAGGGCATATAAAAGGCCCCTTTATATGGTACTAGATGACCCGTGAACCGATTGGGTTCCCTTTGTGACAGTGGTTGATAAAAAAAAGAAAAAAAAAGATAGCTCCGGTGAACTATACTGCTGAGGTTGTTTCCATTGATCAAATTCTCCCGAAGAGTACTTTACTTAATCGGGAATTGATTTTTGAATAATTTTTTCATCACCCGATTTGAACGAAACTTGATACTGCACACCGCAGGAGAATGGTGAGGAGGGTGGCCGGAAAACTTTTGCGCTATTGTGTACCATTTTGGCTGTATTTCGGGAACATACATACGTGCGTACGTACACACATACATACATACAAGATGAGAATCTTAGTAATATATAGACAGATAGATGTGCCATGTGGCAAACGATATCAAAGAAGGTACATTATTCAAAAAATCTCATGTGCATGCTGGACTACCCTTGTGTTCTTCGGGGGAACCAAGTAATGTTCTAGAAAAGTTCATATGAAGGGGTACCAATTTTAAAAATAAATTAATCACACACATGCACATTATCTTATGTGTTTTCATTTTCAAGGAACAAATAACTTTAAGTACTGACGGGTTTTAACCTACATGTGGGGCGCCCCTTTATATGAACTCTTCGAGAGCATCACTTGGTTCCTCCTGAGAACACAAGGGGAGTACATCATGCACACAAGATTTTTTGAATAATGTACTTTCTTTGATATCGTCTGGCATTTCCCACAAGCCAGGGAATGCCCCTTCTTTTCTATTGTTTGCCACATGGCACATACCATATAAAGGGGCCTTTTCTATGCCCCTGGCATCTTCCTCAAGAATATCAAATGATGGGTGATGAAGATTGTGGTCAAGCCGTCCCCCCCCCCCCCCCCGGTAGGAATTTCCAGTCCCTGTGTTCAGGTTGCAAACAGAGAAACCATTCCATATAAAGGGAGGAGCACTCAGTGCTTCCCCTGTTTGCTGCAGGAGACTTGGCTTCTAACACCACCACCATGGTATACTTGTACTGCACAAGAAGAGAACTGAAGCTAATAGCTAATGAGCAAAAAAAAACAATCAAAAAAGCAAAAACTATGGCACTTAGGTGGAATTTGATTTGAAAGCCATTAACTAGACTATTGTCCGATGTATATTCCAAATTTAAGCTAGTTTCAGTGAATAGCCTTTGAGATATGAGCGCCAACACATGACGGACGGACGGATGGACGGACAGACTGACAGACACCAACGTGAATTTCGAGGTTTTTCAAGGAAAACTCAAGAATGCGGAAACGGATGTTGCTGAAATTTGGGACATATTACCTCGATGTACAAAGGATTTACTTCTGAAATTTGCAGCCAATTTCATCGAGTCGAAGCCGAGAAATGAATTTTCAGTCCCCATGTTAAAGTTGCATACAGAGAAACCATCCCATATAAAGGGAGGCACGCTTTGCGCTTCCTTTGATACAATCCAAAGTCAGGAGTTTTCTCTCATGTAAACACCTTTTCAATATGTGCACCTTCCTCTTGTATGACTATCTGAAGACGAACTGCAAAATTCCGTGCAACCTGCAACAATGTTTCGACAGTTATGCTCTGCACAGCATCAGGAGTTACATTTTTCAGTTCATCAGTAGTATGGGGGTTGTTTCCATCGAATCAATCTTTCAAATATTCCCATAGAAAGTATCGCATTGGTTGAGATTGAGTGAGTCGGGAGCCCATCTCCACCCATATCTAAAACAACCGGGATACCGATTCAAAATGACCCGATTAGCAGTGTGTGCGTCCTATCCCCTTTGTAGTGGATACATGTCTGCAGGTCCACTCCAGAGTTCTCCAGATGATGCATAAACATATCTGGTAGAAGTTCAAGGTAAGAGTTTGAGGTAACTGTCCAATTGAGAAAAATGTAGTGGGCAGACAATACCCGTAGATGAGAGTGTACACCATCGGTGCAGCGTAAAGGACATAGAGGTGTTTCTTTCATCTTGTAAGGATTTTCAGCAGCCCACACTTGCATATTTTGGTTATTAACGAAACTGTTCAGATAGAAATGTGCTTCATCTGTGAACCAAATCTGCTACAATATGGTCCAATCACTGTCCAGAAAGTGTAACAACTGACCATAAAAATCAAGTCAGCGATCATCATCATCATCATCATCGTCGTCGCCTAATTTTTGTTGAATTTGAATCGTGAAAAGTTTAACGGCTTGTCATACAATTCGGTATGTTGATGATGCAGACAAAGATAGAGTCTGCGATAATCGTTTGGTGGATTTTTGAGGGCTGCGAGTAAACTCTTCCTTACCACAAGCGGAATTTTCTTCCGTGCGAACCGATTTCTTTCTGCGAACAACTCCTTTTACATCATCCTTCACGTCACCTATACTTTCAAATTTCTTGATCGAGCTCATGATCGTAGACCTTTATGGTGTACATTCACAAAAATATCGATGTGTTTGAACAACACTTTCGGTCGTATAATAACGCTTGGCGATAAACACACGTTGTTCTATGGTCTACACTGCATGACGCCATGACTGTAACTGAAGGGGCAGGAGAACGCAAGCAACATGCCATAAACTCCCAACTCTGATGTTCACAGTGTTGTCGTCTCTTCTGCTCTAAATCACACGGTTCAAAGGTTGGAACCAAACAAAAGTGAAGTGTCTTTTTAGGAAGACCCGATATTATATTGCTGGAGCTTGAGGTATATAGAGAGCATCTCCCGTGTTGACTAAAGCCTTGACAACAATCCCAAAGCCCATAAAATGCAGGACTGAGACATCGGCCAGCCCTAAATGAACATATTTAAACATATGTTTCAGGCATACTGTAAGGATGCAAATCCTCACTGTTCAAGGTGGTCTGGTTTATATCATGCTGTTTTGATCAGCTGTCATTTCCACTGAGTTCCTTATATTTAGGAAAGCAAGAAATTTTCCTCCTCTGTCTTTCTCGCCTCCTCTGACCATGTTCTTGTCAAAACTAATACATCTTTGGCTTTTGTGAGAGAGCAACCTCGTCACCACCGATCTGGGCTGATCGCACAGGCCAACTGACAGGGACTGCAATCTGCTCAATCATCAAAATAATTGGGCTGCCATCTCCACAGTATGTGATATTTATTCTGCCTGGGAATACTTTCACAAAAGCCTACTCTCACTCTGATGCACAGGTTTATCACATCCTATCTGCGGATACCTTACGCATCATCTCAGATGGTACACTGAATTATGTGGACAGGCTGTTGGAGTCAAACAGATTGCTTTCTCAACATGTAAGGCTAACCCTACTGAGGGCAACTTTGGATCACTGTGTAAGGCTCATGGCAAGTGGGTGTACATCATTAGGCAAGCCAGAAAACATAATCTTGCAAATCTCAATGCTCAACTCTTTAACCATTCTCCTTCATCGAAGTTGAGGTGACATTTCGTCGAGTCCGTCTCTCACGTAAGACCTCAAATGGTATCACCACAGACTCTGCTTGAGCTCAGGCAGAATATCTCAACTTGGTGTTTGCCTCCAAATATTGAGTTCCCAAACCCATTCTGCACTGCACCCATCTTACCCACTTGTACCCACTCTCGACTGCATCTTGTTTCCTTTTTCGTCAAAAAGGTGGAGAGAGTTCTGTCTAGTCTCAACCATGCTTTGGTGACGGAACCAGAGGCATCATTGCCCATGTTCTCAAATCCTGCTCTGCTGCTCTTCCTTCTTCTTTGGCTACCTCCTATCTGCCTGGAAGCCAGAAAACATCACTACCATCCACAAGAAGGGTGCACAAACAGATCATTTTAATGATAGATCTATATGCTTACTTCTAATTTTATTCAAAATTAAGGAATCCATCATTGTTGCTGTTGTTGTCTTTCCTCTGTTCAAACAACCTGTTCTGTGAACATCATTTTGCATTTCAGTGTTACGACTCAACTTTGGACATGCTGCTTTCTGCTACTCTCTCAGCAATGGCTAGAGGTCTTAAATATCAAACAAGAGATCATGACTATGTCCCTGAATATATATTGGGCATTGGTTCATTATCTCGGGTAGCCTGGCATCCAGCTCTGTATACCCACATCACTGCCTGTGGCATAATAGGCCACCTTAACACCTGGCTTTCTGAGTTCCTGCATTCATGCAGTCTACATGTTGCTCTCAATGGAACCCTCTGCTCTCCTCCCCCAGTGGATGCTGGAGTGCCCCATGGCAGTCTCTCTGGCCCAGTTTTGTTCCGCATTTACACGTACATAAATGAACTCTCTGATGCTCTGGAAACCCTCTCTTTTTCTTGATCACTCCATATTATTTCTTACAGTACCCCAATCCCACTGAAAAGGCAGATAGCAGCTGAATCGCTCTGATTATTTGGAATTTATTAGATGTTGGTGGGATTATATGTATTTTGATCTTGGCAAATCCTGGAGTCTCACCCTGTCACTCAAGAAAGATTGTCAAATGAACCCACCGAACTATTGTCATCGTCAGAAACGGGAAGAGGTTCAACATGTTGAACTTCTCAACTTCATCAACCATTACCTCTCATGACTTTGAAGGCCACCTCACAAAGCTGGTCTCCAAAACGAGCCACAGACCGAGCATCCTCAGTCATTCTTTGAAAAATCACAATTATTGACAGCTTCACAAGGCCTTTGTCCATATCTTAATAGAGTACAACTCTACCCATATGGTTTGACACCCCAGCATCATATCTGTCTTTCATGGAATCTGTGGAATCGAAGGCTCTCAACATTATGCCATCTGCTGCAATGATGATGAGATACAGGGCCTGTTTGTCACATCACAAAAAGATTATTTGCTTTTGAAGGAATCCATCATATCAAAAGATACTCACCAAAACAATGCAGCCAAAGTGTATATTGCCCCCAAATAAAATGTTTACTCGTCTTGTCAAAAAGGAGACTATCCAAAATATAATGTTTACCCATTTAGCCAAAATGGACATTAGCCCAGACACAATGTTTGCTTGTGTAGTCAAAAATCTAATACTAGGCCCAAACAAAATACCGACCAGCATCACCCAATTATTCATTCGTGGAGCCAATATGTTTGCTCGCTCTGCCATCAATGCTCATTAAAACTCGTTTCTCTGTTGTATTGTGTGTTGCATAAAGCTGACATTTGATGCAAGAAAAAAATTTAAATACTGTATTAATTTTTAAATACCAAAGGTGGGTGAAGGTTATCTTTTCATCCTTGCTTGTTTCTCTGTGAACAGGATATCTCCAAAAGTTTTGGACGGATTTGGACGAAACTTGGTGGACAGGTTGGGTGTATGACAAGGACGAATTGATTCGATCTTGGTAAAGATCCGGATCCTGATACTAGAATTTTTAAAGTGATTCTTCATCATTGAGAGATAGGGCCAAAAAAATTATATATATATATATATATATATATATATATATATATATATATATATATATATACATATATATATATATATATATATATACATACATACATATATATATATGACACGATATCTCAAAAAGTTGTGGACGGATTCGGACGAAACTTGGTGGACATGTTGGGTGTGTGACAAGAACAAGCGGATTAGATTTTGGTTCAAGTCCGGATGCAGATCCAGCCTATCGGTGGGATAAACATCGTAAACTGTTCAGCCTGGTGGGGGTATGTGCTTTACCGAGTGCCATTCAAGTTACCTCCACCACCGGAGGTGGACGGAGGTTACATTTTCACCCCTATCTGTCCGTTTGTCTGTGAGCAGGATATCTCAAAAAGTTGTGGATGCATTCAGACGAAATTTGGTGGGCAGGTTGGATGTGTGACAAGGATGAATCAATTAAATTTTAGTGAAGATCTGGATCCAGAACTTGACACAATAACTTTCTTAGTGATTCTTCACCATTAAGAGATAGGGCCAAAAACGATATGTTGTTTTGCAAGATATTCCAAAAAGCTGTTGGCGGATTCGTACGAAACTTGGTGGACAAGTTGAGTGTCTGACTGGGAAGGATTGATTTGATTTTGGTGAAGATCCGGATTCGGATACGAGAATCTTTCTAATTTGTGACGTGATTCTTCACTATTGAGAGATGGGGCCAAAAACGATAGATCGTATGATATTTCACAAAGTCATCGACGGATTCTGGCAAAAAATCTGGATGAGTTGGTTCGGTGATAAGAACAAGCCGATTCGATTTGGGTTCAGGTCCGGATCCAGATCCAGCCAATCAGTGGGATAGAAAATGTACACTGATCAGCTTAACGGTGGTATGCTCTCGACTGAGTGCCGTTCTTGGTTTGTTTTCCTCCATTGTCTTTTTACCTGATATGACATTAAAAAAAAATTCTGAAGCTTTTTCATTGTTGACGTCAAAGTGTTTGATCTTGAGGGTGAACATGTGACTGCTTCAGAAGTTTGAAGCATGGAAGATGATCTTCTTCTTTAATGGGCACTATCATTCCTACGTTCTTGTGGAGTTGGCTGGGGGAAGATTGGCCCAAGTCTTTCACGAATCGGCTGGCCAGGCCTGACATTCAACTAAACTTATGGCGGGGGTTTGGAATTTGACCATGGTGCCAGTGATAGCTCACCTACGAGGCAATGAAGATGATGTTTACATTGAAAAAGCATGTGTCTACTTTCCTAATTTTCATCACAAAAACAAGCTTCCTTCATGCTGACAATGACCAAACATATTTAATCTCGACAACAGCAGCAAATGATAAGCCATTATACTACAGGTGTTCCCCGTGATAGGATACGTGTGATGTCGTCTTGCACAATTACGTGATCGCCAAAAACAAACCCATTGGGATGAAACGTTCTTTAATCTTAAATATTGAAATCTTAAAAACTGATCATCCAAGTCTTTTACTGGAAGGAATGGGTTGGATTGTAATTGTGAATCAGAGAGATATAAAGTAAAAAAAAACTGAACACATGCGTATGGCATTACCATTATATATACAAGTTACCATTGTTACTAAAAAAAAAAAACTTATTAAAAAGAAACCATCACATATGCTAGTAATGTAATACAAATCTAGGGCCTTGCTGCTGAATTATGGCTTGTGAGCAGTGACATCATGCATATTCAAATATCCTACGTCAACACATGACTTAACTGGAAGTCATTCAAACGCGGTGAGATCATGATTTTTTTTTCATAATACTGTAGTGAGTTAACTCAGGCAAGGTCAGACCAGGCCATGCTACTTAAAACATGACATTTGACGAGTCTTGCGTCTTTCTTTCAGCCATGTTTCATCTCTATGAACTTTGTATGGTCTCTACACAATATGTGTATTTAGGGGAGCAGTCTAGCTCACTTGGTCGCATGTTCAGAATTAAGCTGCCTTGTTGATTTTTTAACCCCTGACAGTGTCAGACTTAACCTAAAGCTGCTGTTCTGAATGCAGTACTTGGAGGAGGCACTGTGTCCTCAGACCAGGCCACACTGCTGCAGAATACCATTATTTGTAGGAGGAAGTAAAGCCAGATGTCTCTTAATTATGCTTTTAAATTATGAATGTTAAAAGTCACACAGTGTCTTTCGAAAAAGAGTATGCCAACCTGTGTGGATACACCTGCAAAATTCCCTGCTTGGGGTTCATTGTCTCATTAGCACTATCTATATGCCTGGTGTTGGCTTAATGGTTAGGGTGGAGGGCTGGGGATCTGAGGATCCTGAGCTCAAATCTCACTCGGCTGTTGAATTAATAGAGTAAAACTGATTTTTCACTTATTTCCTATTCTTAAAAGAGAAAGACTTGAACTTTCACTAGGGAAATCAAAATTCCCAATGCAACCCTTACACTATATTTTACTTTAGTAATGCAAGCTAATTTAAGCTCTTAGGTTCATACTCCAAAAATGAGTCACAACCTTTTGAGTCGGGCAATGTTTCGATTCACAACAACAGGAATGTATCTCAAGAAGATAGTGGCTTTACTCATTCTCATTCACAACCCAGGTGGGGTTGACTCTGCCTGTCATCCTTCCAAGGTCGGCAAAATGAGTGCCAGCATGCTGGTATCCTGTGTCAGAGTGGCGACCCATCCAGGATTGTGCCCTATAGCCAAGGAGACTGCTTCGGCAGCACCAACGCTCTGCATAGTGTGTGGTCCCGATGGATAGATGGATGGATGGACTATCTATAGTTTATGCTGGAATGGGAATATGACACGAGTCAAATGTCCCCCTCTTAAGCTAAGGTTTTCTTGGATATTTCCTTGTACAGCATTCCCTTTTACGAATGGCAAATGTTGCACTAAATACAACAAAGTTCATAGAACACCTTACCCCACGCAGTGTTTAAATATATACCATAATTCAATCAAAATAAAATAATTATTTTAAATGTCATGAAAAAGCAAAAATCAGGAAGTTTACCACTGTTGATGCAGAGTCCATCTTGTTTTAAGGTGGTCGACCACACCTCCGTATTTAACATGTCCGAGTACTGCAAAACTGGAGGTTTTTGGAAGCAGTAAGAAGGTTATTTGTGTTCTTCAGTATTCAAGTACTTGTATATAATTAATTTGAAATGAAATAAGGATTTTAAAGGCTGGATAAAAAAAAATAATTCTGGAAGTTTACCGCCATTGATGGCCTTTTACACCACCTTATTTAACATAATACATTCGTACTTTGTGCCGGTTGTTTGTGTCGTTTATAACATCCTTAAAAACAAAAAGTTTCCTGTTTCGAATGATTTTCAATTTTATTTAACTTCCAGACAGGTAGACAGACTAAAACATAGGACCGCCTGTCCTGGCGCTCACCTGGATCAGGAGCAAGTCACTCAACCCCCCTCCCCCCCCCCCCGTAGACCTTCTTAGACCATTAATTTTTTGATGCCGTGAACAAACTTAGGTACATCACGGGTGATGAAGGTTGTGGTCAAGTTTCATTGAAATTGTGTGTGTAGTTCAGAGAAGAGAGCAAATACTTCTTTTAGGGTGGGGCCAACACCCCCCCCCCCATAGACCCCATTAATGAGTGCAGATTTTGATGTGGTCAACATACCTTTGCTAAGCATCAGATATGAAGCTTGTGGCCAAGTTTCATCAAAATAGTGTGTTTGGTTCAAGCGATAATGACTGAAGTGTTTACGGAATGACTCACTGACTCGTACTGCTCGATCGCATAAGCTCCCCGGAATTAAGTTCCAGGTGAGCTAAAAATTATCCCACTCCTCTCTGAGTATACATGATCGGGAGGAATTCGGAGCCAAAATACTGCTAAACTACAGGTTCGTTTTCCGATTCGTGTTCAAAATATCACATTCAATTGAAATCAAGTTGTTCTTCAATCAAAAACTGACGTCTGTCGACGGACGGACTGACAGACAGACAGAAGTGAACCTATTGCTTGACCCCACTTTTTGCTTCGCTTGCACAGTAATAATAAAAAATGGACAATCGGTATTAAACATTGCCATTGGACTACCTTGCAGGTGCCAGAAGGAGCTGTGTACTACGTGGATGATGGCAGCACCGAGTGCAAATGCCCAGATGGTGGAGGATCCATCACCTGCCGATTCATGCCTTGTCCTGAACTGCCCACAAACTGCATCGATCAACGACAGCCGCCAGATGGGTGCCCCGAATGTGTTCGCACTGGCTGCCTGGACCATGATGGACAGAAATACGACTCCGGCTTCACTTTCCGCATGCCTGACTGCCAGGTTGTGCCTACCTTACTCCAAACCTCTATCTCTCACTTGCATGGTTGGTCAGTATAGGCTAGTATTGCTATACATTTATCTCTCGATTCGAGCTAGGAATAAATGGTAACCTTATAATCAACATGAGATCATATACTTTGAGTGCCATGTCATAAACAGACTTTAACATAAAGGGGACAAAGGTGTTTGGATTTTCGCATTTGACCTTGGGACAATTAAGTACAACATGGTCACTGGAGACAATCTGTTTTATAAAGTCGACAATCTTTGTCTATTTAACTCCTTTCCACTTGTAATGACAAGGATTTTTTTTTTGCCTTGTTCCATGTAATTGGCAGTCTTAATTCTACCTGAGATGCAATGTTTAGTCAATTAATTACATGTGTACGTGAAACTATTTTGAGTCGGGCATGGTAAGATTCACATCAGGAACGTATCTCAAGAAGATGGTGGCTTTACTCATTCTCAGATAATCTGCAAGTTTCCTGGAAGTCCTGTACAATATACATTTATGAATGAGTCACTTATAATCCCATTCACATGGCGAGTTTATTTAAACCTGCGAATCCATTCATTCTATGAAGCATTTACACTGTATATTTGCTATATTCTGAGATACATGCACAGAATGTCCACCTCCCCCCACCCACACCCTGCAGGACCACATCTGTAAGGTTGTGCAGACATCTGGCTTTGCTTCAGTCGATCTGGCCCAAGATAATTCGGTTTAGTTTCCATTTGTGTTTGTAATCGCTGCAAGCTGCTCTCTTTCTTAAGTGCAGAGATCACAAATGACCAAACTGAGAATGTTCCCTGATGGGAGAAGAGAGTTTTGTTTCGCAGTCCATTGACATTTTTGCTCGGTGCTCCAACCACAAACACACCAAGCGAACCACAAGGCAAACTATCCTGGTTTTGCATTTACAGGAGGGTCCAATTGACTGCAAGAAGCTTTTCGTGAAACAACATTTCACTTTAAACGATTACATAATTGGATTAAAATGACTGTTTGAGATAAAATTCAAAGTATGTATGCAATGACGTCATCTCAAAGTCATCTTGTATAGGGGGGAGGAGGGGGGGGAGAGTGGAAATTCTCAAAAACTGTGATGGAACATCATCAGTGGACTGTTCAGAGGTTTGTGCTTCATTTATGTACTCTGCACGGAATTATCACGGAATCTACATCATGTATTATATAAATTATAACTGGCACCACATATGGCTCAACAATTTGGCAAAAATTAATGTTTAGACTTACAGTTTCAAAATGAATCCATCATTGCAATGTGCATAACTCCCTTTTCTTCATGAACATATCATTCATTGTATTCTGTATTCGGTGTAATCAACTGCATACTCTCACGATACAATTTGCACAAACTTCTCGGCAGAGATTTATCTGTCATCCTTTCTGCCACCTAAGGCTTTTAGAGCCACATATTACACATGCATGGGGGAAAGGGCAGTGGGTAAGGGTTGTGGGCGAGGGGAACTGAGAAAAATACAATTTGGAAAAGGAAATGAAGGATGTAGAATAGAATATCTAGGAGAAGTGGGAAGAAAGGGGACAAAATGGAAAAGAGTTTGAGAGGCATGAGGAGTAAGGATGGAGGATGGAAGAGGATGATTGGAACATACAGAGGGAAGGGTTGATGGCAAATACCACCCTATTTTCATCTGGTATTGGGTCAATGGACCTGATCAGGATTCATTTGTCCTTCAACAGATTTATGGCAGACCTAGGACTCTGCATATTCACATCATTTTCTCTTGTTTTGAGTGAGCTATAAGTTGTGGGGACCTAATATTAATGGGATGACATTCTAAGAATGCCAGTAAGAATGCAGTGAACACTTTGGAACATTTTAAGGATGTGTTCTTGCTTTCTCACCAAGCTGGATTGGTCAGATGATGCGAGCAATTCTCTTGTTCACATACAAATTTGTCTTTCTGTCCTATGTCTGCCCATTTCCAAACCTCCCACCAGACATACTGAAGTGGTACCATCTTGTTTTAAGCAAGTATCATTTTTACCTCCGCCACCGAAGGTGGAAGGAGGTTGTGTTTTCACCCCTCTCTGTCTGTTTGTGTGCAGCATATCTCAAAAAGTTGTGGACGTATTCAGATGAAATTATGTGGGCAGGTTGGATGTGTCACAAGGACGAGCTGATTGGATTTTCGTGAAGATCTGGATCCATATTCGACAACAAGAATTTTTAAAGTGATTCTTCACCATTGAGATACAAAGCCAAAAACGATATATGGCACGATATCTCAAAAAGTTGTAGACTCATTCGGACTAGAGTACCTATATATAGAGAGTAGCGACAACTCAGCTATAGGCGCCATTTTGTTTCACTCTGGACGTTCCGATGGTAGTGGGTAACCCTACTTTAATAGCACTTTATAGCCTGAAGATCCACATGAAAATCTTAGCAGTAAAGCCTTTCTCACTGTCGTTGGTGACCACTGTACCCCATTCATGGAACGTCTCGACATAGCGTGTAGCTGGTCTTTTCCGAAGATTCTTGCTGTTCGTGATTCTTGCTTGAGTTTTGCTTTTTGAATTGCCCGATACCGTTTCTTTGTCTGACAAAGTTGAGCCTTCAATGCCTTAATCTTCCTTTGCATTTTGATTCTGGGTTTAGATGTACTTGGTAGAACACTCGTTGTTGGTCCACTGTTTTCGTCTTCTGTGGCAGTGTCTTCAACTGAAAAAAAAATGACAAAGGAAAGAAAACAAAATATCTAATTTGTACCCTTCATCTTGAGAAAAACATATGCAAGTTATATTATCCGTTTTCTAAATCACAATGGTAACACGATGAATCAGTCTACATACCGTAAATCCCAGTGTGTAAACCGCCCCCTGTGTATAAACCGCACCCCAACTTTTGACTTAAAAAAAAATGTGGGTAAACGGGTTGTGTCAGTGAAAATGTACCATGGAATATAAGAAGACTATTTTTGGAAAAATCTGCATATCGAACTTGTAGATTACAACACACACTACCATTGCGCAAATTTTTGCGGTGATTGCGCGATCCGCGGCCGAGGGGGGAAGGCTTTAAGCTCCCACCCCCCCCCCCCCCCCACACACACACAATTTTATTAACTGCCAAAACACCAAAGTCTTTTTAGGGTTAAATAACTACAGACTTAGTTCAAAGAAAATGATTCATAACTTCAGTTTACATACCTGAACTTGAAGTTGATGTTGTTTTGTCTGCTGGGTTAACAGAGTACGCATGGTCTAAAGCAATGCATGATTTCTTGGTTGCACTTGCAGTATTTGGTGTACAGGAAAGGCGTTTTAGAGGCCTCCTGGGTTTTGGCACACTGCGATGACAGAATATGGTTGGTACTGCCTGCCACTTCAGTTTTTTCTTCCCATCTACTCTCTTGTTTTCAAACTGGGACTCATCAAAGTGAACCTGCAGAAGAAAAGATACAATATTTCTAATCTTGAATATTTCTTAGTCCTAATAATAAATTATAGAAGTAGAAAACATTATTATAACAAAATAGAATAGTTCTCAAAATTCATTTCTAAGATCGAGTTTACACATTTCATCATTGTATGCTACTCTCTACTATGCTGCTAGATTAGAAAAATAACTGTATTCTAACTTAAGATTGGTACTTGTCGAGCCACGGCATGCACCATTTTCGCTATACACCAAGATAGTAATGGGCCTATGAAAGTATGAGTGGAAATTTGAAGCCAAATTTGACATTTTGGACCAACTTTGAGTTTGAACCAAAAATAAAAATGCTGCAAAGTTCTAGATCTACTACTAGTAGATCTAGACTCTATTAGTTTTTGAGACCCACGGCCAACATTGATGAATGACCTTCAAACACAATTTCACAACATATGAAGGAATGTTTTTTGAATTATTTTTATGTATTACAAAGAATTGGATTTTCATAACAATGTCATAATGATTAATAATAATGGCATTCCAATGAATAAGGTGCGCAGACACAGTCACTTCCTTCATACATACGCTGATATTAATACATGGGACTGATACAGCCCTTCTCTTACCTCGCACAAACATGATGAAGAAGTAGGCTTCCATCCCACTCTGCTCACTTTTTGCTCCCATATCTTCCGTCTTTTTGCATCTGTTGGAAACCTATACATCCTGTACCCCTTCTCAGATTTGTTGCTGCACCCAAAGGCGCAACAACCCGTCATTTTGACTAATAAAGTTTCACTCAGTTTCAAACTCGGTCTCTCCGAGCTCACTCGGTGAAAATCTGGATTCGATGCGTAGCTTGGCGCAAGAGTGTGAAACAAAATGGCGCCCATGTGTCACGTGACCATTAAATTCTGGTCCCCATATGTCGCTACTCTCTATATATAGGTACTCTAATTCGGACGAAGCTTGGTGGACACTTTGGTGTGTAATAAGGAAGAATTGATTCGATTTTGATGAAGATCCAAATCCGAATTCGATCATTTTTCAAGTGATTCTTCACCGTGGAGAGATCAAGCTATACCGATAAAGAGCACGATGTCTCAAAAAGTTGTGGACAGATTTGGACAAAACTTAATGGACAGGTTGGGTGTGTGACAAGGACGAATTGATTAGATGTTGGTGAAGATCCGAATTCAGATGCAGATATGATAAAAAAAATTTAAAAAGTGATTCTTTACCATTGAGAGATAGGGCCAAAAACAATAAATAGCATGATATTTCAAAGATGTATTGGGCTAGATACTGTATGTTCTCGTGGATCATGCACTGCATGGTGGATTTATGCGCTCCACTGAATGCCCTTCTAGTTGTTAACTATGTGGACTTTTATATGCTTTGGTATTTCACAATAATTAAGATAAACTAGCATAACCCGCGCTCTGCGCGACATGTTGGGGTGGGTGTGTTTGAGAAAGGAACTGATGCAGAGTATCAGTAGTAATTTTACTTTAATGCAGTCAGTGGAATACGATTTCACTGTTTCAGAACCATTTTATTCAGTTATTTTTGTACCATGCACCTCATATGGTCTTTGAGATAATGTAAGCCGAATATCAAGTTACTCAAGCGCAGAACAAAGTCGAAGATAGCGCGACACAAAACCACAAACTCGGAAATAATATACAAGATATCGAGGCCCATGTCTTCTCAAATACTTCAGCATCAGTTCATCAATTTCAGCTGCACACAGCCATGCTCCTTTTAAATTATGTGACCCAGAAACCATTTGCTCCATACGAGAAGGAAAAAGAAGATTCGCAGAAGACTTCTCATGCCTCTTTGGAAAACCCTGATTATCACTTTGATAATCACTTTGTCAGAATATCTCCCACCAATGTCAAGCAAGCCGCATCATTGTCACCAATTTTGAGAAAATACAAAGCTGGTCAATCACTTGGAATGTGTCAATCAATACTTCCAAGTCCCACATACTTACTCTATCTCCATGAACACCGTTTGGCTAACCCGCCCCAGTTTACTTCTACAACCATCCTCTGGTGGAGGTGCAGTCAAGTGGAGCTCCTTGGATGAGTAATCAGCCATTACCTTTTCTGGGCTGACCACACAGAAAAGTTGGCCTCCATAGCAGGCAGGAACCTGATAACCCTCCATATAACTGTCATTCCTCAGCTGCTCTCAGTTCCTAACAAAGCCATTATCCACAATGATATGGAGTATTAATGATAGTAATACAAGTTCCCTTCCAAGGAACTTCAATACAAAAGGAGGCCCATCAAGTCCGTGCAATGGTTGCCCGCCGATGGTTGTTTGTCCATACGCTACCCCTTTTAAATGTTGTGCATCAATCAAGGAAGCAGCACATACCATTTTTAAAGTCTTTCGGGGTGATGAGGCTTGGTTCTGGTTCAAATTGGTAATCTCATAGACTCATAGAAGTTGTAATCATTATGCCACTTAGTGTGATGTACTGTGGGATGGTGCCACCATATCTCAGCTTGCACCTCTGAAAGTGGTGAAATCCAAGGCCCAGAGGCTAATTAATGGAGTTACTCAACAGAGGCTGAAGTACAACAACTGCTCCTTTCACTTCTTCTTCCTCTTTCGGCTTGCTCCCGTTAGGGGTCGCCACAGCGAATCAACCGTCTCCATTTCGCTCTATCCTCCACATCTTCCATTGACACTCCAACCACCCGCATGTCCACCCTCACCGCATCCATGAACCTCTTCTTTGGCCTTCCTCTTCTCCTCCTGCCTGGCGGCTCCATCTTCAACATCCTTCTCCCGATATACTCCGTTTCCCTCCTGTGCACATGTCCAAACCATCTCAATCTCGCCTCTCTCACTTTGTCTCCAAACGGTCCTACCTGCGCTGTCCCTCTAATATACTCATTTCTTATCCTATCCATCCTCGTCACTCCCAACGAGAATCACAGCATCTTTAACTCTGCCACCTCCAGCTCCGTTTCCTGTCTTATTGTTAGTGCCACCGCCTCCAAACCATACAACAGAGCTGGTCTCACTACCGTCTTATATACTTTCCCCTTCACTCTTGCAGCTACCCTTCTGTCACAAATCACTCCTGCAACTCTTCTCCACCCACTCCATCCTGCCTGCACTCTCTTTTTCACTTCTCTCCCACACTCTCCGTTACTTTGGACAGTTGATCCCAAGTATTTAAACCAATCCACCTTCCCCACCTCGACTCCTTGCAACCGCACCATACCACCACCCTCCCTCTCATTTACGCACATGTACTCCGTCTTACTCCTACTGACTACCATTCCCCTTCTCTCCAGTGCGTACCTCCACCACTTGAGGCTCGCTTCAGCCTGCTCCCTACTCTCCCTACAGATCATGATGTCATCCGCGAACATCATAGTCCATGGAGACTCCAGTCTGATCTCGTCCGTCAACCTGTCCATCACCATTGCAAACAGGAAAGGGCTCAGAGTCGATCCTTGGTGCAATCCCACTTTAACCTTAAACCGGTCCGTCATTCCTACCGCACACCTCACCGCTGTCACACTGTCCTCATACATATCCTGCACGATCCTCACATACTTCTCCACCACTCCCGACTTCCTCATACAATACCACAACTCCTCTCTTGGCACCCTATCATAAGCTTTCTCTAAATCCACAAACACACAATGTAACTCCTTCTGGCCTTCCCTATACTTCTCCATCAACATTCTCAAAGCAAACATCACATCAGTGGTGCTCTTTCCTGGCATAAACCCATATTGCTGCTCACAGATCGTCCCTTCTCCTCTCAACCGAGCTTCCACTACTCTTTCCCATAACTTCATGGTGTGGCTGAACAACTTTATCCCTCTGTAATTTCCACAGCTCTGCACATCACCCTTATTCTTGAAAATCGGAACCAGTACACTTAATCTCCACTCCTCAGGCATCCTCTCACTTTCCAAGACTTTATTAAACAATCTGGTTCACAACCCCACTGCCATCTCTCCTAAGCACTTCCATGCCTCCACTGGTATACCATCTGGGCCAACCGCCTTTCCACTTTTCATCTTCTTCATAGCAGTCCTCACTTCATCCTTACTGATCCACTATCTCCACCTCTTCCAACCTTCTCCCTCTCTCATTTTCTTCATTCATCAGCTACTCAAAGTACTCCATCCACCTTCTCAACACACTCTCCTCGCTCGTCAGCACATTCTAATTTGCGTCCTTTATCACCCAAACCTGCAGCACATCCTTCCCAGCTCAGTCCCTCTGTCTTGCCAATCGGTATAAATCCTTTTCCCCTTCTTTTGTATCCAACTTCTCATACAGCTCGTCATATGCCTTTTCCTTGGCCTTAGCCACCTTTCTTTTTGCCTTTCGACGCCACTCCTTGTACTCCTGCCTACTTTCTTCATCTCTCTGACTATCCCACTTCTTTTTCGCCAACCCCTTCTTCCTTATACTTTCCTGTACTTCCTCATTCCACCACCAAGTCTCCTTATCTTCCTTCCTCTGTCCAGATGTCACACCAAGTACCTTCCTAGCTATCTCCCTCACAACTTCTGCTGTCGTTGCCCAATCATCCCACCCATCTTTACCACCATCCAACGCCTGTCTCACCTCCTCCCTAAATTTCACGCAACAGTCTTCCTCCTTCAGCTTCCACCATCTGGTCCTTGGTTCAGCCCTCACTCTCTTCCTCAACCTCAACTCTAAAGTCATCCTACAGACCACCAATCGATGCTGTCGAGCTACACTCTCCCCTGCCACAACCTTACAGTCACTAATCTCTTTCAGGTTGCATCTCCTGCTCAAGATGTAATCCACCTGTGTGCACTTTCCTCTACTCTTGAATGTCACCCTGTGTTCCTCCTTCTTCAAATACGTATTTACCACTGCCATTTCCATTCTTTTTGCAAACTCTACCACCATTTGCCCTTCCACATTTCTCTTGTTGAGACCGTACCTCCCCATCACCTCCTCATCCTCTTTATTCCCTTCCCCAACATGTCCATTGAAATCTGCTCCAATCACCACTCTTTCATCCTTGGATACACTCTCCACCACTTCATCCAACTCACTCCAGAAATCTTCTTTATACTCCATGTCACACCCCATATGTGGGGCATATGCACTGATGACATTCATCATCACCCCTTCAATTTCCAACTTCACACTCATCACTCAGTCAGACACTCTCCTCACCTCCAATACCCTCTTGACATAATCTTCCTTCAGGATTACCCCGACACCATTTCTCCTCCCATCCACACCATGGTAGAACAGTTTGAAACCACCTCCAATGCTCCGAGCCTTACTCCCCATCCACTTGGTCTCTTGTACACACAGTATGTCCACCTTTCTTCTCTCCAACATATCAACCAACTCTCGCCCTTTGCCAGTCATCGTCCCAACATTCAGAGTTCCAACTCTCACCTCCACACTTCTACCCTTCCCCCTCTCCCACTGCCTCTGGACTCGCCTTCCCCGTCTCCTTCTCCTCCTTCGCCCAGCAGTAGCACAATTTCCACTGGTACCCTGCTGACCACCGGTACCGGTGGCGGTCGTTGGTAACCCGGGCCTCGACCGATCCGGTATGGAAATTCGTTTTGTTGTCCGCATAATGATTTGGCATAGGTTTTTACGCCGGATGCCCTTCCTGACGCAACCCTGGTCGCCTCTTACGACACACAGGGATATGGTACACCTATTCTAACCGGGGCATACACCGGGCCCAGTACAACTGGTGCTCATTTCGCCGACCTCGGAAGGATGGCAGGCTGAGTCAACCCCCTGGTGTTTTCGAACTGGTGTATATATATATATATATATATATATATATATATATATATATATATATATATATATATATATATATATATATATATATATATACATACACATACATATATTAATTCAGTGTCCCAACGGGGCTTGAACTCAGGACCTTTTGGGTCCGAAGCCACTGCCCTAACCACTGCGCCAACACCAGGCTAACAACTGCTCCTTTCACACGACAGACAATTTGGTGGCCTAGCAGTTTTCCATTACATCATTTCTGGTCTCACCCTTCCTGGCCTCTCAGCTATTTGGACTCAACGACAGACAGGGCTGCATTCACTCAGGTAGTAACCCAAACCTCGTTACCCTTTCCAGATCCAGGATAACTGTTCACCTTTCACTCTCCCCCCCCCCCCCACCTCACCCTCTTCACTCGACTGCTGAATTGCATCTCCGAGTCTGATCAAAGATATTTCTATTTTCTCACTCGTTCTCTTCTCTTGTTGACCTATACTGTTTCACATGCTTTTTCTGTCAGCTTATATGTTCCTTTCCTACTAAGCTCAATCAGTTCCCTTGTCCTATGTATTTCTGCTTACTTATGCTGCCTGTGGGTGCTACACTGTCAAACATAGCTCGTCAAACTCGTCTACACATGCACTTTGGCCCGAAAGCCGAAACACATGGTCAAACAAACACAAAAATCCCAGTTTATAGGGCCAGAATGAATGGTCAAACAAGCACATGCATTCTAAAACACAGGGCAGAATGTATGGTCATATAACAACTTTGGGTACCATGAACAGTCCATCTTTTGAGTGTTTTTTTAACATGAAAAGGACAACATCAAACATTGTAATGAAGCTGAGGATATGCATCCTGGCACCGTGGCCAAGTTACACAGTCCAACAAGACTGTCCCAGGAGCATACACATGCACCTCAGCCGAAGGCTGAAGTACATGGTCAATCAAACACACATATCCTAATTACCCAGAAGGGCCAGAATGCATGGTCGTACAGTTGGACCCCTCCTAAATAGGAATAGGTCCCCGTGACACTCCTTAGGAGGGAGGCCATTTGAGATAAAAATTGGTTGGTTCACATGCATATGGCCCCAATAGTTTTGAGCTATTGGAGAGGATATGGAAGATCCATTGCAAGAAAGGAGAAGAAAAGCGAAGAGTGAAGAGGTGGCGCATGTTTCTATCTATGCTGTCACTGATAATCCACCAACAAGCATTGAAACCCGTACGATGATTGATAGGAATGTGTAGCGCTGGGGTTCTTATGCACATGCTACATGTAAATGCCTGCAGCTGTGGAGGAACTCGGATAAAGTTTGAAATAGTGAAGGGCTTTCCTCGTCTGCTTTTTTTGTTGCTTTGTGCATCCTTCTCTGACTCAGAGGGCCAAGAGGTGATGAAATTGTACTGATTGTCGTTGCATGCTGGGAAAAATAATTAGGTGAAAGCTGATTGATCATCCCTCCAATCACGGGTGAGAGACGCGATTGGGATGTACACGCATGCACGCACACACGCAAACAGCAAAATATCATTAAAAAAAATTTTTTTGTTGTTTTTTGGGGAAATTTACACATCTACAACCAGTGTAATACCAGATCAAATTCATCTACTGTTTAAGCTACCACTACCGTTTCAAGGAGAATATTCCATGCATCAATTATATCAAAATAAAGACCAATTACTGCACCGTAGTCCCAAGAAGGAAGCCAGACATAACACGCACGCACGCACGCACGCACGCACGCACACACGCACACACGCACACACACACACACACACACACACACACAGTACAGTAAGCAATCGACTGATAACCATAATGGAAAAACCTTCTCAGCACGTTCTACAAAATCATCCTTCACTGAACAAATTCTTGCAAATCTAAGCAACTGATATGAAAAGACATTGTAACCCATTCTAATTGGTACATTGCTACCTGGAAAGATGTACAAGACGAGAGGGAAACTGAAATCATCAACTTTATGAGAGACACTTGTAATAAAGACATTCTGTCCAACTCTAACTAACACATCCAGACATGCAGCAAATGAACAATCATTAACACTCCTGTTTGCATTCAGGTTATCTGGATAAATCTTGTGAAGCTGCCGATTAAAAAAATTAAAATCAACTACACAAATACTGTGTCATCTATATAATGACATGTATGAGATAATATTTTAGCTAATCCTAATTTTTACTCCATCAGTTTCTGCGTGAATGATAATTCACAGAAAAGAATAAAAAAAAATCTCCGCTAGGAGGGGGCTGCAGTTCCCACCCATGAGAATACCCTTTACCTGTTGAAACATTATCCCACAAAGAGACACAAAAGCATTAAATAAAATAAAATCATCAACATCTTTAAACTACTGCTTAATCAAAACAATGAAAACTTGAATATTTCTTTTTAGAAAAGAATGTTTTATCAAACCTGAGACATAAAAACTGATTAAAAGAGTTTAAAACATTGTCAATCACTTTGAAGAGCGACTCCCTCACGAGTACTAAATCCAAATTTGTATATAAAGTTGAAAAATCAATAACTTTAACTGACTTGGTATTGAGGCATCTAATTCCATCCAAGAACTCTAAAGAAGAATTAAGAAGAATCCTTCTCCAGTGTCGCATGCTTCAAGTCTGCCCCTTGCATTATATTCTTTCTTCAGCCATTTATCAACACATTCCTCTCATCTTCTTCCTGATAACAGAAGCATGCCAAGTGGCAATTACTCACAAGCATCCTTCTTTCTTTACCTTTTATACAAATCCAACTGTTGAAAAGTTAACAACACATTGCCCAATTCATGCGATGTTTCACCGGCGATGAAGGATGCACAAAGATGAGACGTTGCTGCTTCCACCCAAATTCACTGCAGTTACTTTCACTGTTTGTTGGTATATTTGTCAAATAAAAATATGCAATGAAACACTCAATAATGGTTATATCTAGGCAGGATCTTTGTTTGCTTTAACCACACAGGTTAAAAAACAAATCTACAGGATATAGGGCTCGTAGAGGAGCCGACACACACACACACACACACACACACACACACACACACACACACACACACACACACACACACACACACACACACACACACACACACACACACACACACACACACACACACACACACACACACACACACACACACACACACACACACACACACACACACACACACACACACGTTAGACGAGACAAACACAGCCAATGAACTTGGTGGAAGTACCATCATTTCCCAGGGTACTCTGTGTTCCAGCAACGTCACAATGGCAACTCTTTTCTCACCGCACTCAGCACAGCATTTTGTTATGAGGAATTTCCTCCTCCCCATGGGTGGCAACCTCTGGAGAAGGTCAGTGCTCCTATCTTTTTACATGCTGAACATCAAGCAAGGAAGCAGTACATACAATTTTTCAGTCCTTGTTTTCACCCCTGTGTTTGGCTGTTTGTTTGTTTGTGTGCAGGATATCTCAAAATGTTGTGGACAGATTCAGATGAAATTTAGTGTGCAGGTTGGGTGTGTGACAAGGACGAATTGTTTTGATTTTGGTGAAGTTCCGGCTCTGGATCCGGATACTGTAATTTTTTTAAGTGATTCTTTACCATTGATAGATATAGGCTAAAAACCATATACTGTACTGTTTCACGGGATATCTCAAAACGTTGTGGACTGATTTGGACGAAACTTGGTGGACAGGTTGGGTGTGTGACAAGGACGAATCGATTCGATTTTGGTAAAGATCCGAATGCAGATCTGGATAGGAGAATTTTTTAATTTTAAAACTGATTCTACACCATCGAGATGTGGGACCACAAACGATGTATAGCATGATATCTGTAAATTTTATTGGACCTAATATGTTCTCCTGGATTAGGCATTGCATGGCAGAAGTATATGCTCTACCGAGTGCCCTTGTAGTGTTAGTATGAATTTAACGAACACCAGAAGGGCACTCAGTAGAGTGGATACCTCTGCCACGCAATGACTGATCCAATAGAACATATCAGACCCAATAAAATTTTCAGATATCATGCTATTTATTGTTTGTGGTCCCATATCTCAATGGTGTAGAATCACTTCACAAATTAAATAATTCTCAAATCCGTATCTGGATTTGCATCTTCACCAAAATGGAATCAATTCGTCCTTGTCACACACCCAACGTGTCCACCAAGTTTCGTCCGAATCCATCTATAACCTTTTGAGATATCCTGTGCATAAGCAAACAAACAGACGGGTGAAACCATAACCCTCTTCCACCTTCGTGACGGAAGTAATAGAATAACTAATTTCATGACAGATTTATAAAAACGAATCAGAACATAACAAAAGGTTCCTTGGATTACCTTTGTGCTCCCTGAATACCATAATAACTGACCAGACATATTTTGTAAAAAATATTTCCAAAGCATTAGATTTGGATCAACCATTTTTGTCTTGCTGATGATATAGTATGAAATCTTTAACAGTGCTGTCAAAGACTGTTGTTGATCATTTCACACTGCCATTTTTAGTGATGGCCCATCCATGGCAATACCTTCTGGAGATCTCTCACTTACCGACCTTTACTTTTTTCCCCTTTTTTATATACAATGTCAAGGCTCGTATAGGAGTTGACAAACATATTGTATAACAAGGGGAACAGGAGACAAGAAGGGGCGGGACAGCGAAGCACAAAACAGTGGGGAACAGAGACATTTGGGGATCTGTGGGAGGGAGAGTGATGTGGCGGGGTACACGGGGTAAACAAGATCGACATGAGAGGGACTGTTAGGAAGGAAAGCAGGGAATTTGAAGGAGGTGGGTTTGGAGTGGATTAACGGAGGTAGAAAAGATCAAGATTTTGGATGGGGAAAGACAAGGGATGGTAGTGAATAACTGTTTTGAAGTCCTGGAGGGAAGAGTGGGATTGAAGAAAGTGTGGGAGTTTCTCCAAAGGTGGGAAAAATGAGGAAAGAAAGAATGAAGGTGAGCAGTGATTCTTGATTTTGGTAGTATTACCATAAGGGGGTTGCTGGTGGACCTTGAGCACGCTGCAGTAATATGGGTGGGGCAGATAGCACACAGAGCAAAAGGGGGGGGGGGGCAAAGAGGAGACTGTAGAAGACAGAAGGACCACTGACCTGCCTGCGGTGAGAGTGCGAGACCCACTCAGAGTCATCGCGGGAGATACCAATGATCCTAAATGCCTTGGTTTCCACAGCGTGAAGCCGAAAAAGGTGAGAGGAGGGAGTACCAGCCCAAAGAGGAAAGCAGTACTCCACCAGGGTGTGGACAAAAGCTTTGTACGTGGTCAAGAATTCAGTTGTACCAAGGAAGGACTTTGCACGACGGAGGATGCCCAATCGGCGAATGGCTTTGGAGGTCAGCTTGGAGATGTGGCTTTCCCAGGAAACATCATGACAGATAGTGAGGCCCAAAAGTTTGAATGAAAGGACCTCTTTAAGAGGAATTTTGAGAAAGTAGATGTGGGGGTTGGGGGGGTTCAGATAGTCCTTTCGGAAAGACAGAGTGAGAGTATGAGATTTGTGAGTTTTGAAAGCCATGTTCCATGTATTGGACCAGCTTGTGATTTTATCCAGATTTGCAGTGAGTGAAAAGGCTGCTGCTTGCTGATCTGAGGGATGACAGATTAGACGGAAGAGGGTGGAGTCATCAGCAAAGAGATAAAGAGGATTTTCTCTAAGAGGAAAGATCGGAGAGATCATTGATGAAAACTAGAAAAAGAACAGGCCTCAGAACACTGCTTTGAGGAACTCCAGCCTGGATAGGAAGAGCGGATGAGAAAACTCCAGTCAGGGTCACATGTTGACTGCGACAGGAGAAGAAGTCTGTGAGCCATGCGTGGAGATTGCCTTCGATACCATAAGAAGAGAGTTTCGTGAGCAGGGTGGGGTGCCAGACCATATCGAAAGCTCAGGATGAGGATGAGGATGAGGCTGAGGATCGAAAACCAGGATGAGGCTCAGGTCTGTCATACCGGAGGAGGGAGTAACCAGGGAGAGATGCTCAGGAGTCAGAGTCATCTTGAAGGATTAAAGTTTATGTTGAGCAGATTATGTTTGGTTTATCAGTGGCAACCTGTATGGAAAAATCTGTCAGGTTTTAGCGAAGGCCGCAGATGTTTGAGGTCCACATTGTTAAGGAAGAGGGAGGGGAGGAGGCTTTGGGTGCAGGGGAGGAGAGAGGGAGGATAGGACGAGGAAGGACCATGGTAGATAGGAGAGTTGTTGAAAGAATGTGGGTTATTGCAGAAGAGCGAGGGGAGAGGGCCAGATGAGGAGGATAAAAGGCTCTGTGGTGATGGGATGAGGCACAGTGGGGAGTTAAGAGAGGGGGCAGAGGGAAGTTGAAAATTGGAGGAGGTGGAGGGATGAGATGGAAGAGAAAGGGCAGGGGAAGGAGGCAGCTTTGTGGATGTGAGGGGGGTAACTTTGAGAGGGGGTGCTGAGGAGGGAGATTGGAGGGAGCCGTGTGAGAGGGGGGAGTTGAGGGAGAAGGTTGAGGGAGTAGTTTTTAAGAAAGGTGAGAGGGAAGCTTGGAGGGGGAAGGGAGATGATGAGAGCAAGCATGTCAAGGGGCAGGAGGGTGATGGGAGAAGTAGGGAGAGGGGAAGGAGGAGACTTGGTAGTTGTATGGTGAATAAGGGAACAGGCAGGAGGAGGTACAATATTAAAGAGGTTGAGAAGAGGAGGAGGTGTGAGAGGAAAGAAGGAGCATGTTTGTGGTGACGTGGAGTGTACTGATTGAGAGAGCGAGATATCCGTTTGGTTGGAATGGAGTCCACAGATGTTAGAACACCACAGAGTTTGGGACATCAGAGGAGGAGCTGATACTAAAGTAGAAGACGGTGAAGAGGTGCCAAAAGTGGAGGTCGGATGAGGAGCAAGATGGGAGGGGTAAAGAAAGGGGATAACAGGTGAGGGGTTAGGAGGAGCTAGATTTAAGGAGGTGGGGTAAATTGGCACAAAGTTGGAAAAAAAAATGGATGATTGATGGAACATGAACATGCATTGCAAACTGGAATAAAATTTTTTTTTAAGGTTAGAGATGCGATTAAAGACATTACTTGAGGGATGAAATAAAGGAGAAAAGAAACGTTTTAACAGTGGGACGTTTTCGACACGGGATGAAGGAAAGGTCGAATTAAAAACAGTCTTTTGAAGAAGACGAAGAGGAAAAGAGAAGTGAATTATGAAGAGGAAGTTGAAACATTTGAAGAGACTTTTTTTGATCAAGATTAGGTAAGACAGGTAAAGGAAAGGTTGAATAAAAAAAAAACCATGAAGGTGTCTGGTGAATGTGGATCGGCTGAAGTACGAGCAAGATGGTCGGTCTAGTCGGTGAAAGTCAGAGGAAGAGGAAGAGGAAGAGGGGGTACGAGAAATCACGTGGGTACGGGTGCTGTGAGGTAAGAAGTCAAAATAATAAATTATGTATATTTCAAAATTTAGGTTCGAATCGGTAAAGGAAAGGTTGAAGAAAAAATTGTGAAGGTGCATGGTGAATGTGGGTCAGCAAACGTCGAAGGAAGATGGTAGATCGGCAGAAGGAGGAGGAAGAAGAGTCGGGGCAGGAAGTCACGTGGTGACGTGGGGTACAAGGTGAGGAGGGAAAAGGTTTTTTTTGTTGTTGTTGTTGTTGTTTTTGTATTTTTTTCACATTTTAAGGCATGAAACAGAGGGTATAGTTAGGATGGATAAGAGGAGGGTGGAGGGAAAAGTGGAGAAAATAAAAACTGAAGGTAATAAGGAGAGAATACAAATAACACGATCGTGCACATAGACGGAAAGATGGGTGGGCCTCACAGAAACCCGATATGATAAACTGACAAATACTCACCAAATTAGCATCGTTTTTGAAACAAAACCGAACGAGAAACACACAGTAAACATGGAGGTAAGAAAATAAAACTCAAAACGCGACAAACAACGACCGGAAACTTATCTTTAAGAAAGTCGGCAGAGACCCCCCCCCCCCCGGAAAGAACCAACTGTCACTCCAAACCCATAGCGAACCTCCTCCCGCCTCAAATTTTTTTTTTTAAATGGCAACATGCAGCACCACGAAATGGAAACTCGACAATGAACGAAGGTAAAGAAACAAGGTATTGCTTTGGTTCTTTACCTTCGTTCATTGTCGAGTTTGCATTTTGTGCTGCTGCATGTTGCCATTTCCAAATCAATGTGTACAATGTATACTTCTAATATGGAATAGGCAAAGCCGAGAAGCGAACGTAGAATTCTTCTTACATTCGATGCTGCAATTTCCGGTTACTTCGGCCTGGATTCGGGATCAGCGATCAAATAATGTAAATCACGATTAAAAATTATTTTTTGATGATGCGGGAGATATCGTTATTATAAAATTAGGTAGACTTAAAACTGCTGGAGTATTTACTCTCTAGTTTTGTTGTTAATTTTTTCGTCATAAAGGTGTGATTGGGTATACTATAGATCAAATTAATTATTTGTGCATTTCTATAACCGGGATAACACTACTGCATATTACCTCAACATGACCTTCACAACAACTACACCGCCGAAAACAGGATCTCATCTGAAAAAATAAATATTACCTCAACATTACCTTCACAACAACAACTACACCGCCGAGAACAGGATCTCATCTGAAAAAATCAATATTACCTCAACATTACCTTCATAACAACAACTACACCGCCTAGAACAGGATCTCATCTGAAAAAATTAATATTACCTCAACATCACCTTCACAACAACAACTACACCGCCAAGAACAGGATCTCATCTGAAAAAATAAATATTACCTCAACATTACCTTCACAACGACAACTACACCGCCTAGAACAGGATCTCATCTAAAAAAAATATATACTAGAACCGAACATAGAATTCTTCTTACATTCACTTCTGACTTGACCTATAATTTGTTCACAACTGTATACACAATTTCTGGTTACTTCGGCCTGGATTTGGGATCAGTGATCAAATAATGTAAATCACAATTAAAAATATTTTTTTGATGATGCAGGAGATATTGGTTCACGAAAAAATATTTTCACGAAAAAAATAAGTGACCACTATATTCGTTATTGTTGTGTGTTTGTTTGTCTATCTGTCTGTCTGTCTGGCTGTCCCGAGCATAGCTCCGTGGGTTTTGATTCGATCCTGATAAAATTTTGGTGGGAGGTTTATATCATGATCTAGTTGTGTTTTCCTAAGAATGGGCGTGGCGCGCCCATTATGGGTGGAGCCACGCCCAAAAAACGTGTTTTTTGGGGGTAGCCGATTTCAATTTGCATCTTCTCCTAGGGGGTTTGTTAAATCTGGCAGGGGTTTCGGTATTTGGTTAGCCCAATGACACCTGCATAGCCCCACGGAGCTCGATTTTTCATTTTCGTCCCAAGGTCAAGGTCACAAGGTCACGAACTGAGAAAATTGCGAATTTTGACATAAAAATCATACGACCACCCAAACTTTGAGAGCTTGGATGACAATATTTTTTATACATAATCTTGAGGTCATTCCCCACCTAAAGTCTTGAAACCATTTTACTCTATCTTGAACACCTTGCCCGTGGCGCCCCCTTCAAGTTTGTTTTTACGCTGATTTCATCAAAGTATGGATAATCCGAGGCGTGCAAAATGCCATATCGCCTATATGACGTTATATTGTTCCTGGAATGTTCCAGAGGAAGTTTTGCACCAAAGGTCATAATCCTTGACCTTTGACCTTTAAAGTTCACAAAGGTCAAATTTTCAAAGATGTGGGAATCGAACCAGGTTTTCAACCTTCTTCGACGAACTAACTCCAATAAGCTATAGCACGTATCCTGTTTCCTTATTTTAATGTCCACAACATTGTTTTGTGACCTTTAAAGGTTATGCAAAGGTCAAATTTTGAAAGTTGTTGAACGAAACCGGGTTTTCGACATTTTGCAGGTAATAACCTGTCACTCGTACCACATCATGTTGATCATTTTTTTATAACTTGGTCAAACATTATCACATTGTCTCATCCTTGACTTCTGAAACAATCTACATCGTCAAATACCGCTCGTGAACCATCATCGTCTTCAGACTTGTCTTTATTAAAATCAGTGGAGGAAATATACACCATGTCTGATATTTGGGTCTTTCATGTCTCCGACGATGCCTTTATCTCCCGGGACGCATCATTCCCCATGACAAAAACCTGAAGCAAAAGGGTCATACCGACGACACGGATTCCAAATTGCCAGGGTATTGTGTTGTTGTTGTTGTTGTTGTTTCCTATTCTCTCATGTGCATGCGTTAAGTATAAAGCTCACTACGTTCGCGATTAATACTGCCTATTATATCATTGGTTTCACTAAGCATGCACTGTAATTGATTATACAGTATAGTGAACCTTGAAATCCTTCATAATTCCTGGTTGTATATTGTCCAATGCTTTCTATTGTGCAAACTGATATATACTTTTTTTTTCAGGTATGCCACTGTCCCGTGAATGGCCATCAGCTGTTGTGTTATCCAATGCCTGGCTGTGATCCCAGCACAAATTATGAAACTTTTGAAAGTCAGGAGGCCTCCTATGGTCCTCATCGAGGTAGCTCAGACAGCAGTGAAGCATACAGTTATTATGAAGGTGTCAATGAATCTGGTAAGCCTTGGAGGTCTGTTTTAATGCATTCACATTTTTGCATGCAAGGAAAGCTTCAAAACATAAATTTATCATGCTCATAATTGTTTTTGTTCTTTAGAACACCCACCCAGTTCAGAAAGGATGCATGCAGTCGGATGGAACAGTGAAACCGAGCAAAACCTGGTCCGGGGTGATGAAGTCTCTTATCTACATTCACCTCTAAGTCCACCACCCCCAGTTATTGTACACGAAAGTGCAACTTCACCACCAAGGAGGCAGTCGCAGCACATTGCTAACTACTTGACAAGTTCAACAGAGGACATAGTTGAACAAGATGACGGTGCGCTTGAAACCAGATCAGATGGTTCCGTAGATGCCTTCACACAAAATGAACTTGAAACCTCTTACTGGAATCAGCAACCTCAAGTGGACTCTTGGACAAATACAGATGACGAACAACCAATTTTCCATGCCGAGATACCATCAGAGGTTCAAACTATGCCTGATGGGCACATTCCACCTGAATATTACACCGTATCTCAAGATTATACAACATCACATACTGAAGCCCAAGTGCCAGGCATCATTCCATCTGAACAATACAGAGCTCGTTCAGAATATACTCCCCCAGATCACCACTTTAATTTGGATGATAATGTATCGTATGGTCACTTAGACACCCAGTCTGAATTCATTCCAGAAGCAACGGATACATTAATTTATCAAGCACAACCAGATGATGACACCAGATTTCATGAAAGAGTCTCATCAGACTATTATGTTTTTTCAGACAATCACATCACATCAGATGGCCATGCAGAGGCACTTTCTCAGACTACCCCTGAAAATTACTTCACATCTCATGGTGGACCTTCAGATTATGGTAGTGAGTCTGATGTCCAACAGGCATCACAGAACCAACGAGAATCAGAGCATGACAGAAGGGAAGGTTATATGACACCACGTGATCATTATAATTCTGCTTACTTTGAGCAGGCTTCTGATGCTTTAGCCATAACAGAAGATCCAAGGACATCATCGTATCTTTCTGTTCCAGATAAACACTCCATATCAGATCCCGTCACAACAACCATTGATGAGCAATCACATGCACATCAAGTTGAACTATCAACCTCAGATGAGTATGCTACCCCCCACTACCAGACGTCACCAGAAGAATCAAGGACTTATGATAGTCCTACCACCACTGATCAGCATCCATCTGGAGAGTTTGATGATCCTTCTGAAGAGCAAGCTCCAGCACACCATCCAATGGGTTCAGAAGTTTACACGCCATTAGGAGATGAAACCAAAGCAACAAGTGCCACAGCTCACCGAGATATGGTCGAATGGATGGAATCGGCTCGACAGGTTGTACCTTATAGAGAAGTTACAATTGATGAACAAGTTGAAACAGATGGTTATGCAATACCACGTATTGATTCCACATTAGATCAGGAGCCCAATGCAGAAGACCATTACACCACTGCTGAGCCAATAGAATCTGAGTATGGAGTGAATGCAGGTCAGCAGATCACAGCAGACAAAGAAATGACAACAGATTATGGCATTGCTGCTGTCGATTATGTTGCATCACCTACTGATGGCCATTCAGATCAATATGTACAAGATCGGGTCGAATCAAACATGACTCCATCAACATTTCCAGATAGACCATCTTATGATGCCCCACCACTGGCTGAAGCAGAATCGGAGCATGACACCTTTTCCGATCACACCATAGCAGAAGATCTTGTGCAAGAAGATCATGCCATGACGACAGATAAGCATTTCACATCAGATGTTAAAATCACAAAAGATGTTCCAGAATCAGAATACACACTCACTTCGGACTATTATGAACCTGAGTATCAGACCGAGATAGATTATGTTGCAGCACCGACTGAAGATACCGTGGTTAATGATCACATTTCACCAGAGGATGCCTTATCGGATGAAGAAGGAAAACTTTCTACGAAAACAGAATCAAACCATGGTATCACAACCGATCAGACTGCACCGACGCATGCCTCCGAGGTATTGCATGAGATTTCATCACAAAAGGATATCACGACTGATGATTACGCCACAACAGATGATTACACTTCCTCACATAAAGACATAGCACATAATAAAATGGAATCGGGTTACAATATGCATTATGAAGAAACTAAACCAGGTATAAGAATCGAAGATCATCAGGTCACTTCACCAGATGAATATGTTATTTCGCATGCTGAGTCTGATGATCAATTATCGCATGGTCATATTTCACCAGAAGATAGACCGTTTGCACCAGAGGATGATGGTGGATTTGCTGATGAGATTGTATCAGATGAACAGGTTGTGACAGACCATGAGTTGAGCCAAGATGTTGTCAAAGGACTGGAAGATGAGACTCCAGACATTACTGCTTTTAGAGACCAAAATGTTCATGATGGTGTAATGATTTCACAAGAGGAAATTCCACTAGATTACTCGGCTACAACAGACAATGATTACTTCCTCCAAGAAGATCACATGACAACAGATGTTAAACAAAAGAAAACATCTGGAATCACACCACATTATGGTCCCACTTTAGAGCCGAGAACAGATGCCTACAAGGAATCGCATGGAGAAACAAAAGTGGAAAGTCGCAGGGAATCGGATTTTCTGATTCCTTCGGATCGTACCCAGAATGATTACCACGTCACAGCAGAACAGCAGCTTGCACAAGAGAGCGCAGCATCACCAGAGCAACCGCAGAGGGGTGACCACATCGAACCGTATTATCATGTATCACCAGAGCAACCGCAGAGGGGTGACCACATCGAACCGTATTATCATGTATCCCCAGAGCACCAAGTGACACCCGAGGGACATCTCGAGTATGCAGAAGAGCACCATGGAGGAGAGGATCATCATGCTGTAAGCACCAAAACTGGAGAGGAAAAAACCGAACACATCAAGGATGGAACCTCATATGGGATTAAAGATCACTGGGAAAGTGTAGTCTCAAATATGCCTGCAGAAGATGAGTTTGAAGAATCAGTACATGATTCAAGAAAGGAATTAGAAGAGACACATACACTGGAAGAAGGAAGAGATATTGAACGTGTCCAGCAGGGTGCTGTAGCTAAAGAACATGATGTGGTTCACCTTTCACGGACATCAGAGCATGAAGCGTCTTCAGGTGGGCCAGCTATTTCCACAGGATTCACCAGTGAAGGTCAGTTTATAAAATTTAATTCATGTTCATGAAACTTAAAGCCTTGATTAATGATAATTTTCAAACATAGTAACAAGGAAAAATGAGAAATAACTTTTCTTAAAGGGCATTGATGTCACAATGTTAGTGATCTTCCCTGCCTCCCCCCCCCCCCCCCCAACCACGTACACACACATACCTGAACATAACAAACTGCTCCAGAGATTGCTTGTTATTACTGGAAGGTAAGACCTTCAGATAATTAAAATAACGGAGCAGTGCTTCAAACTATGTATCCAATCATACCGAAGATTGAGCAAGTCACAATGAATATTTGGGAACTACGTCTTGATTGTTATTGCGTAGCAAATTGGAAGTCCATCTTTTTACCTTGTGTGTAACCAGTAATTGGGAGCAATCGGTTTCCTGAATATCAGTATCTGCAGTCCGACACATTGACTCATTGGAATATCTGTAATCTTATGACAATTGATCTTTTTTTTTTATAGGGGTGGGGTTCCTTTTAGAATCACTTTTGTGAGGTATAAAAGTATGACGACTGAAGAAATAAACAGATTAAAGGGCACAAATGTCGAACAAGGATGCATACGAAGTGCAAGATGTGCGGAACAAGTGTGGCAACTTGCACCAGTTTTATTATCATTATGCAAGTCCTGTTCAATGCTATTTGGGTGACAAAGAATCTGATAATCACACGGATGACTTGCAAGATGACATTTAGATCCTTGGTCATCTGCAATGGATAGAAGAGGAAGTATACTCTGTTACAGTGTATATGCTTCATAAGCCCCAGGAGGGGAAAGATAATATTCTCTCATTTCAAGGACTCCATGTTATAGTAAAATATAACATTTGAAGGTAATATGTTTTGTAAGTCATATAGAACTTTATATGAGGTAACTTGAACATCACGATTAACTTCTTCTGTCTTACTATATTTATGTAACAACATTGAGTGGTCGCACAAAGATGAAAATGGTATCGTATTAATCAACAAGGACCCCGGCAATCCAAAAAAAATATCCATTGGGACCACACAATGCACAGAGCATCAGTGCTGCCAAAGCAGTCTCCTGGGCTATTGGGCACCACCCTGGGCAGGTCACCACTTCAATGTAGGATACTCAAATGGCTCAATCATCCCAGCAAGCAGACACTCATTTTATGCTGATAATTATTTTGCCAGCCTCAAAAGGATAACAGGCTGAGTCAACCCCACCTGGTATTAATTCAACTTTGAGATTTGAACTCAGGACCCCAGGATGCCAAGCCCACCACCGTAACAATTATGCAAACACCAGGCATACCCTTGCAATGCAGGGTCATCAAGTATAATTGATATGGACAAAAACATTTTCATTATTCACATGGATAACTACCTGGACAAAACAGTTTACATGGCTTGGCGCCAAGTGTCGCGAGATGCTGCTGATTGACTGTTTAAGGCTCGATGCACTGTAATTGGCTCCTGGCAAGCGATGTCAATACACCTTCACTCTACCTATTTTTCTGCCATCTCAGCCAACTTGTCATGCAAGGCTGCTCGTTAACTTGACATTTAAGGCTTTTTTTTTCATATGGGAAATATGCCAAAACGTATAAGAAAAACAGTGACAGGAAGGAAAGAAAGAAAGATCCACCAAGATATTTTGAATTCAAAGAAACGACTAGATGCTGTAGCATGAGACTCATGTTTTGAAAACTTCTGCCCCATCTCCTGAAAGCGGAGATCCTTTCAAGCCAACTCAGAGGAACAATTGCAATATTACCAAGACTTGTGTCGGCAACATCTGCTCGAGCTTTCCATTCACTCTCAAAAGGATGAAATTTCCAGTAAGGCTTGCCGATTGTTTGATCAACAAGGACTGAGGTCAATCCTTAGGTTGTATCTCCCACAACACGATTTTAGTCATGGCCAACTTTATGAACTGCATTATCATGTGCAATGTCTTCGAGAGAGGGAGCAGAAGTTAAAGCCCTGATACCAGATGATAGACAAACAAGAAATGTTGACCTGGAGTTATTAAGATAAAAAGAGTCTTTTCAGACACAGTTGAAGTATATATTTTTAACGATCCCACTGGTGCAATTTCTTTCAATGTGGAATTTCTCTTCAATTTTTGCATTGCGCCCTAATAACCATGCCTTTACAGCTCTCACATATTTAAAATAACCATTCCTTTCATTCCATGAGGCACATAAGGCTGCTGAGGCAGTTACATTTGGCGAGGGAGTACAATCCTGGACGGGTCACCACTCTGACACAGGATACTCAAATGGCTTATTACCCCCATTAAGCTGGTACTCATTTTGTCGACCTCAAAAGGATGACAGGCTGAGTCAACTCACCTGGTGTTATTTCAATGGCAAGGCAGGGGCTCAAGCTCAAGACGCTAACATGTTAAGCCAGCCACTTTTACCGTTAAGCCAACAACAGGCTTACACATCTAAAAGCATTATTTCAAATAAAACTAGAGTAATTCGACTGTGCACAGTCGACGGGTATGCCTCCGCTCTCCCGCACAAACACTTGATCATTGACATATTTGACCCTTGACCTTTATCACATCTGGCCCAAAATCGAATCAGTTAATTGTCCTGTCTAACTTTACCTTTGTACCAAGTTTGATGAAATTCTGTCCAACATTTCTTGAGTTAGGGCATAAACAGTAAAATTTCAGAGTTTGACCTTGACCTTTATCACATCTGGCCCAAAATCTAATCACTTAATTGCCCTGTCTTACTTTGCCTTTTTACCAAGTTTGATGAAATTCTACAATTTGCTTCTTGAGTTATCGCGTAAACGAAAATCCAGACGGACGGACGGACAGACAACCCGGAAACATAATGCCTCCGGCGCCCTTGGTACGGATACATAATAATAAAAAGTGTAAACGAGTATTATATGGCCTACATAAACAACATATACCTATTTTAATTATGAACAGTATGTGTAGGAAGATTACAAGCCCAGGCCAGGAATTGAACCAATTGAACCCAGGCTTCTAGTGAATTACACTGAACAACAAAAAATTTTTTTACTGGAGATGTGTAAAGTGATTTAGACTAATTTGGGTACGCTGATTTCAAAAATCATAACCGTTTTGCTGTATCACGTCAGGATTTTCAGTAAAAGAAATATTCCCATTGCCTAGAAGTCAGGATTTCAATGAAATTTACAAAAATTCATTTATTCATTTATTTCATCATGAATGCTTCAAAATTATAGAAATTACAGAAAAACTCCACTAGAATGGAATTAAAAATGCTTTAGGCATTTGGCTTTGCGTTTGTGCTGCTCTGTGTCAGTTTCACGATGCAGGAACCAGCAGAAATCGCCCATCATGTTCGGGTTGTGCCGCCATTGGTAACGCGTCTCCATGAGTGAAATCTCTTGGTGGAATCGCTCGCCGTGCTCGTCCGAGACTGCTCCCAAGTTGTCAGGGAAGAAGTTCAGGTGCTGGTGTAGGAAATGGATTTTCAGGGACATCCTGGAGCCAAGTTTCCTGAAGGACTCCAGCAGCTGCTGCACTATTTCTTCATAGTTGTCCACGCGCTCGTTCCCCAAGAAGTTGTCCGTCACAGCTTTGAAGCTCCTCCACGCTGCCAGCTCTTTGGGGTTTAGAGTTGTCGGAAAAGTTTCGTCCTTCATAATCTGTCGGATTTGCGGTCCAACAAAGACACCAGCCTTGATCTTGGCCTCCGACAAGGTGTTGCCAAACTTTTCCTTGAGGTATAAAAAAACCCACGCCCATAAAAACCCACGCCCATTCAGATCCATTGCCCGTACAAAACTTTTCATCAAGCCGAGCTTTATGTGGAGTGGTGGAAGGAAAACCTTGGCTGGGTCGACAAGGGCGACATGCTTCACGTTGTGTCGACCAGGTACATGCTCTTTTCGCTCTTCCCAATCTTTCTTCGTCCAGTGATTCTTGTCGTCTCTGCTATCCCAGAGACAAAGGAAGCACATGTATTTCGTGTAGCCTGACTGCAGCCCTAACAACAGCGCCACCACTTTCAAGTCTCCGCAGATGTGCCAGTTGAAGTCATTGTACTTGATGGAATCAAGCAGCTGCCGCATAGTCTCATAGGTCTCTGTCATGCCGAACGCGTGAGCCAGTGGGACTGATGGTTTCTCGTTGCCATTGTGGAGCAAAACAGCCTTCAAGCTGTTCTTCCCCGAGTCGATGAAGAGGCGCCAGTCTGCAGGATCGTGATCACACCCAAGTTCTTTCAACAGACCGTTGATGTCACTGCAGAATGTCATCGTGTCTTCCATCTCAAAGAACTCAGCCATGTCTCTGTGACGTGCTCTGAACAAGGATATCTTGGTGTTAGGTTCAAGTAGATTCCACAGCTGCAGCCTTGATCCAAGCAGCTCTGCCTTCACCTTTGACAGCGAGAGATCTCTTACAAGATCATTTAAGTCTCCCTGGTTCAGAAGGTGTGATTCTTGAGTGTCGGGTTCAAAAGGTTCATCATCACCATCCTCTTCACCACTGCTTACAGCTATGTTCTGATCAGCTGGAGGTGTTGGAACGGGGTTCTCGTCATCATGAGGCACAGGTTTACGAGCAGAGACGCAGTCAGCGTACTTGATGTGACCTTTATTCTTCTTGTTGAAGCCGGCGATGCTTGTGCAGCAGAAATAACAATCATCATGATGATTCTGCGGCTCACGCCATATCATGGGCACCGCAAATGGCATGCTCGCGCGCTTGCCCACCAACCACTGAGTCAAGGTTGTGTGACAGCTTGTGCAGCAGATGTGTGGTGCCCAGCTCTGTTCTTGGTCCCCCACCTTACACCCGAAGTAGTGAAAGTAGGCGGCCTTCATTTTCACTGCTGTAGATATACTTCGCTGTTGATCTTTTTGGTATACCGACCACAGACATAACAGAAGTTGTCAGGATGATTGGTACAGGAACGCCTACTCATCTTTATCTGAAAGAAAGAAATATAACACAAGTTAACAACAATTGTACGAAATAGACATGTTAAAGACATATGTAAATTTCATTGAAATCCTGACTTCTAGGCAATAGGAATATTTCTGTTCCTGAAAATCCTGACGTGATACAGCAAAACGGTTATGATTTTTGAAATCAGCGTACCCAAATTAGTCTTAATCACTTTACACATCTCCAGTAAAAAAAATTTTTTGAAATTTGTTGTTCAGTGTTAGTAGTGATCTAGTACCAGCACTGTGATCTGAGCTACCTGGGCAACACAATTCTCCCACACATAGAAACACCACTCTCTTTCCTCCACCACTTTTGGGGCACTCACTGCCAACCATACGAGCAGTGACAGCCTGTTCTAACCCTGGTCGGGTGCGTAATTTCTCCACATATATGTATTAATTATTACAATCCTGTTCATTTGTAGCTTTTTTGCATTTCACAAATCTATTTATAATCTATATAATGGAACAAATGCATATGATTATGTATGTATGTTTGCATGTATGTATATCTGCTCTTTACCCATTGGTTGAACACCTGACTTCACATCACCCACAAATGTAACCTGAAATACTTAACCTAAAATACCCAGAGGACCTAAAAGACCCCCCCCAAGGACTCAAAACACCCCAAAGATTCCAAAGACCCAAAAATGTGACTTCAAGTCCCTAACCCCACCTCCTCCAACACCCACACACAATCCCATGTCTTTGTTGACCCCCATCTCACCACAACCAAACTCTGTGCTCCCCTCCCCCTTTCTTCAAATCCTCAAACCCCTCAATCGCAACTCTGCTCCTTCTCTGCCCTCCTCCCCCAAGCCAACTCTGTCATCCACGCCCCCTTTCTTCACTGAAATTATGGATCTTACTGAAATTGAGTTGTCATCAAATATTTCTGCAAAGTTGGTGCCAGCTCACATAAAATCTGCAAATGAGTGGTGGACATGTATGACAAAGGTGTGCACTCATATTCTACAGTTGCCAGATTGGTGGCTGACTTTAGGCATGGACGTGAGTCTCTTGAAGATAACGACAGGTCAAGACAACCCACAAATGCTTCTGATCTACAAACAATTTCCCATGGCAAGGCATTAATCATGGAGGATCACTGCATCAAGGTCACCAAAACAGCCACATAACTTGAAATGTTTCAATACACCATTTCACCAACAAGCATGAGCACTTGGGTTTTTCCAAGGTCTCATTGAGACGAGTTCCCTAATCCTTATCACCTCAGCAAGATGGACAGCAACATCTGTATCATATTACAAACTCCTTTAATTGGTTGAAAAATACCTGGCCAACTTTATCACTCATCTGGTAACCTATAATGAAATGTGGCTTCACCTCCAGGATCCTGAAACCAAATTGGAATCCATGCGATGAAAGTCCAAAAGAACACCACCATGCAAGAAATTTCACACACAATCCTCACCCAGCAAAAGTTTATCCTCAGTTTTCTGGGATGCCAAGGGAATCCTTCTGATTAATATAATCTGTCTCGTAAAATTACATCACAGTTGAACATTATTCCATCCTCACGCAACAATTTCTGCAGGCCATCAAAGATAAATGCCGTGAGATATTTATAAAGATGTTCTCCTCCTTCACTTCAAAGCACTTGCACACAAGATCTGTTACTAGTCTAACAGAGCTCCTGGACCATGACCAGAGGGAGAAAAATTATTTATTGAAGAAGATTATGAAATGATGAAACCTGGGTCCATCATTTGACATGAGTCGAGGCAAGCCAAGATGGAGTGGCTTTCTGACTGTACAAAGGAGGATCGAGTCACGATGAAAAAAAAATCAGATTCAATGTCAATTCATCATCCAGAGAGCTTATAACAAGAGTGGTTTGCATCCTTAACGTGGTTTAAATCATATGGAATTTCTTGAAAGTGGGAGAACATCAATGATTTGGATAAGAGTGACTTGATGTACTGTAAAGTGGGACAAGCAATACATTGAGGATGGCTCAGTAAGCTATCTTATTGTGACTTTACTACATGATAATTCTCGTCCTCATATGGCAATTGTCACCACTACTACTCGAGCAGAGATCTGTTTGGACGATACAGCCATACTTGTCATCTTGTGATTGTCATCTCTTTCGAGCATTTAAAGACGATCTTGATGGCATTATGTTTACAAATGTTGAAAACGTCAAAGCACGTGTTCTGGAATGGCCGCGTACCCATCCCAAGATTTCTACAACGATGGTATTAAGGCGCTGTGACATCATTGAGACAAATGTGTACGAAGTACAACAATGCAATCATATTGAGAGAAAAAGGTGACATCACATCAATTGTCCTGCACTGTACTTTCTTTTAACATTCCAAATTAAAAAGGAAGTCAAGTTTAAACCACCCTCAACATTATTTATTGAATCAACATGAGAGAGAGACAGAGAGATAGAGACAGAGAGCCATTATGCTTTTGGTAGAGAGAGGGACCAACATATGCACACTTTCAATGTCGATGACATCAGCAACCACTGAGGTGGTCACAACTACTTCTTGGGGCACAACACCACCCTCTTGTTCATGCTCGTGCTCATCCCGTACATGATCAGGAGCACTGTCAACATCCACCAGAGCTAGAACTGCAAATTTGTTTTCCATTTCCAAAGCAGCGAGCGAGCTGGCTGTGTCTACATGAAGGCCGTGTAGTTTGCTCGATGGCGCAAGCTTTGTAGAAACGCTCACAATTACATCATGACCGTTGATGTTAGGACGCTTGTTTCTTCGGGAGTGAACGGTGACAAAACCCTCGTCGTCTACTTGAGATTCTTTAACTTCTGCATTTGTTTTCCAGGGCTGATTATGGGAGGTGTCTGCACGTTCCAACACTCTAGAGTCTAGATGTACCACTAGTGCTTGGCTTGGGTTCTGAAGCTCCAGGTGCATCATTAGTGCTTGTTCTGGGCTCCTGGTATTGAGAGTCCTCATTAGGTTCCACACATTGAGACTCACCATGATGAACGTTTGATTTTGGACATGCATTCTTTAAATGTCCATGCTTGCCACAAATAAAGCATGTTATCACTTTAGTGGCAATATAAACTCAGTAGCTACGATCTTTATATTTAAGAGTGACAGCAGTACT
This sequence comes from Eptatretus burgeri, assembly GCF_056783735.1. Taxonomy (NCBI): domain Eukaryota; kingdom Metazoa; phylum Chordata; class Myxini; order Myxiniformes; family Myxinidae; genus Eptatretus; species Eptatretus burgeri. The sequence continues at coordinate 32,972,818 of NC_140973.1, forward strand.
AAGTAACCGTGCACCATTCTTCAAAACAATATAACAGTGACGTCGGAACGACATAAAGTGTCGAACCGAAACGCCAGAATGCAAACGTAATGGGATCATGGAAATCCGTGACACAACCGTCCCAAAATTACTTAAAGCTGAGATAATCTCCTCACTTTTAAAGAAAGGTGGAATATTTGATATAATAATTTTAACAGCAGGTGTGTCCAAAGGATTTGCAGAAACAAAAAGATCCGGCGGGAGAGGCAAGCCGGATTCGACCGTCTGAGCAACGTATCACTCTTCAGACAAAAATATCACAACAGGTTGATTCATCCTCGACGCTACGAGAATGTTTTCGAGCCCAATGAGCTCTCCGAAACCCATTACGACATCATCAACACTGACTCCATCCGATGGACAAACTATGACCCCGTTCTTTGGAGTGAGTTCCTCATACACACGATGATGCAATCGTACATTTGCCATAATGTGAAACAATACAAAGTAAATTGAGGGATCAAGAAACCAAAAGCAAACCTGCCACAAGCAAAACTAGCAAGTGGAGGGAAACAAAAGATTAATATGAACGAAGTATTTAGCGAAGAAAAAGGCTAAACGGAGAAACACAGCAAGTAGTAAAGCAGGCCCAAAAACCAGGAAGTCCTGAACAGGCCTGCAAAACACTTACTGTGCGTGCTCTCTTTCTCGCTCCTGTCTCAACAAAGAAAGGAAACACAGGAGAAAAACTCACAACCACAAACAAGGACACAAGGGGAGTGAAAAGGGGATAGGAAAAACACCAACAGGACACAGCACTCACAGCTTCACTCACAGAGCCGCTATGATGCCACACCTACGCACAACTCACCAACAACCAGCAGGGGGGAGGGGGAGAGGGAGAGAAAGAAAGAGAGAAAGAGTATGAGAGAGAGAATGAAAGAGAGAGAGAGAGAGAGAGAGAGAGAGAGAGAGAGAGAGAGAGAGAGAGAGAGAGAGAGAGAGAGAGAGAGAGAGAGAGAGAGAGAGAGAGAGAGAGAGAGAGAGAGAGAATGAAAGAGAGAGAATGAAAGAGAGAGTATGAAAGACAGAGTATGAGAGAGAGAGAGAGAGAGAGAGAGAGAGAGAGAGAGAGAGAGAGAGAGAGAGAGAGAGAGAGAGAGAGAGAGAGAGAGAGAGAGAGAGAGAGAGAGAGAGAGAGAGAGAGAGAGAGAGAGAGAGAGAGAGAGAGAGAGAGAGAGAGACAGAGACAGAGAGAGAGAGAGAGAGAGAGAGAGAGAGAGAGAGAGAGAGAGACAGAGACAGAGACAGAGACAGAGACAGAGACAGAGACAGAGACAGAGACAGAGAGAGAGAGAGAGAATTTGTATCTAAGCCCATCAAAAATGATGGGTTGGAATTATTTTATATGAAATATTTATGGGACGTTTCGTTGTGATGGTACAGCCTCGTGAGTGTGCCAAAGTCTGAAGCCTCGGCCTATTGTCAGGTGTGCTTGTATCTCCTTTATTTATTAGACATCCTACAGACGTAAATGGACACTTGTATTACAATGTGCATGTTGCACATAATGTGCAGCGAATTTCACCTCCCTATGCCTTGTATGTATTGTTATTTTTAAATGCTTCTGTACACCACCCTTGAGGCCCAGTTGCAAGTCACCGTTTATAATTCCAATAGAAGAGACGTAATTACTCTTTTATGAAAAAATGTTTTTCAACTTTTTTATTATTATTCCTGAAAAAGAGACCACAGTGAAAACACAGTCGTGTTAAAAGATTGGCCGTGAAAACCCCACTTAAATCGTCTCTATGAAAGGGGACAGACAAATACACAAACACACAAATACACATTGTGTTTTTTACAGGTAGATGAGAATGAGAACACCTTGGGAAAATCATTGAACCAATTAGTATATACCTCATAAACTGTTAAAATGCTGTTGTTGTTGCTCATACAATGCAACCTTCATTAATTTCTCATCCAGTCGGTCAGGTTGCTTCTCAGGATATTCATGATGAGATCTTAATCGATGAGAGCATTGTATTTGCAATGGCAAAGGTTGATGAGATATATTCAATAATAGTAATCCAGTTATAATCATTTAGAAGGTGCAAAAGATGGTATGCCTGGTGTTAGCTTAATGGTAAGGGTGGTGGGCTTGTAATCCTTGGATCTTGTGTTCAAATCCTCCCTTTTCTGTTGAATTAATACCAGGTGGGGTTGACTCTGCCTGTCATCCTTTTGACGTCGGCAAAATGAGTGCCTGTGTCATCTGATATCCTGTGTCTTGCTGATATCCTGTGTCAGAGTGGTGACCCGTCCAGGATTGTGTCCAATAGCCAAGGAGACTGCTGAGGCAGCACCAACACTCTGCACAGAGTATGGTCCCAATAGATGGATGGAAAATATGGTCGGTTCATTTAAAAACACAACCGACAAACTCAGAGAAATGTAAGCACATTATTCAAACAGATGCCACAGTATTTTTCTGCTCCCTTTAGTACCTTAGCTTGAGATAAGTTTGTGTAGCTCTGTAAGACTGGCAGAAACAATATTTACCCCGTGTGCATCATGCAAAGTGGGGTTAAGCAATTGGTTCACTCTGTTTGTCTGTCTACAATCGATGAACTACTTAATTTCAATTGAATTTTAGACTGAATACTGCAGAACAGGAATCGGAGCATGCAAACCTGCCATTTAGCAGTAATCTGCTTGCCTGTCTGGCAATCAAATGAAATTGAAAATCATTCCAAGCAGGAAACTTACTGTTTTTAAGGACATCATAAAGGACATAAACGATAAACACAAAGAACGAATGTAACATGTTAAATAAGGTGGTGTAAAAGACGGTGCATCAACGGTGGTAAACTTCCAAGTCAATGACATTATTTTTTTTTCTACAGACTTTAAAACTTTTATTTTATTTCAATTGAATTATATATTTGAACACTTTAGAACACAAATCGCCTTGTTTGCATTTACAAAAACCTTCAGTTTAGCATACTTGGGTTCAACTTTACGCCTTCTCGACCATTCAAATTTCCGCACGTTATGAGGGTGAAGTAACAGCGACATTCATACAAAATGGCGGCCCCAAGCAATGCAACCCCAGAGCTAAATTCATCCAAATAATGTTTGTTTCGTGCCTCTTTTTTTCTCAAAGATCATTACAAAATTGTCAGTTTCTCTGAGAAGAGTTGGTAGAAGATTCAGCTCTGGAATGTTCAATTTGACCAATCGGCTTCGTATGGATGCCATCACTCCTGTTCAAAGTTCACACACAAAGCTAATACAGATCACGCTCGGAAATGCAAAACAAGAGTTAAAAAGACCCTTCCCATGTCCTTTTTCTCAAGACTGCAAGGGATAAGGTGTTCCATGAACTCTCTCGTTTTGAAATTGTTTTATCTCTTTCCTCTTCTTCTTCTTCGTCCTCAATTCCCTTTATATGGGGTGAGGCCTAATGGTACCAAGATGCAGCTGCCCCACCTTTTGTACAATACTAATCCACTGCCCTCTATCCTCAGCCAACTCTGTCCACTCTCCTGCCACCCCCATCTTACCGACATACCTCCTCACACAATCTTCCCATTTCAGCTGAGGTCTACCACTTTTCCTCCTACATTGCTTCCTCAACCTAAGGAATATGAAAAAGTTCTCACCCATTAGTGTATTCTCAGCTGGACAGTTATGATATTCTTCTTGGACCCATACTCTTGAGCAGAGCATTGGAACTGCTAAAGCAATTTTTCCTTGGCTATTTGGCACGATCCTGAACGGGTCACCACTCTGACCATTTCTTGGAGCACAGTTGTGCCAATGATGCTGTGCCTCTCTACCAGTACTCTGGTACTCATTTCACCGACCTCAGGAGGATGACAGGCTGAGTCAACCCCACCTGGTGTTAATTCAGCAGCCAACAGGGCTCAAACTCAGGACCATGGAATCCCAAACCAGCCATCATAACCACGAAGCCAACACCAGGCTTACAGTTATGATATACATTGTGTTTTTCAATGTGGGCTCATGTCAGTGCACAGTGAAAGCACGTGAATGTCTTAATACAACTGCTCAGCAGCATTTCTCTATTAAATAGTACCTGTACTGTGTCATACTCGCATGTATATACACAGCAGTCTCGTTGGTCTCGTCGGTGCAATGAAAATCTGTTATACCAGGTAACTTGCCCCCGCGTTAAGAAGAATTGTTAACAACAACAAGATGGATCTCATTTGGAATTCAGAGGATTCAATGTTTACTGTCACGTAAGAAGTGCTAGTCCAGAAATGAGTGACCAGGGTTAAATCAAAAGTAATTTGTGACAAAGGAGTTTTAATTACTTGGATAAAGAACCACTTTCCCTCATTTAAAATTATGGGCCAAATTATTAAAAAGGTTTTGCAATCACATTTGTGTCTGATAGGGTGGTACAGAGAGGTAGTACATTTACCTGTACTCTTGAGCTGTTTTGTCTGGATTTGATACCCAATCCGACTGATTTGTCGGACAGACGTTAAGTTTGGTTCATCCATTAAGTTTGGTTCATCCATTAAGTTTGGTTAAGTTTGGCATTAGGCAGTGCATGGATGTTAAAGATGTTACCTTGCCTTATGATCAGGGCCGGATTTATGCATGGGCAAGCTGGGCAGTTGCCCAGGGGCCTCCACAACCAGGGGGCCTCCACATATTTCATGAAAAAAAAATTGTAAGGAAAAATGTATTTGTGAGTGCCTGAATGGTAGTTGGTAGTTAGTGGAACAGATATAAGATATTCATCTTATCTCATTCTCTCTTTTATATAGAAGTTCAGATTCTTTGTTCTTGAATAATATACTTTATGGATGACTGTAAATATGTTTTGTCACCTTTTTAGTATTCTAAAGTAGGGTGGGCCTCCACCACTGAAGGCTGCCTAGGGGCCACCACATGTCTAAATCTGGCCCTGCTTATGATGAAGAGTGTGTGTTTTTACTGGTAACTTGAAGAAATTACGAAATCCTGTCCCCTACATTTAGTTGAAGGCCAGACCTTGGGAGCAGGTTCGTGAAAGACTCGGGTGAAACTTTTTCTCTGGGAGTAAAAGAGGCCATAAATGAATTAGTATTGTCATCGTTTTGCAGACACAGTTAGAGACTTGTGTGGGAAATATGTCAGAAAGTTCTCTACATTCTCAGGTAATTGGAAATTATTGTGGTGTGTATATATATATATATATATATATATATATATATATATATATATATATATATATATATATATATATATAACAAGGAAGCAGGTAGTTTTGGGGTTATTGAGTGTTTTAGGATGAGAACCTAAGTATTAGAAACAAAGATGGAGTTTTTGCACTCCACCTTGCCATTTTCTGTGTGAGTCATTCATCCATTTTACAAAGAGGAGGGATATATGTCAAACATAGTCCTAGTATGCCTGGTGTTGGCTTAATGGTTAGGGTGGTGGGCTTAGGATCCGTGTATCCTGAGTTCAAATCCCACTCGGCTGTTGAATTAATACCAGGTGGGGTTGACTCTGCCTGTCATCCTTCCGAGGTCGGCAAAATGAGTGCCAGCATGCTGGTATCCTGTGTCGGAGTGGCGACCCGTCCAGGATTGTACCCAATAGCCAAGGAGACTGCTTCGGCAGCACCAACGCTCTGCACAGAGTATGGTCCCAGTGGATGGATGGATGGATAGTCCTAGTGAGGTGCCTGCAGGTCTTGGTGGTTGGGGAGGTTGGCGAATATGAAGAAAAAAGCAAACAGTTGAGACATTTGGTAAGTTAAGCTTTTACAAGCCATAAACATGGTGCACTGAAGGTTTTTGTTTAAATGTTTCTAAACAGAATGAATCACGAGTGAGGAAATGGCCTTTTCTGCTCTTTAGAAGCATTCATGGAGGTGACTCCCTAAGCCAAACATGAGACACATCCAAAGCACCGCTGTGTGAAAGGCATAAGGTGTATCCGTACTCAAATCTTTGCTTGGAATTGGCTGCTGATTTTAAAGGAAACAAAATTGCAACAGATGTCATTAACTTTTTTTCCCTCATTCAAATAGGCCTACCCTTTCAACATCTGCCAGTTATGTAGACGATCCACCGGAAAATAGACCTTCAAACCTTTCAATGGGAACCCTGTTCACTTTGAGTCCAAATAGAGAAAGCTCTCTCTTTTTTTTTCTTTTTTTTTTCAAACCCACACCCACTAAATTGCCCACATTTACATCACCACACTGAAAACAGTTTTTCAAGAGCAGAACATGGAAACAAACCACAAACAGTGGTTTGTCTAACGTAAAGTAGGGTGAGGCAAAATGTCCTTGTCGGGAGTGGTGGAGCAAGATGCTGCTCCCCCACCCACCTGCACACTCCCGTATACTCATTCAGCTCCTCAATACTGTTGTCTCTACCTTATGACAGAACCCTCTCCCATGTAGATGTTCAGAATACCGATCTTAGCATAAAACCAGGACAGAGAATGTTGTACGGAGAAGGGGGGTTGGGGTGGGAATTCTGTCCCACCTTCCCAACCTTTGTCTACACAGGCAAATATACACCAATACAGTTTAATTAACTTTCAAAAGTTTTATTCAAACACTTATTGAGTTGTTTTGTATTTTAAACATATTAAACAGATACAAATATCATATTCTTATTTTCCCCTTCCCATATTCCTCCTGACCTAAAACAATATGCATTTATAATCTGCACCTCCCTTCTCTAATCCCTAAAAAAACACAAGTTGATCAGTTTTACACTTATCCTTTTATGCATTATAAGCTGTTGCCTCTTTCTTTCATAAGTGGTTCTGTGTCATTATTACATGAATGCTTGTGTGAAATGTTTGTGTTATGGTGGGATGTAGTGCAGGCTAGGCAGCAGGAATTGCTTTTCCTTGCATTTACACAGTACAGTATTTCCTTATATTTCTTCATGTATAAAGCTTCTCAAAACTTTAAACAAAAACATTGCTTTTGACAGGTTGTTGAAAATGTGTTTATGCACCATTGTCCTATATGTAATCCTTGTAGGTTTCTCCATTAGCCTCAATCAATGGAAAAATGATGCATTCCACAAACTTTTGACTTCTGTTAATAAAAAGAGAAATGGGGAAAAATTCTGAGATTAATAACTTTGCAATCTGTGGTCTTTTTGATGGTGGAAGAAAATGTGTAACTTGATTGCTTGACATGATCATGCAAGACCTCGTGAATATTCTGCATTCACGAATGTCATTAGTAAACTGTTGTCATTAAACACACTTTTGGGGATTTGAATACGGGGTCCCAGTGTGAAGAGAAAAGTGATCATATGAGAACGCCAAGCAAGCAACCCAAAGTGTAATGATCTGGAGATTTTATTTTGCCTTTTCTTCTTTTTGGATATCCACAGTGGAGTTGGCCTGTTTTAATTACCCATCTGAGCACGAAAGGGTGCATTCCATAAGTCTGCCGATTGGGAGGTTAAGAATAGTCTCAGTAATACCAAACTTATTTTTCAATACATGAGTATATATGATTAGTAAGGGAATATCTTTTTTTCAAAATCAGGTCAGCTCAGGTATGGGAGCGTACGCCGGAGCAGCACGTCGCTACATTTACTTTCCGTCAGAACACCAGGGGCCTCCGTCTGGCCATCCCCTCGGAAGATGCCTGGCCCACCTCCATCTCTTGATTCCTAATCATATATACTTATTTAGTAGAAAATAAACATTGGCATTTCTTGGAGATCTTCTGGAATGCTCCTCGTAGCTCAAGATGTATACAAGTGTGGAACCTAAGGTTCAACGCCAACATAGTGTTAATTTGTCCAACATCTACTCTTCATTTATTTATGTAAAAGTTATATTCTTATATTTCCAAGACCTGTAATGATGGTGGTGTAAATATATGGATAAATATATCGAAACATATGGAGTGTGATGAGTACTCCCCCGATCTCCATTGGACATAGTCCTACACCAAAGCGTCACCTCCTACCCGGAGGCCTTGGCCCGGCAACTCTTTCAAACAGACAAATATTACATGGTTAACATCAGTTAAACATCAAACGGAGCTGTCTATCTGAATTTTAGGCTTATTTTACCCTCATCAGTACAGCATACCAAAAACATCTGACCAGCGATGACAACATTCGTCGTTTAAACATCAAACACACCTTTTGACTGTTATGGTGAGCATCGCCACAGATTATGTCTCACACGGTAACACTACATAATCCGCAAAGAACAACTGTTCATCTGCCACACAGACGATTGTTCCTGCTAATGCAAACCATTCAACCAAAAGGCAAGTGATGCGATTGGTGGGTAAATCGAAATGTGGAGTGTGACGAGCACTCCCCCGATCTCCATTGGGCATGCATATCGCTCCCGAACTCTCGTGTATTTCCATCGGACATAGTCATATATATATATATATATATATATATATATATATATATATATATATATATATATACATATATATATATATATATATATATATATATATATATATATATATATATATATATATATATATATATATATATATATATACATATATATATATATATATATATATATATATATATATATATCATAGAGCAGCCTGGTGTTGGCGCAGTGGTTAGGGCAGCGGCTTGGGATCCAAAAGGTCCTGAGTTCAAGCCCCGTTGAGCCACTGAATTAATACACCAGGGGGTTGACTCAGCCTGTCATCCTTCCGAGGTCGGCAAAATGAGTACCGGTGTATACCCTGGTTAAAATAGGTGTACCATATCCCTGTGTCGTAAGAGGCGACCAGGGTTGCGTCAGGAAGGGCATCCGGCATAAAACATGTGCCAAATCACTATGCGGATCATACGGATGATCCGCTGTGGCGACCCCGAACGGGAGCAGCCGAAAGAAGAAGAAGAAGAAGATATATATCATAGAGCAAAAGCTGCATGGGACATGGTGCCGGCACTTTCCATCAAAAACCATCAAATGTTTTACCACAAAAGGTTTGTTTAATATTTTAATTTCAGCCATTATGCCAGTGCTTTGGTATAGTCAGACTCTGGGTTTGCTGTCAAATCTTCCTTTGCACACATGAAATTGTGCCGGAGAGATTTTCCCAAAGGCTGCATCAAGCTTGTTCCAAAATTCCACCACTTCTGGCTCGGTACTTCATTGGCAGGGTGAGGCCTTTTCACACCATGTCAAGTATGCGTGTAAAAGTCTTCTGGAAAATCCACACAATTTCGATTGATAGACATTTTATTTTTTATCATACCCATGTATGTAATAATGCTTCGAGTATTGCCATCAAAAGCTGCTCATAAAGGAGCAGGGACTGAATATGCCAAAACATTCATAATTTCCACACTGACAACCAACGTTTCCCTTCTCACCAACCCAACCTGTTCCCAATAGGTGTTTGCTTTTGTTCATGAAATACGATTGATAACTGCACAATGCATGAATTATTTTGAAGCAAGCTGCCAGTGATGGTATCTCCAAACAATTGTTGGCTGTGGGCCTGTTGCCTCCAAGAGTTGCGAATGCTCCACAATCGTATGGGCCCAGTTAGCGAGTTTACATTCTCTCCTTTCATTCTCTCTTTCATTCTCTCCCATTATCTTTCATTCTCTCCCATTATCTTTCATTCTCTCCCATTATCCGAAGTGAGCGAATGATAAATTGATGGCTCTCTTGAATTCTAGCTCGACAAAAGCCAAATGTAGTTTTATGTTTTCTACCCATGTTCTTCATCTTCACAGTAGGGCATTGTTTGCATCATACAGAACACCTAGCTTTCAGAGGGGAAGTTAAGCTAGCAGCACTATCTGCTCAGAGTTGCTTGTGGGTGTTGAAAACCCCAGAGTGCCTTTCGAAAATGTGAGGTCATTGCATGCCGGTATACTGTTCACAGTTTACATTTCTGCCATATTTGAGGGATTCTTTGGCAGAACCTTGCAATATAATAGTGACCTGTCCAGTGTCGATTCTCAAGTAAGAAACACTCGTGACCGTTTGTTCGACATTCCCAGTTGAAATACTTTTTTTTTTATTGACGTTGAAGCACGCTGATGCCTTACAAAAATACGTGGGAAGACTAAGTAACTGACATGATTCTTAAGCCAGATACATTATTCACAAGCCTGGCAGAATGTGATTTTTATCTCCACCACCGAAGGTGGATGGAGGTGATGTTCCCCCCCCCCTTGGTTGTCTGTCTGTTTGCCTGTCTATGAGCAGGATATCTCAAAAAGTTGCGGACAGATTCGGCCGAAACTTGGTTGACAGGTTGGTTGTGTGGCAAGACAAAATTATTCGATTTTAGAAATGATCAGAATCCGAATCCAATTCCGAGAACTGTTTAAGTAATTCCTCACCACTGAGTGAGATTGGGCTCAAAACGAAACATGTATAAGAACGATTTCTCTAAAAGATACAGACGGATTCAGATGAAACATGGTGGACAGGTTGGGATTGCATCAAGGAGGAATCGATTCCATTTTGGTGAAGATTCGAATCCGGATGCGTGAATTTTGAAATTTAAAAAACGATTCTTCGCCATTGAGTGATGGTGCCAAAAACGACATATAGCATGATATTTCATAAAGTTTTGGACTAGTTATGACAAAACTTGGTGGATGAGTTGATTAGGTGACAAGAACAAGCTGATTCGATTTTGGTTAATGTCTGGATCCAGATACAGCCGATGTGTGGGATACAAAACGTAAACAGTTCAACTTGGCGGAGGTATGCGCTCTATCATTAAATCACATAACCTTTGGTTTTAAATCATTCTGTTCATTTAGCAGTGGCTAAAATATAAGAACAACAACAAAAACATTTTAGAAAAGTGAAAAATAAATCTTGGGTCTTTTCTTGCAGGTAGTGTGGTGTATTTATTTACTACAGCCAGCACTGCTGGCTGCAGATGAATACAGTTTTCACTGTTTAACCTCCTGCGAAGCATGTAACGACCTATGATGAATCAATGTTGTTTATTTTATTTTTTTTCCTAACGCTCTGTACAAGGGTAAGTAGAAGGAAATAACAATTCACACACACAATGTGTGACACAGAGTATATGGGTATTTCCAAAAAGCTGAAGCTTGTGGTGGAATGCCTTCAACAATAAACTATCAACTACCAGACAAGAATGATGAGAAAATGACTATGAGCAAAGACAAATACAAGAATGGACAAAATACAGAAAGACAAGAATTGTTTAAACATCATCAGGGGAATATTTTATGCTATATACGTACATGTGACATTTTGGGATGAGAAAGTTCTTGTAGGACGATTTAAAATTGTTCACCGAGGGCTGCGCTTTCACTGCTCCGTCAATAGTGTTCCAAACATTAGGACCATAAAATATCATTGTATTCATGGAGAATTATGTGAGAGTGTAGGGTAAGAACAAATTGTTGCAGGATCTGGTATGATAAGTGTGTGTATCATGTGAGTAAGAAGAAAAAGTGGAGGGAAATTGATTATGGACATACTTATGCCGTACTTGAATATCCCTGTGTGCGCAATTTGTTTTAATCATTAAGACTGTTAAGGCTAGCGAAAAGAGGTGTGCAGTGTTGTCCCGAGGATGAGAGAAGGTACAAATCCTCAAGGCTATTTTTTGAGTAACAATGAGTAAATGAAGCTTATTGTTGCTGGTGCGTGCCCATACAATATGCTCTTCCCACTTTTAACCCCGTGCACACGCTGCACGCTGAATGCTCTGCCCCGGTGCGTCCAATTTCGCAGATGTCAATACCTGCTTCACTCAGTGCATTTTTTTTTACACATTAATGTAATTCTAAAATTTTAACCATCATTTTGCTTTATGTTTCCTTTCTAAAATATTCAGCTATTAACGATGGAATTTTTTTTCTGTCTCTGAGTATGATCTGAAATTGACGTTATCAGCATTTACCGATTAAAAACAAGAGCGAGAATTGCTTTGCAATACACGTCCCCTACCGGTGTGATATTTTCGAGTCCAAAAAGGGTATAACTCTGTGGAAAATTGACGAAACGCCCTGAAACTCGAACTTGTTTCTGTAACTTATCACAATAAAGCCATGTACCAAGTTTCAGTTGAATATGTTAAAGGGTATGGGAAAAGAAGTCTGAAAAACCACAGGTGGGCGGAGGGATGGATGGACAGAGGGAGAGCAAACCTATAGTCCCCTCCGGTGAAACCGGTAAGGAACTAATAAAAATCATGCCAACCATAATTATTCAGGCAAAAGGTTATCTTTCTTAGAATTACATTATTGGGGCTAGCAACACCTGCTGATCCATGTTCCATAAAAATTGCGAATCGTTCATCGATTGGTCCTGATGGATCTTCATCGTGTAAACTAGTTTAGTAGTTGCAAGTGCACTCATGTGGAATCCTTCCTCTATCGCTGCCATAACTTTAACTGGACTAGTGAAGCTAATCATTGTCAATCTAAAAAGTGTATATTTCCCATTTATCATCCGATACTTTTATGATTACTTTTCTGATGGATATCAGTCTCTCAAAATAACTCCCTGGGAAGCCTGAGCTAAAGATTAAGGGCGAAATTTACGAAAGGTGTCGAAGAGTTACACCCTTGTGGAATCGCTAATCGTGCGATGATCACTCTTTTCAAAGTTAATCGCCAATCGCCAAAGAGTGATGATCTAATACGTGGTAAAAACCTAATCACAAGCGTTTAAATGACAAATAAACTTCTACATGTTGGCAAGGGCATGCTTAAGAGTGCATTTATGGAAGCATTGCATGCATGGCTTATAATTGGTAGTTTACATGGGACACTGAATATGGATGTGTGTCGAGTGCTTGAATTAGCTCAAGAGGAGAGAAATAGCGTAGTTTTCTGACGTGCAGTGAGAATCTTCAATGATAGATGCAATCCTCTGAAGAAGTATGACAACATCAAATTTGTGTGCCTTTGCCTTCTCGGAGGTCCCTGGCAGAGGATTTTGGGCACTCTGGGAAATGGCCCACCATCTTTTTTGAAATATCTTCCCATGCGAGCTGTTTTTTCTTATATGTGTCTGTGTCACTTCTCCTGTCTTGGATTGTTCCTTGGTGAACCTTGATTACTTTGATTAACCCCATTAGTTGCTCAAATTAAAAATTGTCCCCTCTTTTTGTTTTTTCCTCCGACAAATGTGTCATCGTTGGAACAGACAAACCAAAAATGGACTTATGCGAGGCCAATGCAGAGTCATTTAGGTGAATTGGTTAGCATTGCCATTGGTTAGTTAGCATTGAATCATATCTTCGGCAAGCAACGTAACTAATCGGCTGTTATCTCCCTTCATAAATTGCTATTTAGACGTGCAATTAGATGCGTGCGTACGATGGTCTTGTCATGATTTAAGGGTTTCGTGTGTGTTAACAAGATGCTCACGAAGCAATTTTCATAAATTTGGCCCTTATTGTCCCAGTTATTACCTCCGCGACAGAAGGTGGACAGAGGTTATGTTTTCATCCTTCGTCTGTCTGTCTGTTTATGAGCAGGATATCTCAAAAAGTTATCGACTGATTTGGACGGAATTTGTTGGACAGGTTGCATGTGTAACAAGGACAAATCGATTAGATTTTGGTGAGGATCTGGATCCAGAGTTGAATTTTAAGTGGATGCTTCAACATTGAGATTTGGAGCCAACAACAATATATTGTATAGCACGATATCTCAAAATGTTGTGAACGGATTATGACAAAACTTGGTGGATGAGTTGCCGATTGGTGGATTACAAGAACTTGGTGGATGACTTGTTGGATGACAAAAACAAGCCGATTAGATTTTGGTTAAGATCTGGATTTAAATCCGGCCCATCATTGGAATACAAAACGTAAATTGTTCAGCCTGGTCGAGGTATGTGCTCTACCGGGTGCTGTTCCAGTTGTAGCTGTATGAATGCTCACCTGTAGTGATACAGAGACCACTGTAGTTTGAATGCATGACATCACATAATCGATTGTGTCTTCGATATTCTAATCCTTCTTGTCACATACGGATAAGTTTCTCCACAAGTTTTAGACACTGTTGAGGAGCAAATTTTAACATTCTTCAGCATCAATTTTAACCTATTATATTTTTTCATGCATTTCACCGATTACATCCTCCTATCTCTGCTTCAATCCCTCTCGAGCTCACCTCCTCTACCCCACTCCTCCCATAACCTTCCTTTCATTCCCTCAAGGTTCACAATTGTCAATTTTTAGAGTGCCCAGCACATTATGACAAAGGTCTCCTTGTCTGTTAGCCAAACACATTCCAATGCAAATATTTTGTCTTGTGAAACAACACAGAAAAAAGCTAATGCTTCCTAATGTGGCGATCATGTCATTACAAAAGGGAGTGAATAATGGGAAAATCATATGTGTACATCAGCAATAGACCATTTGGGGGAAAGATACATAAGGATATGAAATAAGTACTTCAAATTTGTAGACGGTGCTGCTTCGGATAATGTTGACGATGACAGTCTTCCTGAATATCTGCTGCCAAGTTTTAACCTGGAGCCTTGCCTGCTTGGAGTTCACATCTGTGTTGCATTTGGGACCTTCCTGTGACATTTGGGCCATGTCTGCCATCAAAGTCTTATTTCTTTCAAAATAAAAAAGTGTTTTTTTACCCCAATTATTCATTGCAACCAGATATAATGCCACACAGGGACATAATGTCATACAAACTGAAAAGATCTCCAGTTGCCAATCATGTACAATGTTTTATGAGCATAATTGTTTCCTATTTGGTGAAAATTCGAGAAAGGTTTTTCGAATATTATTTTTATTTATTTTAGATATTAACACATTGCCCCGACAGTGTTGTTTTGTTTTCACTCTCTGTTAATGGAGCTAGGCTTTGAGCACCACTTGTTCCTATGCTTGACCAATGGGGTGAGGGGAGATGACAAAGGCACCAAAGGCAGATGTCAGGAAAGATATCAACTTTCAAAGGTCAAACCGTGATGGACCATTTCAGCCCTCTCTCTCTGGAGACTTATTATTTAACTCGTTTCTCTCTGTCCTGTGGATGTAAAACAAGCATAATGTCAGTGGATATGCCATCCCTCTGGGTTTAAAACGGTTAAAGGTTTGTGCAGCTGTGAGGGGCAGCAGTTCGTGAGCAACACTACCTCTCCAGACCCCAACCTCTCCCTCCCCCCCCCTATCAAAGAGAGGCAACGCGTGCGGCCAAACACTGCCAGCCATTGGCTGGTGGATGGTAATTCAAGGGTTGGGGAACATAGTACCCTCCACAAAGTGAGTTCTCAACCGACCACCTCCCATCCCCCAATCTTCCCTTCTCCTCATGCCTGCGCTAGTTCACTCCTAACTCAGCTAACTGGCTTGTTCCCAATTCTTCAGAGTGTAGTCTCTTTCACTTCCCTGGTTCTTGAAGTACCAATTGAGCATAATGGGTCATAGGGATGACTTAAGGCTCGTGTGCGTCATCCTTTTGAGCTTCGTTAACTTTCCAGGTAATCCTTCACTTTTCATGTGTGTGCAAGTAAAGTTGCAGAAATTAAATCAGTTTCATTGTCTCAGTTAAACATAATCTATCACTCTAATTACAACTTTGTTCAGTTTTTGTGAATAATGCTTAACTTACAAGCAACGTGAATAAGTTGTACACCTTTGTAATATTGTTTACTTGATTATACTTTCGAGATATTCACGAAGCAAGCACACACACCTTATTTGGATTGTTTATATTAATTTATTTATTACTTTGTTTGATAAGTCCACAGCCTTCAGCCGTCTTTCATAATCATCGTTTTGTTCCTTTTCTTTGTTTCTCCTTTTCTATTGTGATTTCATTCTGCTGGCAGGATGCATTGCTCAGATGTCATAATTTATTTGAAAGCAGCAATATATTTAGTACTTGCAGCAGAGTATCCTGATTTTGTTTTGATGTGCTTCTTCGACCGTGTGGACTTAGCCAGGTATTAAAAGATTTAAGAGGCTGTATTTTCAGCTGAAAACCAAGCCAACAAGGACAGGTTGTGACCCATCTTTATCTCAAAGGCAAAACTTCAGTTAGACCAATAAGTTATTGCATTTCGCTGCAACTGAACCAATTCTGAGTTTGGATTTAACCACTACTTTGTCATCCTTAATTTGAATTCAGCCACCATTCAGCAATTCTATTTTGCCACTACGATCCTTAAATTGCATTCAGATGTATAAATCTGGCAATCCTTCGTTTGCATGTCACTGTATCTCTGAACTTTCCCTTCCCTGTTTTCTAGAAGAGTCCTCATGTTCTCAGCATTACTCACTAATGTCGATGCAGATGAGCCACAACAATAATTGTTGTTGCTTTGTCAGAAAACACAATTGTACCCTGACTAATGGAATGGAATACTGGACAAATAAATTAAGACTTTCAATCGATGTTATCATTGTTGAACATGTTCTGCACGTAATTACGAAAAGGATGAGTGATTATAAAGAAAGTCTCAAGAAGGAGCACGATTAAATCAGATATCAATTTTTGGCAGAGGATTAACCAAAGGTTATTATTCAGTGCTTGATACTGACCTGCTGATGCAATTGCTGTCCTTGGGGGGGGGGGGGGGGGGGTTGGTCAAATCAGAACAACACCATAAGCCTCATTACATATTGGCTAAAATTATTATTATCCTCTTTATTATTTGATTAATTTAGGTGCATTTGTAACCTCAAAAAGTTGAATTATTTATGTTGCTGCACTCATGTTGTGTTAGTATAATGATCAAAATGCTATTACAGTTTAGGCATTTTTTATATGATTATGAGCACAAGAGTGGAAATGTAAAGAATGCAGTAATTCACTGCAAACTAGACTCTTTGACTTCTAAACAGCCTTTAAAAACAATGTTTGGGTGGTCAAAATTACTCATAATGAGAAACTTAAGAAACATGCTTGGTTAAATTCATCTCGTATTTTATCCCCTGGTTCCTTAATAGCTTCAACTGAGAACAAGGTGGAAGGGTGCTGCGGGGCTGGAATAACATGGGCCTCAGAGACTGGTCGGTGTTCCGATTTACCTCTGCTGGAGGGCGCTGAAGAGGATCAAGGGTGCAGGTAACATGGTTTTCTTATGAAGCAAACATATGACAACCACAGAGTTTATCCCAAATTTGGTGCCTATTAAATGAAACACTAGGAACTTGTTTGCAGTGATTAATTTTATGAATCAATGGACTGAGACATTTCAGAATCACATAAAATGCAATTGCTTCAATGAGGCAATTTCCACATCTCACTCTTGCAAAGGATAAAATGAATACATCAATTTTGTTAAATAATATCATGTATGACATAAATGGTACTTCTGGGCTGGGCAGAGGTATGTGCATGCACACACCTTTGAGCTGTCTCATCTTGGTTCAAATCTCAACTCAGCTATAAACTGTCAAACTTGGTGTTCCACGTACCGAACGATTCATCCATGTGTGTGTGCCTTGGATTGACGTTAAACTGGGCATCCCATGTACTGGCAATAGTTGACGGACATGACCGATTCTCATGGTGTTTTTTGCGAAGAGTCGGCAAGATTTTGCTGGCATCACGAACACATTACAAGTTCCTGCACTTTCAATCGAGTGTCAGGCCCAGCAAGCCACTTTGTGAAGGTTAGAACACAAACGTTCCCAGGCTGACCCCAGCAGAAGGTGGGATTAATTGGAGCTGTTAAAATAGTGCTTCCTTCTTGACTTCCATTGTCAACTAGGAGGGCACTCGGTAGAACGCATACCTCTGCCACGTAATGTCTGATGCACGAGAAAATATCGGGTCCAATACATTTTTTGAAATATCATGTTATACAGTCCCGGTGGTTCCTGATTCATAGGGGAAAGTTTTAAAAGTTAGATTTATTTTTGACCACAAATGCACGTGATTACAGTTTCATAAAAATGCTTACAAATATATAAAAAGACAACAGCAGGTACCATTTCAAATTGTTATTTGCACAAACACACAAAACTTTTCAAATGATAATGATTTAAAATTCAGTTATCTCAGTTGAGTCATCTGAAGACCACACAGGTGTGAGGGTGTTGATAAGTCATGTACCGAAAGGAAAGCAGGTGAGGATCCTGATGAGTCGCTCACCGAAGGGGATGTAGGAGAGGCAGGAGACACAGGCAAAGCATGCGAGGGTGTTAATGCTCCTGCGGCTCCTGAGGTGGACGGACTTGGGCAGAAAAAAATCCGTGATCGAGAGCTGCCTGGCAGATTCTCGCAGGTTTCGATGTAGCTCCTTGTATGGGAGCATCACATTATTCAACCCTCTTGAGATTCATTAATGCTATCAGCCTCTTGGTAATTGACCGCATGTCCTGGAGCATCTCACCCAGGAACTTGACCATAAGTTTTGACCTTGACTCCTCTTCCTCCTTTTCACTGTACGCTTCCTCTTCCTCTTCGGAAACCTTTGTAATGGCTCCCAACTCTTCCTCGGTGAGCTCCTCAGTATGCGAAGCAATAAGAGCATCCGACTCCTCAGGCTCCATGTCGTCAAAGCCTTCCCCTCCCACCTTCCGTGCCAACCCGGCAATTTCATGCCTCTCCTCCATGTTGTCAGACAAGCCTCTGAAGTTCTTCACTGCCTGTGGCCACAGGTTGTCAGTAGGCATTGATGGTGTAGGCTCTCACCTCGTCCAGTGATGCTTTGATTGCACCAATGCAGTGAGATATGTTGAACTCCTTCCAACACTGCCCGATGGTGAGCACTGGGTCAGAGTCCATCACATCCAAAATTCAGCGAAAGGTGTGGCTGGTATAATAGGTTTTGAAAGTGGAGATTAACCCTTGGTTGAGCGGCTGGATCAGGGAGGTGGTGATGGGCAGCAGATACATCACCTCGACATTCGGGTGAACCACCTTCAGATCCCCGGGGTAGCCAGGAGTATTGTCATTGAGAAGGAGAACTTTGAATGCAAGGTTTGCTTCTGCTACGTACCTCTCCACCTGAGGGATGAAACAGTTGTGGAACCAGTCCATGAAAATTGCTGCCGTTACCCACGCCTTCCTGTTGGCCCTCCAAAACATGGGCAGCATATGCTTGTTCTTGCTTGTGAGAGCATGTGGATTCAGGGAATGGTACAGTATCATATGCAGTCCCCTTTTGCGTTTGTGCAGAGGAAAAGAGATACCCGGTCCTTTGCGGCCTTGAATCCTGATGCTGTCCCCTTGTGCTTCGAGATAATAGTTTGCGTTGGCTTCTTTTTCCAGAACAGGCCAGTCTTGTCAGCATTGAATACCTGCTCTAGTAAGTACCCCTTCTCCTCAATAAGCTGTGCGAGTTGAGCAGGGAACATTTCAGCCGCTTCATGGTCCGCAGAGGCACATTCACCTGTCAGTTTGATCTTGCCGAGACCGAAGCGCTTCTTGAAACAGACAAACCATCCCCTGCTTGCTTGGAATGGACTGGGGCCACTTGTACCAATGTGACCCTCACCAGCCAGATGTACATAGATATGTGTCACCTTTGCACAAATGAGAGGTCCACTTCATGGCATGTCCTTCTGTGAATTGTCCTCAATCCATACACTAAGAACCTTCGACATCCTTTCTCCATGGACATCCCAGACGTGGGTGACCACTTTGGTGATTGGTGCAGTGCTCACCGCAACACTTTCTCAGATCACCTTCTCGTTCTTCCGCATGTAGTGAACGGTGGATTTGTTTACTCCATACAATCTGCCCACAGAGGCCACACTCTGTCTTATTGACAACCTGTCCAGCAGCTCCACTTTTTGACTCAGGCTCATCACTTTCTTCTGCCTCTTGGCAGCTGATGCATTTCTGGCACAGGTCTTACGCTTGGGAACCATGTTTGATCAATGAGCAAATGAATGGAATGAGAGGCAAAACACCAGTCAAACCAGCAGGATGAGAAGAATGATTGAGACCCAGGACATGCTTCACATAAGTAGTCATGTGGGTAGCTGCGGGAGAGGTGAATAGTCTGCCCATTGTTTTGTGGGGATTTTGGTGGATGCTAACATTTTATGCAGCAGTTGGTAGATGTGGTGAAACATTTTAATTGTGTAACTTGTGGGTGATGAAGTTTTACACAGCAGCTGGTTATAGATGCGGTGAAGTGTCTTTATAGCGCAAATGGTGGAACAAGCCGCGCAGCTGGGTTTTTAGCGTGAATCGTGGTACGTGCCGCACAGCTCGCTTATAGCATGGCTGGTGGAAGATATGTTGTAGAACTTTTATCTGTGCGGCTTGTGGAAGATATGCTTTTGTGTGCATGACTGTTCAGCATGTACATACAGCTCGCTTATAGCGTGGCTGCTGGAAGATATGTTTTAGAACCGTGTTATGTGTGTGGCTCGTGGAATGTTTTTTTCACCCGCAAAAAAACACCATGACACGAAGCACAGGGCAGCGAATGTTGAAGCAGATCGCATATTAAAAAACAGCAAATATGCGGGGTCCGCAAATAGCAAATCTGTGAATAGCGGCGTCCAACAGTAGTTGGATTTAATGATTTTTCAATTTGCTATTCATTAATCTTAAGATTTATATTTTCACACCATTCTTTATCCATAAGCATGGTTAACTCGACTGAAATCTATTTTTGTCCTTTAAACTTAAGTTCACATTACCAAAGCATTTTTTGTTAACCCGGTTAACTTAATTAGTACAATAAATACAAAAGAAAGGCATAAAGCACTATTACTATGGGGGGCTCATTTGACCGTGAACACTTCCCAAAAGCTTGTTGCAGAGGTCTCATGATCATCATCAGGCAATTTTCAGTCCATTACAGGACAAAGGCCTTCCTCAACTCATGTTGGGTTGTATTGGAGAGAAAGTTTGGGGAGGAATTTTAGAATTTGGCAATGGTGTTAGCGATAACTCACCTACTCTTCAACAGTCATTGCTGGCATACTGGTCCTCCTGTTTAATGTCCTCCCAATGGACGGGTGCACATACTGATGCTTTGCCCTGCGTGCGAAACACCCCGGTGAGAATTTATAGGTGAGTCAAGATTCGAACCCAGACGAGACAGTTAAGAAGTGAGTATACATACCTTTCAGCTCTCCTGCCAGCCCAGTTTTATGATACTAACGTATTATTATCCTTGCCAAAGCAGAGGGTATTGCATTTGGGTTCATTTGTTTGTTAGTTAGTTTGTTTGTCTGCACAAAACGTTAGTGTTTTTCTCCACAACCGCTTATCGGAATGAGACGAAAATTTTCACCGTCGGAGCGACTACTCATGTGGAATGTTTTATTGTTAACAAAGACGTCATAGGTCACGTGGTGTGGCAGCCATGTTGGAAAAATGGAAAAACTTTGGACCTCTGCATCTCTGAAACCATACCAAGGAAAATATTGAAACTCGGCACATAGCAAGTAATCCTCATGGGGAATAGGTGTGATTTTTTTTTTAATGTCAAAGATGCCTTCGTTATGACATCATAATTGCATATGTAGAACGCTACATCTGATCAGTATGAAGGGTCATCTAAGGGTCAAGTTTTTTTAAGGTCATCTAAGGATAAAATGGTTCACAGAAAAAAATGATGATGTCATCGGTCACGTGATTCAGCAGCCATATTGTTGTTTTTTAAAAACTTCAAAAATCTTCCTCTCTGAAGTAGCTCAACTGATTGAGGCGAAACTTTACACGTATGACTGCCGAAACATGAGGAACAAAAGGCTTACAAATATGACATCATAGGTCACATGGTTTGGCAGCCATATTGGATTTACCCTAAAACTCATATTGGATTTACCCTGAAACCGATAAAAAAACTAACAGCTTGGCTGGACAGATCGAGGGGAAACTTCACACAAATGTTCCCGAAGCCTGGGGCCACCAGTGTATTCACAAAAAAATTGATGTCACGTGGTCTGCCGGCCATATTGAATTGAAGAAAAATATAAAATAATGTTTTCTCTGTAATCGTCTATTCAATCGATGTGAAACTTCACAATTATGTTCTCGTAGTGATGGGGAATATATGTTTAAAATTTCAACCTGAACGGACACATGGTCTGGCAGCCAGAAATATTTAATTATTTATCTTGGTTCTTTTCTATTTATTTATTGTTTTTTTTAATAAGGCTCACTTGGCTGTGCCTGGATTGGTTTGAGCAGTGATCTTCACTATTTTTAGAGGGGGGCCACTATTGCCTTCAAGACATCAGTGAGAGCTGCCACACTGCCTGCAGGACTCCATAATGGCTTATATTTGACCCTGCCTTCACATACTCTTCTTCATTGTAGTGAACTGGACTGCAGGCAGAATTATTTGGATACTGCAAGCCATATCCTGAGTCGTTATGCTACTTTTATACTTCGCATTGGAACACTCATTTTAAACCATTGTGTCAATTTGATGGCATTTATGGCGGATTATGATGGGGGTGTTTTCACATTTGTGTATTATCGGCCGCACGTCGGGGGCTGCACTTTAGGCCACCAGGGGCCGCCAATGGCTCAATGGCCGTGCAATGAAGAGCAGGGGGTTTGAGGGTAAAGGATTAGCAGCTGAAATGCAAATCCTGTCCAGGTTCCTCCTGATGACTTCGTATTTGCTTTTGCTTATTTGAGTTCCTTCTGATTACTCCAATGCAGGACTGTACCTATTTGGTCTTCCATTTGATTTTATTTGAATTTATTTTAATCCTATTCTAGATTCAATTGAATAATAATAAACGTCATAGGTCAGGGTCAGGTGTCCGATCAAAGTGGGGTTGTATCAAAGCAGGACGTGTTGGCAGCAGTGATAAAGTGGCAGTTGTAATTATGTAACACACCAGTACACAAACGCCACACAAAATACACCACACAAAACTACACAAACACTGCACAAAACAAGTCCTGGCGAAGGTCTGCAATCTCTGATTGCTCTTTTACTTGTTTATCTTGATTTCCAATTTTTACCACTGATGTCATCACACTAAACTGCTGTCATTATGGCATTTTTTTTTATCTCATTAATGATGGCGTAATGTTTACTTTTAGAATAATTTTAAAACTATTTTATTATCAGAGAAGAAAAACCTTTAATGGATAATAAAATAACCACGTGAAAAATCCTATGATACTCAGAACTATAGATCCATGATATAAACATAAAGGTTATAATATCTTTTTTAAAGTTCAATTTCCGCATATCGGTTCTCTCTTGGACGTGCAACTGGCTCTGTAATATCACCCAATGCAATTCGAATGAGATAGGCATGCCATCAAATCTGAAGAATATGTGAAGGGATGCTCCAAATGTTCTATAAACAAGTTCCTTTTAATAGTCAGAGTATGCCAAAAAATATAGGGAAGCATTTTATAAATATCAAATACATTTGTATGTTGACTTACAAGGTACTCATGATATACTTATGTACTGAAAAATAAAAAGGATGGTGTCTTGGACAATTGTGAGTATTTCATTCGAAGAACCTTTCAAATGCCCCTCAAATGCCTGAGACACATGTGCAGCAGATGAAAGACAACAGTGATCCATCTGTAAATATCATCTAACCTATTTGCCTTCTTGCAAACTGAAAAGTCAGGATTTCTCTGTCTGTCTTCCTTACATAAGTCCTATTTTTTTCAACTATATACAATTGCTTTTTGAAACTCGATACCTCTGCCATATGCTGAGCGTGTTGAAGTTGAAATGTATTTGTCCTTTAAAAAAAGCACACTGGCAGAATGTATTTGCCAACAATGCCTTTTCCACATGGATAAAATCATGGTTGCTAGGATGTTGTTGACTGTTTCAGAGAAATGGAAAGGACATTGCAAAGTAAAGTCGGAAGTGGAATGTGAGCACGGATTTTCAATTTGAGCCCTAATTTTATTAGCCCATCCACCCGCGCAGCAGGAGGCAGGGTTTTTCAATTGTGTGTGTGTGTGTGTGTGTGTGTGTGTGTGTGTGTGTGTGTGTGTGTGTGTGTGTATAGATTTGTAGATAAAACATTTGCAGGAGGTAATATAGTCTACCCTACAGTCGATCAAAAAAGAGAGCATTGGTCTGTAAAGGAAAATCAATATTCATGTTTTCTTTCAAAAAATAAACTAAAAAAGAACAAAGTAGTATTAGATTTATCATAAACAACAATTTCTTCCTCATTTAGCAACAAGATACTCCAGCATACCCAGTGGGGATACCCAAGGGTTCAGATCTGACCCCTTTCTTGGCAAATTTGTTCCTGCACAGGCTCGAGTCTGATTGGGTTCAGAACATGTGCAGGAATAAACTAACAACTGCACGAAGGTGTAGAAACCTATTGATGATTTACGAGCATTTAATGATGGGTTTGTATTTGATCAGCTTAACCATATCTCTCCAAAATAACTGGAATGAAAAAAGGAAAACCAAACTCACACTTCATTCGTTTTTGGAATTAAAAATCCATTTATATATAATGGAGCAAGCTTATGTATGTACTAGCAGAGTATTATTATAAACAGTGCAAAATGTTACACAATGTGTAAGCACATGAACCGTGCTTCCCAATTGTCAAGGGTCACTCACCTGCATTTGATTTTTCATTTATTTATTTTCATTTACAGATGCTTTCCAACGGTTCTGTGATTTTTCCTGGTGTCTGTTGGCACACAAAATTACCGTGCTTCCCCATTGTCTCGGGTCACTCACGTGCATTTTTTTCGTTTCTTTTTTTCATTTATTTCTTTTCATTTATTTATATTTTCATTTATGGATGTTGTCTGATGATTCTGTAATTTTTCCCGGTGTACCGGCTTCAATGTTCATCAGCACAAAAAATTTCAGCTTCTACATCACCCAGAAGGTACTGATCTTTAATATCAGTCAGTCAGTCAGTTAGAAAGAGCTTTATGTATTCGATGATTGTATGTATGTATCAACTTCTTCTCCAAGAGGATATGACCGAGAAAGCTTAAACTTTCAGGGATTAATGAACCCTGAAGTTGTGCATGTGCAAGTTTCATTTAATTCCATCAAGTTTTGAAAAACCAATTGTTTTTTCACCCATCTTGGCATTTACTTCCTTTGGGGTGAGGATGGGTGAAATTGAAATTATCTGAGCCAGATAACCACACTGTATTATATATGCCTATAATCAGTATGCATGTTTTCACTTCATATAAGTAACAGGCTTAATTTTATTTTTGGGAGCGATCAAGGAAGTGGTCTGTTGCCTATACACTGCCTAAATAAAGAAATATGTCAGAAGAACATGTTGCACCCCCCCTCGACCCTGATTTTTTTTTTAATGCTGTGAACAAATTTTGGTGTAAAACGGGTGATGAAAGTTGTGGTCAAGTTTCATTAAAATCACATGTTTGGTTCAAGCGATAATGACTGAAGTGTTTCTGGATTGACTGAATGACTGATGACTCATTCATTCACTCACTCATTCACTCACTCACTCACCTATGGATACTGCTCGATCACACAAGCTCAATGGACTTTAGTCCAGTGAGCTAATAATTGGGTCAAAATGTTAAAGGGCAAAGTCACAGTCAGTACAAATAGGTTTTGTTAGCCCATCCACCACATGTCAGCATGAGATGGCCGAGTTTTATAATCGCTTCTGTCTTTATTTATTTATTTACCATTTGAGCTTCAGTGCGTCTGTCCAGGGATAACTTTTTTTTAACCAAGTTTAGCTTGAGGACAAAGCAGGCATGGATGGGCTTTGCATTTTCAGATGCTTTCTAGTTCTAATTTGTGTCAGAAGCATTTTAAAATGCTTCAGACAACTTTTGCATCATGAGAAACAATTTAAGTTTTTAAAAATAAAAAAAGTTGAAAAAAAACCTTTTTACGTGATTTTGTAATATCCTTATAAATAACCTACATATTCCCAAATAATTGTTCTACTCCTCTTTTATCCTGTTTTTCACTAGCCATGCTCATCAAACATCTTGTTCCTCACACATCCGGTTCCTGTGTCCTGTTCTTTAAAGCTCTAATTTCATGTGTCCTTTTAATCTTTTCTGGGTATCCAGGATATCACAGGAGCAGTGCTGCCAGGCCTCCCTGCAGGAAGCAAACTGCCAATCAGGGTTATCAGCAGCTCAAAATGGTGGCACCTGCACTGCCATGAACCTGGATACCTGCGGACAAGACCATTTTAAGGTAATATAAACATGTGGAGCTGATACTTGATGTGATGACTAAGTTTAATAAAACATACTCAAGTTGGCAACGTTAGGATATGTAAGTGATGAGGTTTTTTTTTTAATTCTCACTACTTGGATTTAAAGGCAGGATTTCCAAATGCTTGGATTTAATCAGCAACCCAACAAGAGGAGGCTGACTCAGATAATCAAAAAATAAAATTGATGAATATCTCACCATTCAAACAATTACATTCTCTTTCACCTATTTTGTACATGAATACATGGCTCTCTGACTTGGATATTGATGCAAGACTTTTCTTGTATTTACAGCGCTGTTGTGACTGCTGCACCTTAGGTATTGATGCTCAAAAACGTGGTCACAGCTGTACCACACTCCCTGCACTGGGTTACCCTTGCAGTCATGTCTTCCACGCCTGCTGCCAGTCTGAAGTTCTTCCTGGTGATATAACTCATGTTAAACCAGACTTGCATCATCAAGAAACTCACAGAGATGTGTACAAAGAGACTGGGGCACCTGGAGTTTATTCCACTGAGCAACCACCAAAATGGGAGCAGACGAAGTGGCCTTCGGTTGTGCAGCAGTCCTATGTGACTCTAGTCTCTACTGAGGAAGATGAATTGACAGAAGATACAGAAAACAGTATTTCTGAAGAATCTGCTGAGGACCACAATCCTCTAGAACCACGTGGACCACGTGAACATTATGAAACGAGCCCTCTCATTGGCCAAGATGTTCGTGAAATTCAAGAAGATCCATTGACCACAATAGAAACTCCTATTTCCCAAGAAGCACAGGTATTACAGCAATCACATGATTCTTATGATCATCAGGAACCTCCTGATGTAAGTGACTCTCAAGAATATCCAACCTATGATCATCGTCCTGAGGCTCATCAACCAGATGAAGCTGAAAGAAATCCAAGAAGACAAAATGTACCTCACTCTTACACAAGTCAAACCTCTCAAGATCCTTCTGCCAATGAAGAATATGAGTCAGATGATCAAATTCCTCTGCAGCTTCAAGAACCATTTCAAGATGAAGATCACAGATCAGGAATGTCAAGTGATCAACACAACACCAATCAACATCTGGGTTCCCAGTGGTCTCAGGAACGCAGTCATCACAGTTTTACTGAAACTGATACACGATATGAAGCACAAGTTTCCCAATGGCCAGATGAAGTCGAGACACAAACCATCACACAAGGTCAGGAAGTGTCATGTTATACTCGAGGCAATGCAAAGTAAATGGAACAAGTGAGGAAATAAAATGAGTGATAATATAACTCACTTTGCATTTATTTGAATCAATTGTTATCCAAGACATTGATTGATAGAAATGAATGATTCCACTGGAAAGAAATTTAGCTTAAAATGAGTAATAATAATGCTATTCTTTAACGACCATTCTTTTTCACATGTTTGAACTTTATCAAACTCAATTTTAAAAAGTAAGAATAAGTAAACAAGAGGTCACAGTGAAAAATGTGTAATTTCCATGAAATTTTGACACAACTTTTTACAAGTGATATGTACAGTAATTCGTTTTTGAGGAGCCTGGAGAATTGGAGGGAAAACTGGTCTCTGTTAAACTCAAAGTGTTTTAAGAGGATTACCATCTGATGTAGTCATTTGCTACAGGGCATGAGTCTGAAGAAGAAGAAAGTCTACAAAGCTCTGTGCAAGGTTATCAGGGTAAAATCAATCAACAACAAATTTGCTTCAGCAAACATCTAAGCCGCTAAGGCAAAATAGCTTTGTGGTGGGTTTATATTTCTGAAGGTACAAAGTGCTAATCCAGCACTGATTCTTTCTGTAACTTCAGGAGAAGGAGAAGATTGTGTTGAAATGTGTGACAATGAGGAAGATGATGGCTATTGCATTTGCGACCCTGGTTATGAACTTCTGCAAGACACCTGTGGAGGTGGGATACCCCCACAAATGTTGAAGGGACCATAAATTTGTTATGTATGGCAAAATTGTGGAACTTTTGAACCTCTCTCCTGCATGCAACATAAATGCCCGACCTTAAATCCTTCCCCTAATTACTCATATCTCTTACCAACCTCCATTCTCTTGTCTCACCATCCCCCCTTCCCACCCACTGGCATTCCCTTTCTCTTTCATATTCAATTTCTTCATTTCATTTCTTTTCGACATTTTAATTTTCTCATTCTCTTGCTCCTCATTCATATTAAGTTGAAAGATGGCCCCAAATTAAATATGTTCACCAAGACTCAGCATTTAACTGTGCAGAGCTTTCACATTGTCAAAAGACTACAGTAGATCTGAAAATTAACAATCTGAATTAAAGTAGATCTGTCACACAAGCACATTCCCCAAGTCCTCAAGCCACACCCCCCCCACCCACAATCCCACGTCTTCAAGCCCCTCAATTGTTATCCAAGACATCAATTGGAAGAAGTGAGTGATTCCACTGGTGAGAAATTAAGCTTAAAAAAAATTAAGCCACCTTGTTTTCATATGCCCTCCCCACCCAAACTCCTCAGCCCCAAGTTCTCAATCCCCCTCCCAATCCCAAGTCCTCAAGCCCCCCCCCCAACTCAAGTCTTCAAACCCTTGCTGTCTTAAAATGCCCTCCTCCACCCCAAATCCTCAACCTCCCCTAAAACCAAGTCCTCAATTCCCACCACACCAAGTCCTCAACCACTCCCACCCCTATCCCAAGGCCTCAAACCTCCCCCACCCAACTTACTTCCTCCCCCCTTTCTTCTTCAAGTCCTCAACTCTTACTCCCCGCTTTCTTCTCCCCCCACTCAGCCGAAAGTCCGCAATCTCCCTTCCAACCCCACATCCATAACCCTTCTCCTAACCCCAGGTCCTTAACCCCCCCTCACAATGCCTCAATCTCAATATCACTCTCCCAACTCTCTGCCCCTCCCATCCCTGACTTTCTGACCTCCCCTCCCCATTTCTTCCCATTTTTAACATTGTATAACATAAGGATGTACAAGGAATACATTTCTATGGAAAGAATTTGGGCTTCCCCTCCTCCACCCTGAATCCCCTCCCCAGATAAGCTACCCCAACTGAAACCATATTGGGGTACCTTTAGGCAACATGAAAAATTTGGTTGTATTTGGTTTAGTAGTTTTTTTTTAGTTTGTGAAGCACATAGAAACAAGCAAATAAACAAGCAGTCATAGACTGGTACTTACGAAATTCTCAACTTGACCTCTGACCTTGTCTAATAAAAGCTGTCTCTAGAGAAGGTAGCGACGCAAACCAGAAGTTTCTACGATGATTCTGTACCAAACCATCAAAAATCGAATGTTTTGGATGTTTGACCTCACTGTGACCTTGACCTTTGACCGATTTTGACCAAAATCTAATCAGCGCTAGCCACCACCCTCCTGAATCACGTGCTGTAATTTGACATTGGTTGCTTCTTCCGTTATCATTTTTTGGATGTTTGACCTCACTGTGACCTTGACCTTTGACCGATTTTGACCAAAATCTAATCAGCACTAGCCATCACCCTCCTGAATCACGTGGTGTAATTTGACATTGGTAGCTTCTTCCGTTCTCGAGTTATCTGTACCAAACCATCAAAAATCGAATATTTGACCTCACTGTGACCTTGACCTTTGACTGATTTTGACCAAAATCTAATCAGCACTAGCCATCACCCTCCTGAATCACGTGGTGTAATTTGACATTGGTAGCTTCTTCCGTTCTCGAGTTATCGTGCCTACAAACAAACAAACAAACAAACAGAAACGGAAGTCATCAATATACTTACGAAATCTTTAGATTTCGTAAGTAACAAGAAAGATGTCATGTGTCCATGATACTTGTGAAATCCATGAAACAAATTTGACCTGGAAAATAATTGGTGGTTGATTTCATTGACCAAATATGCAACTCCTCTTCAAATCCCAAGTCAATCGGATGAAAATTGACATTTTTAGAAATTCGGCCTCTGTTGACCTTTTGGCCTGTGTTGACCTCAAAAATAATTGGTGGTTGAATTCAGTGACATGATCTGCAAATCCTCTTCAAATTTCAAGTCAATGGGATGAAAATTGAGGATTTTAGAAACCTCACCTAAGGTGTTGACCTTTGGCTTATTGCTTCAGCTTAATTCTTTGGCTTATTGCTTCAGTTCACAAAATGTTCGTGAACCTTTTGGCCAATGTTGACCTCAAATAATTGGTGGTTGAATTCAATGAACAAACATGCAACTCCTCTTCAAATTTAAAGTCAATCAGATGAAAATTGACAATTTTAGAGATCTGGCCTATGTTGACCTTTTGGCCAATGTTGACCTCAAAAATAATTGGTGGTTCAATTCAGTGAACTGAAATGCAAAGCCTCTTTAAATTTGATGTTAATGGGATGAAAATTGAGGAATTTAGAAATTACACCTTTAAGTTGTTGACCTTTGGCTTAGGTTGACCTTTTGGGCTATGCTTATCTCAAAAATAATTGGTGGTTGAATTCAGTGACCTGATATGCAAATCCTGTTCAAATTTCTAGTCAATCGGATGAAAATTGAGGATTTTAGAAATTTGACAAATTTGTTGGTCCTTGGCCTATGTTGTCCTTTTGACATTTTGACCTCAAGAACAATAAGCTTCTTGCTTATGATAAACTCCACCACGTGGTGAAGTTTCGTGCAGATCAGTTTGAAATTTTGAACTGTAGGCGATAAACATTAAAACAAGAAAAAAATGTCATGCAGAGCACAATACTTGCAAAGTCCACCGCCCTCTCCAAATGTTGCCATGGATACATCAAATTGTCCATTTCATATATATATATATATATATATATATATATATATATATATATATATATATATATATATATGACTAGAACTCTCATCTTGAATGTATGTTCCCGAAATTTCGCCAAAATGGTACACGATAGCACAAAAATTTTAGGGCCACCTTACTCACCATTCTCATGCCGTATGCAGTATCAAGTTACATTCAAATCAGGCAACAGAAAAAAAAATATTAAAAAATAAATTCCCGATTCAGTCAAGTACTCTTCAGGAGAATTTGATCAATGCAAACAACCTCAGTGGTATAGTTTGCTGGAGCTATCTTTTTTTTCTTGAAATTATTTATTAAAAAATCTCAAACATTTAGTATAGACAAAGAACGATTTATTTTTAAGCATAAAATAAACCGCCATTTTGATGTAATACTTCCGTGTTCATTAATAAATAAAATTTTGTTTAGAAGAATACGCACAATAATTTATTCGACTTTCTTTTCTCCGTTTTTTTTTTTTTCACATTGACGCGCGTATCAAGTTTCATTCAAATTGGGCAACGAAAAAAATTATTAAAAAAACAATTCCCGATTCAGTCAAGTACTCTTCGGGATTATTTGATCAATGCAAACAACCTCAGCGGTATAGTTCGCTGGACATATCTTTTTTTTTCTTGAAATGATTTTTTTCATCAACCGCTGTCAGAACGGGAACCCAGCGGGTTCAGGGGTCATCTAGTTAAGATTAAAATTGACACTCTTAATCAAAGTTCAGGTCAATCGGATGAAAACTGATTATTTTTCAGATTGAAATTGATGATTTTAGAAGTTTGACCTTGAGTTGACCTTTTGACCTCAAAAATACTTGCTTTCCCAATTAATTGATGGACTATGCAAATCCTGTTCAAGTTTCAAGTTAATAGGATCTAAATTATTGATTTTTCATTTGAAAATTTATGATGTTAGAAGTTTGACCTTGAGTTGAACTTTGACCTTTTGGGCTCAACAATTGTTGATTTCCCAATTCAGTGAGGCAATATGCAAATCCTCTTCAAATTTAAAGTCAATCGGATTAAAAATGACGATTCTAGAAATTTGACCTCAACATTACCTTCGACTTCAAAATCAATAGGCTTCTCAGTTGAGACTACCTCTACAAGTTGCTGAAGTTTGGTGTTAAATTGTTGCTTTTAAATTGTTGGTTTTAAATTGTGACCTGCAGGCCATTGACAAACAAACAGACAGAATAACAAAATCGAATTACCAATATACTTGAAAAAGCTTCAATTTGGAAGGAACAAACAGACAAACAAGAAGACGACATGCAGAGCACAAGACTTCCAAAATACATCAAACAAATTTGACCTCAAAAATAATTGGTGGTTGAATTCAATGACCCAATATGCAACTTCTCTTCAAATTTCAAGTCAATCGAATGAAAATTGACAATTTTAGAAATCTGGCCAATGTTGACATTTTGGCCTATGTGAACCACCAATTATTTTGGTGGTTGAATTCATTGACCTGAAATATATATCCAACTTCAAATTTCGAATCAATCGGATGAAAATTGAGGATTTTAGAACTACCGTCTTAGTTGCTGACCTTGGGCCGATGTTGAACGTTTGGTCTGTGTTGACCTCAAAGATAATTCGCTGGTTGAATTCAGGCATATGTTGACCTTGTGGTCCATGATGACCTCAATAATAATTGGCTTGTTGAATTCAGTGACCTGAAATGTTAATCCTCTTCAAATTTCAAGTCAATCAGATGAAAATTGAGGATTTTAGAACTACCACCTTCGTTGTTGACCTTGGGCCAATGTTGACCATTTGGTCTCTGTTGACCTCAAAGATAATTGGCTGGTTGAATTCAGGCACCTGAATTATATATCCTCTTCAAATTTCAAGTCAATCGGATGTAAATTGAGGATTTTAGAAATCTCACCTAAGTTGTTGACCTTTGGCCTATGTTGACCTTGTGGTCCATGATGACCTCAATAATAATTGGCTCGTTGAATTTGGTGACCTGAAATGTTAATCCTCTTCAAATTTCATGTAAATCGGATGGAAATTGAGGATTTTAGAAATACCACCTTAGTTGTTGACCTTTGGCTTATGTTGACCTTTTGACCTCAAAAACAAGAAGCTTTTTCTCCGTGACAAACCCTACCATGTGGTGAAGTTTTGTGATGATCGGTTTAAAATTGTGACCTGTAGGCGACAAACTGACAGACAAACAGACAGACAAGCCGGCAGGCGGCGATGGGTCGCCGAGCATGGAAACTATAAGATATAGAGCAAAATGGATGTCATATTGCGGATAGGGAATCACCTTAAGATTATGTATATCAAATCTCATCCAGTTCCATCTACTGATAACTACTCGGTATCCATTTGAATGAAAAGTACCGAAAATGCGGTTTGAAATCGGAAATCCCCAAAGTTCGAGTGGGTGCTGCGGGTGAACAAAGATCTAAATCGAAAATCTGGCTCGATCGTTTGTGCACAATGTATTCCAGACGATTAGTGTGAATTTTCATGACCATCCAACCATAACCCTAGGAGGAGTAGCATTTGGCGCGAAGGCACCTCCAGCTCTTGTATATTATCAATTTTTTGCACCTTTGACCCCTGACCTAAGCGAAATCGATCAATATGTCCTGAGGCAATGTTGTATTACCCATTGAGTACCATGAACCTGCAAAGTTTCATTCGTATCGATGCACTCACCTGGTCGCTAGGGGGCCTTCAATTTTCGCCAATTTTCGTGCATACCCTAATTGTAGGGGGCGCTGTGGGTAAAGTATTCCATATATCACAAAAAACGGAATATATTTGATAGAGCGTCAGCTGTTGATCATTCGTGCCAAATTTCACAACCATACGTGGGATAATGGCTTTCGGAATTGATTTTGCGTGAACGGTACCGATTTTGAAGGTTTTTCGGTTGTTCCTAGGGAACCAAAGCGTCCCTCGCAACCATCACAATTTCCAAAGCACGAGGTCATAAGATGTACCTACCACCCAAGTTTGGTCAAAATCCACCCACGTTTACTACCAATTATGCTGATGACAAATGAACAAACATCCAAACAAACAGACAGAATTACTGACAATAAGGGTCACCTATTTCGGCGACCCAACAACCAGACAGACAAACAGACAGACAGACAGAATCACAAAATCGACGAACCAATATTCTTGAAAAATCTTCGATTTTGCAAGTAACAAACAGACAATCTCTTGTCTCATATCTCTTACATGGGCCTGGCATCTGCCTGGGGGATGGCTAGACGGAGGCCCCTGGAGTACCGGCGGAAAGTGGACGCAGCGACGCGCTGTTCTGGCACATGCTCCCATACCTGACCTGAAACAGACAAACAGACTAATACATGCAACCAACCACACTTGAAAAAAATGTTCGATTTTCGTAAGTAACAAACACAAATTGAGCTTTATCGATTAAATGTTAAAAGTAAATAAAAAAACGTTTAAAATCACAATCTCACGATTATTGAGTAGAAACAGTGGTTAAGTAAAGTAACTGATAAAATAGACTAAAAAAAAACCAACCATCTGGTCAAAAAAAAAAACCAGTGGAACTCTTTGGACAAAGACCTTTACAATGATATGAGTTTTATGGTACTTGGTCGAGTAGTTTGAGGAAATTGTCATACATACATAATACATACATAGAGACTAAGCATATTATTAGCTCACCTGGAACGTAGTTCCGGGGAGCTTCTGGGATGGCGCTTCGTCCCTCTGTCCATCCATCCATTCATCTATCTATCCACAAATACTTTCAACTTCTTCTCTGAAACTACACATACGATTTTAATGAAACTTTACCACAACGTTCATCACCGTGTATGTACCAAAGTTTGTTCATGGCAGTAAAAACAAATCGGGCCTGAAGGAGGTATACAAGGGTTGCCCTCCAAAATAGGTATTTGCTTTCTTATCAGAAACCACACATGCAGTTCTGATGAAACTTGACCACAACCTTCATCAACCATGATGTACCCAAGTTTGTTCATGGCATAAACAAAAAAACGGCGTCTGAAAGGGGGTCTACAGAGTGAGTTTACGGGGGGTTGCCCCCCCCCCAAAGAGATATTTGCTTTCTTCTCAGAAACGATACACACAATTCCGATGAAGCTTGACCGCAACCTTCATCACCCGTGGTGTACCAAAGTTTCTTCATGACATTATAAAAATCTGGCTTCAAAGGGGTGTAAGGGGGAGTCGCCCCCCCCCCAAATATTATTTGCTTTCTTCTCCGAAACGACACAAACAATTTCGATGAAACTTGACCACAACCTTCATCACCCGTGATGTACCAAAGTTTGTTCAGGATATTATAAAAATTGCGGTGTAAGGGGGTGTTGTCCCCAAAAATATGTTTTTCCTTTTTTCTCGGAAACTACAAACATAATTTCGATGAAACCTGACCACAATATTCATCCCCCGTGATGTATCAAAGATTGTTCACACCATTTTTAAAAGTCGAGGTCAAAGGGTGTCTACGGTGGTGGGGGGGGGGGTTGCCCTCTAAAAATGGTATTTGCTTTCTTCTCAGGAACTACACACAATTCCGATGAAACTTGACTACCACCTTCATCACTTGTGATGTCTGAAAGTTTGTTTATGGCATAAAAAAAAATCCATAGGTATTTACTTTCTTCTCCATTACATATTTTGTAGGTCATCCATGCCTACCAGTGGTTCCCTGGTTATCTTATCCAGCTGCTACCAGGGGAGTGCCCAGGGGTATTTCCCTCTGTTTAATATAAATTTTCATGCTCGCTATGCTCCGTTATGAAATTTTGAGGTGCAGCTAGTCATGCCTCAGGTCCAATCCCATTCCCGATGTCAAATGTTACAAAGTCAGCAGGGGGGTTCAAAAGGGTAAGGTGTGCCTTTCCGGGGTCTCCAAAAGAGGTCACAATATTGAACTATAGGAATAAAAATTAAAATAATCCGGTAGGCGACATGGGTGGTCACTACATAATTGCATACTAGTCATAGTTTTTGACGGATCTGGCTGAATTTTTTTGACAAAGAGGTTGATTATAGTGCGCATCAAAGCGCGGAAGCCGATTTTTGATTTTCGAAAAAATTATTTTTTGGGATTTCTCAAAAATTTCAAAGTCCCATTGCTAGGCAACGGTGGCATCCATAGCAACGGTGCTCATAAGCATACAACTAGATCCTGGTATGAACCTACCTGTCAAGTTTCATCAAAATCGGTTGACTCCTCTGGCCTCCAGAGCAGCTGTCCATTACATACAAACAAACATACAAACATACAGACAGACGGAAAACCTGAGTATAATGGTAGTCAAGCGACCACCCCAAAAAACGTTGGCATTGCTTGGACTGTTGTAAGTACCTCATGACTTCAATATTTTGAGCGCTCGTAATATGTTGACGTTTACTTTTGGAAAGGATAAATAGAGGAACAATTTCTTGCACATTGAGTAAATCGAAATGACAAATCTCAGGATGATAACTCTGTAACTATTCACTAAACAATTCCTCATTATTTTTGGAAAGGTGTAAAGCTGAAATAACGTTTCATGTGAGGAAAAATTAAATAACATTTCACTTGACCTGGAATGTTTTTGAATTGTTACACAACGTAAGCCTTAATATAATAGGAGTAATTCTAGAATCTAGAGAGTTGTTGAACCGAAAAGGAATGTTAACATTCGATTTATTTGAATGCGACTTCAAAAAGTCAATCAAACTGAAGTTAAGTCGACCTTAAGGTATCCAAATTTACAGATACAAAGCTGATGGGTTCAATTGACAGGATAGTGCAGTCCCGTACAGAGGAAGTGTACTTACCTTTGAGCTGTCTATTCTGCATTTGATTCCAGACCAGACTATAAATGTGTCAGATTGGTGTTTCACAGGCAGGGGCGTTGCTTTGCAACGTGATCCTTCCCACGGATGGACGTTAATCTGGCTGTCTCATATGCTAGCTTTATCTAGTGCATGCTGAAGATCCTACGGTGTCTTTCCTGAAGAATGGATGAGTTACCACAGGCATCTTGAACAAATAACAAATTCCTGCCATTTGCAGTGAACTTTACATCTTTAATGTTTAAGATAATGAAAGGTATGGATAAAATAAGTGCAGATGAATTATTCAACAGAGTAGACAGTGGCAGAACCAGGGGCCATAGTCTGAGAGTAAAGAAGAGGAGAGTTAAGACGTTAGTAAGGCAGGGGACTTTCACTCAGAGAGTAGTTCATGCATGGAATGGTCTCCCTGGAAAGGTAGTGGCAGCAGAAACAGGAGATAAGTTTAAATTAGAATCAGATAGGTACCTGGAAGTTATGGAGATAGGGGGGTATGGGGATGTTGATAAGACTTTTAGGTAGTTTGAGTATTGATGGGTGATTGTGTACAGAGTGCTGTTGGTGGGGGTCTTGTTGAGGGTGGTTGTGTGGGTGATGTGTGTTTTAACCAAGCCCATGCCCCCTCTCTGAGGGGAAGAAAAGGAGAAAAAAAAAAACTACAAAAAAATTATTTCATTAATTAAAATTTTTTTTGGGGCATTTTATTTGGACCTTGGGTTGGGTGGTGTTTGCGCAAGCATGATGGGCTGAATGGCCTCCACCTGTGTTGGATTTTCTTGTTGTTGTTTCCTTGTTGACCAACCAATTTGTGAAATACCCGGATCAAAAAGTTTCTGCAACTGACTCCACAAGATGATGGTGAATAACTTGCAGCCTTTGAAAAATAAGCAGAACATGCAGAAGGGAACACTCAAGTAGACAACACAGTGTCAGGAAGCAATAAATGCAGCAAATCGGATTTTGGGATGTACCATATTAAGAGAGACAATATGTAAGTCTTAATGAGTCGTACTAATATTGGATAGAAGATTGGTTTGGGGCACATATTAAGTTGCAAAATATTCAACAAAGCAAATGTCTCCCGCTCCTCCAACAAACAAGGTCAGAAATGGGGAGTGGGGGATCGGGGTGGGGGGGGACATTAAAATGAGCTCCGTCCATGACCGATAATCTGTCCATGTACTTTTATGTACATGATATTTCAAAAGCCTTTGAACATTCAGCTTTCATATTGCAGATATCTATTTCTTATGACATTATCTCAACCTCCTGAGACCGAGGCAGTGATTAGCTGAATTATGTTGCCATGGTAACCATCTCAGTAACTTGGCTTATGTTCGTGATATTTCAAAAACCGTTCAAGAATTAGCTTTCATATCTATTCCTCATGCCACCCAAAAGGCGGGGGACTGAGTATCAGCTCCTTGTTATTAATGGAGGTTGAGGAGTACTTAGGAAATCGTTTCTTTGTTGTTGGTTTGTGCAAAGATATGGTTTTGGTAACTCTTCTTGCATTAGCTTTTATCCAAGTATTCATGTGTTCATGTATTCTGCATTTCCATTATTATTTCAACTTTAAAATGTTCTGTAAAGGGAAGAACATGTTATATTTAAAGGTAAAATGAATGATCCTGAATAAATGGTGACTGACTGATGGATGGTGTGCCAAACCCAAACCCTCATACAGATATCGATGAATGTCTCATAGGAAGTCACAACTGCAGGGAAGAGCAGCGCTGTGTGAACACTGAAGGATCATTCCATTGCCAAAGCAGGGATCACGAATGTTTGCCAGGATTTCTTCGGAACATACACGGGGAATGTCAAGGTCTGTGGAAAATGCTACAGATCTAAAATGTATTTATGTATTTATATATTTGTTTTATTTATTGGTGATAAATTAGGATAAATATATTTCCTGGTGGTAAATTAGGAAAATATAAATAAACAAACAAACAAGTATTGATTTACTTGCTTGTTCATTTATATATTTTTTGAACTACAAGGAGACCTTAAAGGTAGGGTTCTCACCAATGAGTTGTCAAGTCTGTGTTTCATTCCCAACTCAACTATAAACCATCAGACTGGTGGTTCACTGGCAGGGTGTCCCATAAGGGAATGCAAGTCATTGAAAAATTGTACTTTAAGTTTGGATGGCATGGTAAGCTGGTGGATCCTTCTGCCAGCAACTCTATGATGGGACATGGGATGGGCGATAACAGAGTGGGTGGGGATGTGTGATTAGATTCAGGAAAGTCAAGCTGTTTTAATAGACTGGCAGATGCAGTTTAACATCAATAAATGTAAGGTGCTGGAGATGGGTAATTCGAATGAAAATGAACTATTGGAGCATGTGACAGAGGAGACGTATCTGGGGGTGGTAATAGACACGGGGGTCAGCAGACAGCAAAGTGCCAGGCAGCCATCGGCAAAGCTAGCTGGGATTTAAGCTGGATTCGCAAAGGGATGAATGATAACTTCAAAGAGGTGGTGTTAATACCATACAGGAATATATTTAGGCCACACCTCGAATATTGTGCTTAGTTTTGATCACCACCTTTGAGCATGGACATAGCTGCCATCGAAATTGATCAGCAAACACTGATTATAAGGTCAATCAATGTGTTATCTGTGGTTATTCATTCATCACCCTTCAAATATTCCCACCCCCACCTCTCTCAATTATTAATTAAATTATAGTTTTATATATATATATATATATATATATATATATATATATATATATATGTATATGTGTATAAAAATATATAGATATATGTATATATTGTTACGGCTGTGGAAATTCGCAATACACCATAAAGGGTCCTCAGGTGAGATATATCGATAAGTTCATGTGTAGTTAGCCCACACCTGTTGTTTAGAGGGAATATGTGTGATTCATCCG
>NC_140973.1:33019888-33034888 GCF_056783735.1 Eptatretus burgeri
TGCGAGAGGGCGCAACAATCTCTAAGCCGGCTATTGTACCAAAAGGGAAACACAATCCTCGGGGCATTGGTGGGGGTTCATTGGTTAGTTGGAAAGTGATCAAGCAAAGATGGAATTCATGAATCACTTTATCAAAAGTAAAGATAATGAACAACTGTAAGACAACTCATATACCATCGGTGATGGTATATGACCATCGACAAATGTGGAATGAATGGCTTTTAGAATTCATTCATTGGAATGAATGTGGAATGAGTTTTCAAATGGAATGAAAACTCATATACCATCGACAAATTACATGACACACAGTCATCGTGATGACTACCACTCAATACCTATGTGTAAGTGAGTGCCGTGATGTACAAAACAAGCCAATATAAAACCATGATCGGACTTCAACACTAAGCTTGATCGATCCTTTACTCCTTCGCCAGAGACTGCATTGCACAGC
The DNA here is from genome assembly GCF_056783735.1 of Eptatretus burgeri. Lineage (NCBI taxonomy): Eukaryota > Metazoa > Chordata > Myxini > Myxiniformes > Myxinidae > Eptatretus > Eptatretus burgeri. Next base: position 33,020,340 of record NC_140973.1, read on the forward strand.
CTGCCTACCTCTTCAGATGCATGTGGGACGGTGCGCTGACTGAGCTGAACGCAGCGCAGTTATAAATAGCCTATCACTGGCGGTGTAAACCAATGAGCGAGCATCATGATTCCATGAAATCGGGCTTCTTACGAGGTAGAAGTTCCGTGTGACGAGTTAGGCGTGGTAATTTACTTGAGTTTCCATTATGTGGGAATGGACAACATCTGACGACTTAGACGAAGTTATGACTTAGAGATGACGACTTACAGACTTTATTCAAAGGGATTTAACATTAGATAAATTCGGCACTTTTTGATGCTGCCGACTTAGGATAAGTGACGAGTTACACGCTGCCGACTTACGCCTAATCTACTGCATATACATATATATATATAAATACACGTCACTTGAATCGCGACCGCGTCGCCCACCGGACGGACAATTCAGTCGTGACCCTCCGGGAACTATCGCCCGGAGCCAGTCACGGGTGGGCCTTTCGACCTCACCACAATCGTGCCAATCGGCCACCCGCGTAGGATAGGGTTGTTCGCCAAACTCGACCTACCTAAGTACCCACGTGGATGGTAAACCGGGCGATCGTCCCTCGCCACAGGTCGACTCCGGACATGAGCCGCTTGGGCAGCCCGTTCCGTACTATCGGGATAACCGAGCAGTGTTATCGTCGACCTCGACAGTTCAGATTATTTACCGGGTGTTTTGCACCCACTACGAACCCTTTACGTGAAGCAGGATGGAGGGTCAATAAAGAAATGACGAAGCGAAACGGGAAAACAGTTCACACAATGCACATTTATTTCCCGGCACACGGAAAGCACATATAGCAACCAAAACAAAAGCAACAACGACGCAGAGTTACGACCGACTACGCGCACACACGGCAACACATACAGTTCTACTTTACAGATGGCGCCAACACACATTTACACAAAAGCGAAGGAAAGAAGCCACCCTCATAGACAAGGGGGCAGACAGGCCTGTAGGCCAATTGTGCGCGTGACCTGGAGGAGCGGCCAGGTCCGCGAGATCGGGGGGGGGGGTCCTACCCGCGTCCTCGTGACACGTTGGCGGGCGAGCCACAGATGTGGCTGTGCCCCGACTCCGTGCTGGCTTGGGTCCCGCGACGAGCGATCCCACACCGCAACCTCGTCGCCAACCGCCGTCCTTCTCGTCTCAGACCTGAGCTCCTTTGCCTCTTCCCACAACTCTTCTCAGCCGACTCCAGAACCCAACTCTCTCGATGACACTCTCTTCCCCCGGCTCTCTTCCACTCTCCAACCAAAACTGACTCACTCTGCCCCGGCTCTCTTCCACTCTCTAACCAAAACTGACTCACTCTGCCACGATTCGCCTTGCGCTCGCCGTTTTATATGCTGGCAGGAGCAGCTAATATGCAAATATTCGGATCAGGATGACCTCGGGGGCGGAGCCACGCTCGCCCATTGGTCGGAGGAAACAGGGGCGTGAACCTCCCCTGATCCTAGAATTTGCATATATCGATTTCACACAGCCGCGCCTGGAGGCGGGGCCAAGCCGCCCCGCGCTTGCTAATTGGACAGAGGAGAAGTGGGCGTGTAGCGTTCTTGATCCGAATTTTCCCTCGGAAAGGCCGCTATTTGCGCTCGCGGCTCGGTGCGCTCGGCACCAATCGCCGAACGGGCCCGAGACAGCCCAACGTTCAGTGTTCACAGGTGGTGCGGGAATGGCCGTAGAAGGAGAGAGGTGAAGGTGGTGGAGGGTTTTCGGTGGTGGTTGATGGTAATGGTGCCGTTGGGAATGGCGGTGATGCGATGTTTGCGGGATGGAGTTGTGAAGGTAAAGGTCGTGGCTGTTGGCGTTGTTGTTGTTGTCTGAGGGTTGGAGCATGGTTGTAGTTGGTGACGATGGCTGGCGTGGTGGTTAAGGTGGTTGTTGTGTGATGGCGGTTGAGACGTGGTTGGTTGAAAATAAAGATAGAACAGAAAAACGCTATCTCAAAGCGTCGCAGCCCAGATGAATCACATAAATTCCCTCCAGACAACGGGTTTGGGCTAACTACACATGAACCTATCGAGATATCTCACCTGAGGGTCCTGAATGGTGGTTTGCGAATTTCCACAGCCGTAACACTACATATATATATATATATATATATATATATATATATATATATATATATATATATATATATATACATATATATATATATATATATATATATATATATATATATATATATATATATATATATATATATATATATATATATATATATATATATATATATATATGAGTTGCTACCTACAAGCCTGTGGTCAATGTTGAGGAACTGAGCACTTCAGTAGACCCTGCAGTTCTGGATCACCCTCCAGTGACCATCAATGAGCCCATGGTCAATCAACTTTGCCACACCACCAGTGTTGGAATAACAAGTCCAGCGATGAGCCTGTGGGTGCTGAAACCATGAACCAGCCACCCAAAGTCCATGACTTCTTGCAAAGTCAAGGAATTTACTGCTATTCTGGTTCACAGTTCCAGACCCATGGGGACCAAAACATGTCTCATAACCATCCCTTTCAGTTCCAGTCGATGCATTTACATCCCCCAAGACTAGAAGAGTATCTCACCTGGAGCACTGATCAACCACAGACTCGAGTATGGAATGCATCCTTCATGGTGAGATCACTCGCCCCAGTCATAGCATATACAGAGACCAGGGAAATGACACCCAAGGAGTGATGAATCCTTTGTCTCATAATACGCTCGTTGACCGGTGTTACCTCAATTATCATTGGAGTAGGCTTGTTGGACACAGCTACAGCAATTTCTTGGTCATGGTACCCATCAAAGCGACCAGACCAATAGTAGGTGTAACCACCCGCCATTATCTCGCCGCAATCCGGTCTCCGAACCTCAGAGAGTGCTGCAATACCGATGGCCAAACGCTTGAGGTCAGGTAACACCAGAGACAGGTGATCATCCTCTCTTTGGGACAGGACATTCCAGGCACCCACCCAAAGAGACCGCCTTTGGTTAACCCAAGGAGACCGCCATCTGGTGGACAACTCCTCAGCACCACGCCACACACTACCGCAATCTGACCCGGGAAGGTTGCCTCGTGGTTTCCCTCTGATCATCGAAGATTGGGGGTCCCAAAGGCTTTGCCCCAATTCCATTATCCAGTGAGCTGCCCTGTGAAGGGCATCTGCACAGCAGGTACTCCTACGGAGTGGGTTTTCAGGTTTTTTTCTGCTTTTCGTATGATTTGTGAAATGAAGGGTTTTACGGTGGCCAGAGTGCAAATCCTGCCACCAACCTCCTAATAAAAAGTAACCCATCTGAAGGAAGATGTCCACAGACACAGTTGGGCACTAGATATGGATGGCCGTTGGCTCACAAGGAGCTCCTCCACCCTTTGACTGGTTTTCTTTTTCATCCTGCTGGTTGTCCAGATCATACACCCTCCTCACCAAGAAACTTGGTGGGGGAGACGGTTTAGTCACCGACAACCCGACCATGGAACAGGTTAGTACAGGTTTACATGGTACCTGTCGCAAGTCACAGATCTAATCTGACCTGACATGCGTCTGGTGGATGACACCCCAGCACCACCCCGACACACACTATCGCAATCTGATCCAAAGAGGGTTGCAGTCAAAAGTCAGTTAACAGCTCAGTTTCTGGTGTGACTACCATTTGCACTGACTCTCGCTTGGCAACGGTGCCTTATTGAGGACACAAAATGGTTCAAGAAGGCTCAAGGAACGTCACTCCACATTTGTACCAAGGCCTGCCGCAGTTTGGCCAACGTCGCCAGCTGGTTTTAAGGACGGCGTGGTCGTCGTTCCATTTCATCACTCACATGTTCTGTTAGAAAAAGATCATACGAAACAGCTGACCAGGGAAGTGTGGGGATATTGTTGTGCGATTAAGTTGGTGACCACTTGTGCGACGTAAGGACATGTGTTATCCTGTTGCAGTGTGATGTGACGTCCATGGACCTGCAAGAATGGGAGGAAGTGAGGATGGAGAACTTCATCACGGAAGTGAATACCTGTCATATTGCCATTAATGACCTTCAGCTGGGTTATGTTATATGTGGTGATCCCTCACCATACCATCACACTTCCACCGCCAAACGACGAATGTTCAACAACACATTGTCAGCGTAACTTTCCCCTTCCCATCAATCGATGGGACAAAGGCCATCATGACTGTCGAGATGGAACCTCAACTCGTATGTAAAGATGATAGCAGCCCAATCTTGTCTCCTGAACCCCAGACATTGTCTACACCAAACTAGGTGCACATGTCAATGACGTGGCAACAAAATCGGACATACTACTGATCGCCGTAGTCAGAAGTTATGCACATGTAACAAATGCCTGAGAGTTCTGGCACTGATTGGTCACAAGCCAGGGATGCTGCGAGCTGTCAAACACCGATACCTAAGGTGCTCCAACCAGATATGGTTATCCTGCCGACGTGACGTCACACGTGGTTGCCCAGAACGTGGACGGTCTCTGATGTTGCCAATTTGTTGATAACGTCTCCAGAGGGACTGTTTCGTGTTCCGATGAACACCAAAACGCCTAGCCACAACGTTTTGTGGAATTTCTGTCTCAAGCATGCCGATAGCATGTGGACATTCATTTTCAGAAAGGCATGGCATCGCCTTTACAACGTTTAGACGTCAATAAAAATGTTTTTCACAGCTGAGATGGTTCACCGAATTGTACTGCATTGCAATTTTCTCAGTCCCACGTGTAGCACTGTCACGTGACTCAGTATGCGTGCATGGCAATTTGTGCGTGCAGTGCACAGTGTGCACGAGCAAATTCCTGACATTCACAGGTAAACTGGGGAACTTGTCAAGGCACATGTTGGATGACCATTATATTGTGAGGGTACATGTCAGTACCATTTTGTCATTTTTTATGGTGCACAGGAACTTTTTTTTTTCCATGAGTATGTATACTTGCATCGACCCACCATTAGTGGGCAATTTAAAGTGGTGATATTTCCATAAATTGATACTTTCTTATTCTTTTTTCTGGAGCACACTGTACACTTGAAAAAAATAGGACATCCTGTAATTATACTTGGCCTTGCTGGACAACACTAGAGCTTTTGATATAAAATGCAGAAAATGTTAAATTTACATAGTGATCATTTTTTTTTTTTGTGGAATACACTGTGCACCTGAAAATTATATTTGGGGCATACGATAACCATATTTACCCTCACCATCGGACAGGGTATTGCATTTGGGTCTGTTTGTTTGTCTTTTTGTTTGTTTGTCCGTACAGAATGTGAGTACAGTTTTTCTCCGCAACTGCTTCTCAGATTGACACAAAATTTTTACCACAGGAGCGACTACTCATGTAGAATGTTTTAATGATAATTATGATGTCATAGGTCACGTAGTGTGGCAGCGATGTTGGAAAAAAGGAAAAAATATATCCGAGACCTCTGTATATCCGAAACCTCGGGACCGAAACCTCTGTATACCCGAAACTGTATATCCGAGACCTCTGTATATCCGAAACCTCGGGACCGAGACCTCTGTATATCCGAGACCTCTGTATATCCGAAACCTCGGGACCGAAACGTCTGTATACCCGAAACTGTATATCTGAGACCTCTGTATATCCGAGACCTCTGTATATCCGAAACCTCGGGACCGAAACCTCTGTATACCCGAAACTGTATATCCGAGACCTCTGTATATCCGAAACTGCAGCATAGAAAAAAATGCAACTTGGCACATAGCAAGGACCCCGCATGGGGAATGTGTGAATTTTTTTAATGTCATAAGAGCCTTCATTATTATATCATAATTGCAAATATAGAATGCTAGATCTAATCAGGATGAAAATTTTTGAGGGTCTTCTCGAGATAAATTGGTCAACAGAAAAAAAAAATGATGTTATCGGTCATGTGGTTCAGTAGCCATTTTCGTGTTTTTTAGAAAAAAAAATTCAAAATTCTTATTCTCTGAAACGGCTGAACAGATTGAGGCAAAACTTTATTTGTATGACCGCCTATCGATGAGAAACAAAACGCTCCCACCTGTGATGGCATCGGTCATGTGGTTGGGCAGCCATATTGGATTTACCCTAAAACCTTAAAAAAAAAAAACCCTCTTCTCCAGAATGGCTGGACAGATCGAGGGGAAACTTCACACACATGTTCCCCAAGCCTTGGGGATACCAGGGTGTTCACAAATAATTGATAGGTCACATGGTCTGGCAGCCATATTGGATTGAACAAAAATCTTTTTAAAATTCCTTCTCTTGAACCGCTTCATCGATCGCCATAAAAGGTCAAAATTGTGATCTAGTAGTGATGTTGAATACATGTTTTAAATTTCAACCTGATCGGTTGCATGGTCTGGTAGCCAGAATTATTTAATTCCTTGAATCTGGGTTCTTTTGGAATTGTTTTTGAATAAAGCTCTATTGTCTGCGCCAAGATGGGTTTTAAGGTAGAGTAGTAGCAGCTGAAACCCGACTCATATCCAGCATCCTCCTGATGACTTTATCTTTGCTTTTTGCTCGTTCGAGTGCCTTCTGATGACTCCAATGCAGGACCACTTATTTGGTCTTCCATTTAATTTGGATTGAAGTTTTTTTTTAACCAATCCTGAATTAAATTGAATAACTAGCATAACCCGCGCTCTACGCGACATGTTGGGGTGGGTGTGTTTGAGAAAGGAACTGATGCAGAGTATCAGTAGTAATTTTACTTTAATGCAGGAAGTGGAATACAATTTCACTGTTTCAGAACCATTTTATTTACTTTTTTTGTACCATGCACCTCATGTGGTCTTTGAGATAATGTAAGCCGAATATCACGTGACTCGAGCGCAGAACAAAGTCGAAGATAGCGTGACACGAAACCACAAACTCGGAAATAATATACAAGATAATAAACATCATGGGTCAGGGTCAGGTGTCTGATCAAAGTGGGGTTGCATCAAAGCGGGACGTCTTGGGTTATCACTGCCAGCAGTTATAAAGTGGCAGTTCTAGTTATGTCTATTATTAAGTACGTAACACACCATTACACAAACACCACATACAATATGAAATACACTTTACAAAATGACACAAACACCACACAAAACAAGTCCTGGCGAGGGACTGCAATCTATGATTTCTCTTTCTTGTTTGCCTTGCTGGACCACACCATAAAATTTTAAAATGCCAATTGATCAATTTTGAAGTTTTAATAAAAGATAATATATCATATCATATCATATATCATGAACCATGCTCTATACAGAGCATTGGTGCTGCTTAAAGGCCCAGTCACACCTTGACGTTTTAGCCAGCGATGGCAACGTATTAAAATGTATGTAAAATGCTGGCTGACGTTGAACTTTTGATGTTTTTTTTTTAAGATTCGGACGTATTCATAACGAGTTGGTCGTATGCATAACATATTGGTAATGGACACAGAACGTTTCGTTGTGTTATAGATAACTTATACCAACGAATGCTGAACCTGTTGTTGGCCTACACAACCTATGCCCAACGATAGTCTAACTTCGGCATAGCGCGTTGCACGCATCGCCGACGATGTCGTGACGTAGCCTATTAAAAGGCTGACGCACAACGATTCGAATCATAACTGCCGTAGAAATGGAAGTGTCAACATCGCGGTCACACCTTGGCGATCTTGCCAGCGTATGCCGACCTAAGAAAAATGTGTCTAAAACATTGGGGGCACGTCAAATACGGTATGAGTAAGTTTGGTATACGTGAGTAGAACGCTAAAGTATGCTATCATACGTCGTAGTAAGTAGAGTACGTCAAGAAATTTTAAACATGTTCAAAATTTTACGACGTACTTGCCGTATGACACACGTTCCGCATGCGATGGGGATAAGTTTTACACACGATATGTGGACGCTGACACACGTCCACAAAGGCTACTTATAAGCTACTCATAAATCGAAACACGTCGCGGTAATGTCTTTTTTACGCGAAACTTATTTCTAACTTATGTTTGACGTGCTTTGAACCAATTCTTTACGTAGTCCCAACACACATCGACGTATGTAGACGTATTCCAATGACGTCATCCGGTCGACAAAAAAAAAAAAAATTAATGTGTTTCTAGCTTACAACTGCCATATAAAGACGTGTTCCCAGCGGTTTTGGGAATTGGTATATAAAAATGGTGTTCATAAAAGGGGAACCCAACAGTGTTTTCGAGTCCTTTTTGAGTCGATGTCCATGTCAGCAGTAACAATATCAGTATCAGTATCAGTATTAGTAGACACTATTGAAAGTAGACGCTTGCGCTCAACAATTGGATTTTTTTTACACTCAACGACTTTTAAACGGTACCACTCAGCTAGTTTCATTGTTTACAATGAACGATTTAAATTGCTGTCACTCGCCTTTGTTTTTTGACGCTGGCGCTCGGAAATTTTAATCGTTTCTGTTGAACGTGCTAAATCGCTCAAACCCCACTATTGAAAGTAGACGCTTGCGCGCAACAATTCGATTTTTTTTACACTCAATGACTTTTAAACGGTACCACTCAGCCATTTTCATTGTTTACAATGAACGATTTAAATTGCTGTCACTCGCCTTTGTTTTTTGACGCTGGGGTTTGGAAATTTGAAGCGTTTCTTCTGAACGTGTTAAAACGCTCAAACTCGACTATTTTAAATAGACACTGCCGATGGACAATTGGAATCATAGCCAAGCTAGACATCGAAGTGTGAACATCCTTGTCATGCCGAAGAAAAGTTTGAAGAATGCTGCAAATAAGTGTCCTGGCCGTGGCCGTGGACGCTGACGCAAGGACGATCCATTATACCGACGTCTTTCAGCCTATGAGTAACTTAAAAGTAACGTCTGTCGATGTGTGGCAACAATCGCGTAACGTGCCAACAACACGTTAATCATAGGTTAGAAATAAGTTTCGGGTACGCTAAACATTACCTCGGCGTGTCTCAACTTATGATTAACTTACAAGTAGCATGTGTTGACATCTGTCAACGATCGCAGACCGTGCATACAACTTGTGGCCAGCGTAGCGGAACGTGTGAGTCATACGCCGGCATACGTTGTGAAATTTCAAGCATGAAAAAATTTGAGGACAACCGAAAAGTACAACGTTTAAAGCCAACGTACAACGACGTATGGCAGTGTTTTTCAGCGAGCTCTCAATGTTATCAAAACTTACCCATAACATATTCAACGTGTGCCAGCGTTTTAGAAAGAAAATTCAAAAATCGGCATACGTTGGCTAAAACGTCAAGGTGTGACCGGGCCTTAAGCAGTTTCCATGGCTCGGGTTACAATCCTGGATGGGTCACCACTTCAACACAGGTCATGACGGGAATTAGGAATTTGGCTGTGGTACTGGCAATAGCTCACCTACTCATCATGAAGTACACTATGGATTTTTTTTAATACAAATTCAAGGCTCATGGAAGAGCCAGAACACTGAACAGATCAGGATATAACAGAACAAAAGGAACAGGGAGAAAGAGAAAGAGAAAGTGAACGAGAAAGAGAAAGAGAAAGAGAAAGAGAAAGAGAAAGAGAAAGAGAAAGAGAAAGAGAAAGAGAAAGAGAAAGAGAAAGAGAAAGAGAAGAGAGAAAGAGAAAGAGAAAGAGAAAGAGAAAGAGAAAGAGAAAGAGAAAGAGAAAGAGAAAGAGAAAGAGAAAGAGAAAGAGAAAGAGAGAGAGAGAGAGAGAGAGAGAGAGAGAGAGAGAGAGAGAGAGAGAGAGAGAGAGAGAGAGAGAGAGAGAGAGAGAGAGAGAGAGAGAGAGAGAGAGAGAGAGAGACTGAGTTTTATTACAAAAAAAAGTATAAAGGATAATATACAAGAGTGGGAAAAAAAGAAGAAACCAATTCAATTTTCAAGTAATCGATAAAGCATTGACAACAGTTTATACACATGGATACCCCCAAAAAAATACATTAGAGAAAGGAGAGGAAGATGATAAGAAGAGAGAAAGCAACACAGGCGAGAGAGGGAGAGGGAGAGGGAGAGGGAGAGGGAGAGGGAGAGGGAGAGGGAGAGGGAGAGGGAGAGGGAGAGGGAGAGAGAGAACACGTAGATTTCTAATACATTTTCATTTACCTTGCACATTTACCAACACACCAAGTTTCAACAAAGGTATTAATATTTTCATTATTTCTATAATAATTAAATTCTAGTTTCAAACGAGTTGAAACCAGGGATTGGAAATGCAAAATCACGTTACATTGCTCAAAAGGTTTGCCTTTCACTTTGGCTTTCCTCGACAGGTCGATCGCTAATTTTGCCTCCGATAGAACATAGTTCAAAAACATTAACAACTTTTCAGTACCGGAATTGACTCTGAGGCCAAAAATAAAAGACCGGAGTGAATAGGGGACATTTACCCGATGAAATCTATTGTTCAATAAAAGAAAAAGGGGGCACAATCGTACACAATCAACATATCCATGGAACAAATCTTCAGTGATGTTACAAAAGGGACAAAGCACTGAGACAGCAACATCGATTCGGTTGACAAAGGTGTTTGTTGGCAGTGACCAGTGAGCAAGTCTCCATTGCAAGTCACCTGACCTTTTTGTTATTGGTGTGCAATATATCGATTCCCATGCAGGTTCAGAAGGGGTGGCATATGGCAAAAGCGTTTTCCATCTCAGTACTCCTACTGCAGAGGTATTTATAATAATAACAGAAAGACAAAAACGATAAATTGATTTACTGTCAAGATTACTAAATAAACAGGAAGCAATACTGACTGGAGATAGAGTAACCCCAGCGAATTGGACAAGTAAGCTCGGAAGTGAAGGCTTATGGGGTGTCCATTGGACCTCCGTACTCCAATGCAACCCAAGTTTAAAGGATGTACGGATGACATCTACAAGTACTTTACCGACAGCTCTTAACGACCTTGTGCCAGTGATTTCAGCAATTTCTTTAACAGACTTCCAGCAACAATTGGATGTGTCATGAAGATGCCAAACATTTTTTATACCAGCTGAAATGAAGTTTTGTAAAAAGCAATGGTTTTTGGGAACTGGGAAAGAGTGGGTTGAGGAATAGAGGTTCTCCCACAAATATTTTGATGTCATCCAAATCCCTCTGGTGGGTCACCACTACTGCTTGCCAAGCATTCAACAGACTCTGGTAGAACAGAGGAAGGTGAGACGTGTCAATATTTTTTGACTCAATTAGGAACAACTCAAGGCCGTCGCCGAGCAATCCAGCTTGTCTGAATATTCGTTGTGCTACGGGGCGCCAGGACAGTTTTTCTACATTGATCACTCGTTGTATCGACTTCAGCCGAAAGGCCATCAGACGACACTTTACATCAATGAGCCCTTGGCCACCATCAGACAAGGGGCGACAGAGTAAATCTGACCGCAACCAATGATAACCATTCCAGAAAAAATTAACCAGTATCTGTTGAATCTCTTTAAGCAAGCTGTCTGGTGGCTGTAAACAGATGAATTTGTGCCACTAGACAGAGGTAGCTAAAGTATTAATAACAAGCCGAAACCCCGTCACAGACGGATTCCGTTCCATGAGCCCAATATGACAATCAGTGGCGGCTCTTGTAAGAGCAGGATCCCAGTCGATATACTCCATGGCCTTACCTAATGAGGCCTACAAAACGTCCTTGTACATGACATTTTTGGTGTACACTACTCCTTGTGAAGAAGTCCCCTGATTTGTGCACGTGTCTACTTTGACATACAAACACCGTGTCAAAACTTCTCAGGTCACAGTACCGAGAAAAACGTGACGCGACCGCTAGGAGGAGCACAAAATTGGTCCTTCAGTATTAATATATAGATACAATGTTTCTCGTTACATTTTTTGTGTCAAATTCACATTCTGAGGTAGTCAGCATGTGCAGAAGAGGGTTTTCCATTGCAGACGCTATTTTCGAGGAGTGGAATTACATCTCTCAGCGGTAACGGTGTGTCGACGACAGAGGTAATGACATCAACGAATGACTGATGATGTCATGACGTCCTTACGCCTGTCAGCGGTGACGTCACACGTCGCCATGTAAACGAATGTAAAACGAAAAATGTTTATTCTGTTTCAGAGTTGAAGGTTGATTATTGCCACTATATGCGATGCACTCTTACAGGTACGAAGTTTCTTTCAGTCCAGGTCACAGTCCTGAGAAAACTGTGAAGCAAACGCTAGGAGGAGCACAAAATTGCTCCTTCAGTATTAATATATAGATTAGTATACGACCTCTGAAAGACATTTGCGGAAGGAACGTTTTCCATTTGTTGAGACGTTTGGTTACGTGATCTACCACTCCTTCCCAGTTAATAAGGGAGTACTGGTGAGGGCCAAGATAAACACCTAAGTATTTCACCCCCTCTCTCATCCACCTTAGATCTTTGAGAAGAGACTGAGGTGGCGCTAAGGGAAGCCCACCGGATGTACATTGATCTGAGGACACCCACAGAGCTTGACTCTTTTGCCAATTACACTGCAAATGTGAAGCAAGATGAAACTTATGTAAAGATCCAAGAAGAGTGGTTAGATCCTGATCATTTTTAATTACTATACAGACATCATCAGCATATGCAGATACAACGATAGGATGTTCTTCTGGTGACAGTACAAAGCCAGAAAGAGAATTCCTAAGATTAATTAGTAATGGCTCAAGAGAAAGGCTAAACAGTAAACCTGACAATGGACAGCCTTGCCGAACACCCCTCTGAACCTGAATGGAAGAGCAGAGACCATCGTTTACCTTACACAAACTAGATATATTGTTGTATAACAACTTAACAAAACTAATGAACCTTTCACCCAGACCAAACTTTTGCAACACATGAAACATATAAAAGTGATCAATGCTATCAAAAGCCTTTTTGACATCAAGGAAAATCAAACTAACCCCCCCCTTCCTCCTTGACCACATTCAATGAAATCTCTAACTAAAAAGATGTTATCAGAGATTGATCTCCCTGGAACACAGTAGCTCTGGTCATGATGAACGAGAGTCCTGACGACAAGTTTTAGCCGATTGGCCAACAATTTGGAAAAGAGTTTGTAGTCAGAACATAGTAATGAGATGGGGCGCCAGTTCTTGATTTGACGGAGATCGTCACTATTTGGGAGAAGACAAACCACCGTTCTTCGACAGCTGAGAGGCAGTATGCCAGAAAGTAAACTTTCTTGCAGAACCAACAGTACTTCTGGACCTAAAATGTCCCAAAATACTGAAAAAAATTCCACTGAAAGTCCGTCGATTCCAGGGGCTTTTCCACGTTCAAAGCTGTTCAGAGCCATGCTGAGTTCCTCCAGGGTAAGCGGCTTTTCAAGAGCTTGATGCTGACCACAACTCAAAGAAGGAACATGATTTGTCATCTCATCAACACAATCTTTAAACACAGATTCCTTCGCAAATAAATCAGAAAATAATTTTTCACAAGTCTTCCAACATCACTTTCATTTTGTATAATAGTGCCTTGAGCATCCAACAAGGAGAAAATCTGCCTTTAGGATTTCTTAACCCCTTCTAACTGGAAAAACCTTTTATTTGGGGTGTCAGAAAACTTCACATTTTGGATTCGAGTCGAACTGACATCCCCATGACTTTTTCATGAATCAATTCTCTGAGATAAGCTCTTTTTTCTAATAATAGCCGAAGCTTTCTGTCATTTTGAGCTTTAGCAAAGTCTTCCTCCAACTGCAAAATCTCAGTTTCCAAGAGTGAAACAGCAATTTTATTCTTGCTCGTGGAAAAGGACTGATAACATTGACAGAAAACACGAATTTGACCTTTCGCGTTGTCCCACCATAACTGGATAGAAGCATAGGAAGGTTTACTTTGGATAAGTTTTTCCCAAAACCTACGAAAAGCGTCAGTAAAAAAACAATCCTCCAACAGGCTGGTATTGAAGGTCCAATATGCACCTTTTTGCGGTAACTGAGAAGAGGATAAACCAAGCACTACCAAGTGATGATCAGAGAAAATGGAAGGAAAGATGTTACAAGACATGAGGACATTTCTAAAAGTAGAGTTAATGTACCATCTATCCAGCCTTGCAAGTGTTATCAGCCCATTAGCACACCGGCACCATGTATACTGAGATGGTGTACGGTGCCGCATGTGCCAAGCATCGAGTAGACCAAGTGATTAAAAACAACAAGATATGTGTTTATGAGATTCAGGATGTGGTTCTGGTGTATTCCTGTCTAAATTAGGTTCAAACGTGCAATTGAAATCTCCTCCGATACAAATACAGTGATCAAAGACTAAAGTATGGAAGTAATTCGCCAGATGTGTAAAAAATTCTTTATGAGCCCCGCTCTCACTGGGAGAAAAGACATTAAGTAAAGTGAGGTGAAATCCTTGATACATGAACTCTAATGATGCCAAGTGTCCTTTAACTATTTCAAGGAAACTATACGAGTCAGGAACTGGACGAAGCATAAAGGCAACACTCGCTGAGACAGAAGACAAATTACTGAAGAAACAAAGCCCCTTGTTAAGGCAGAGCCAGTCAGACTGTGAAGTCTCCGTTATGTGTATTTCTTGCAACAAACAGACATCCACATGCTTCCGAAG
>NC_140973.1:33039888-33159888 GCF_056783735.1 Eptatretus burgeri
TCTTATCTGATTTGTTGTTCTTGACAGATGTGGATGAATGCACCGACAGCCCGTGTGGACAGGAATGCGCAAACACTTATGGCTCCTTCCGATGCTACTGCCAGCCAGGCTACGTACTCAACGAATTTGACAGGACGACATGTGAAGGTCAGGCCTGTCTTTTGCAAGGCAGTAAGAGGCAATGGCATTGCCGGTTGGTAATGGTATTACCACATCGCGACTCACTGGCATTGAATGCTCATTAACGTCAATGCTGCCAAGTCTTTTCAACTATGTTTCACAACATCCATATTCCAGATGTGGATGAATGCACTCAACCTGGCTCACAAGGTCTTTGCGCATTCGAATGCCACAATACGTTGGGCAGCTATGAATGTACGTGCCCGGCTTCTGGATACATGATTTCACCAAATGGACGAAGTTGCAGAGGTACTGTGCACCTGTCTTGATATGTGTTTGTCTTTTTGTCATTGTCTCTGTCTGTCCCTGTCTCTCTGTCTCTCTCTCTCTCTCTCTCTCTCTCCATCTTTATTTTTCTTGTCTGTTTTGTTGAAGTCACAATTTTTCATTTATTTGTGTTTTTTGTATCTGACAGTTAGGTGTGTGTGTGTGTGTGAGTGTGAGAGAGAGGGAGGGAGAGAGAGAGAGAGAGAGAGAGAGAGAGAGAGAGAGAGAGAGAGAGAGAGAGAGAGAGAGAGAGAGAGAGAGAGAGAGAGAGAGAGAGAGAGAGAGAGAGAGAGAGAGAGAGAGAGAGAGAGAGAGAGAGAGAGAGAGAGAGAGAGAGAGATGGCGAGATGGCGAGAGGGCGAGATGGCGAGAGGGCGAGAGGGCGAGAGGGCGAGAGGGCGAGAGAGCGAGAGAGAGCGAGAGAGCGAGAGAGAGAGAGAGAGAGAGAGAGAGAGAGAGAGAGAGAGAGAGAGAGAGAGAGAGAGAAAGAGAGAGAGAGAGAGAGCTATAGAGAACTGATTTTTCTGGTGACGTCCTTGCAGTTCGTGTAAAGCACAATGTTTCCATTTAATGTCTGTCCTTCAAGTAATATATATGCTCTTCCATGACCCTAAGCTCAATATCTCGAACAATATTGTTTCTGGAGTAGTAAAATAGATGTTACAGAAAATTAAAAGTAAAAATAAAGAAGCAACGAATAAACTTGTGTTAGACAATATCATGAAAACTTCCACGTAAATAGTTACATTTTCCATTGCACACAATTATAAATGCACAAGAACAAATCGAAATGACAACATACTGTGACGTCCACGGGACTTGAACAGTCCCGCCAACGTAGAATGAGCCGAAACGATGGAGGCGGTTTATTTATTTATAACCCAAACATGGCGGTTCTAATCGCTCTACCGCAAACGGGACGAGGAAGGTGGCACGAGTCACTTTTCACTGAGTTGATGATGTTTATTTGTTTTTATTATTATCAGAAATAACAAGACTCGGCAAGAAGAGGGATCCGGGGCGATTCGACGGGATGGTGTGGGATCGGGCGTGGGGAAAAACACAGACAATTCCAATGAATATACAGTTCTCAATCCATCTAAGGCGCCAAGCACACACACACACACACAAAACGTAGCTATTTCTGGTGGTCAGGCTGGACCGTGGTGTGGACGCAACTGTCCCTGGATCGGCGTCGGACGAGCCGGCCTTGCTCTCGTCAGGGGGGGGGGCAGGAGAAACCGTGGTGCTGTCGACCTCCTGGTCTTGGCCCAAGTCCGCTCACAGCCGCCAGGGAACCAGTTCAGGCGCCAAGCCGCGAGCAGGAGAGGGAGGCAGGTCTGCCCGCTGCCCGACCCCGCACTCCGAGTCAGCAGAACCCCAGAGCCAACCAAAGCGAGGCACGAGGCTCGGCAAGGCTCCCAGACACGATCAAGAACACGATCGACTCAGCACAACAACCAGGACGCTCTCTGCCGCCACAGCTTCCACACCAAAAAAACCACGATATTTTGGTTGTAATCTTCTTATTCTTCCTTTTCGACCCCGAACAGAACCTTTTTATCCTTCTGTCCTCGTCACTTCAATCGAGCCGTTTATTGGCCCACCGCCATCGCCTTCCGCTAATCGTGATCACGGGGCGGAGCCATCCGCTGCACTGTCCTGTGACGTCACGGCCAGTCTTCAGAGAATACCAAAAGGGGTTTACGCAGACACACTTACCCTATCCCGTGTCCCTATCTAATTACGTGACATTTATCATTTCCCCCTTGAAGAAATGAACATTTACTAGACAACTTATCACCACTGAATTGCTACTTATTACATCGAGATCCTGGTAAACTCGAACAGCATGGCATACCTAGTTAAACATCCTAATTACCCTTTGAATGCATACCCCCCCCTCAAACGTAACACTGCCCCCTCCTCTGGTACCGCAGCTCCTGCAAGGTATATCAGAGGCGCTACCGTACCAGCCTTAACACTTACTGACTCACACCTAATTAACCTAACGAAATAAAGTAGGAGGGGCAATGGGCAGCGAGTCGCAGCTAACTTACCTATCCTGCTTAATGTACTACCCCCTTATGGACTTATCCTCACCTAAACAATCATTCGTTTTTATTTTATTTTATTTCATTTTATTACATGAGAGCACTGAGCGAAGTTGCACTCCATCTTCTAGATCATCGCTCTTGCCCAGCACTCTTCCAGTGATCTGGGGAGGGGAAACAAAAGGTTCCACAAAAACACAACACTTATACTTTACATTCCTACTCTAAGCCTTAACGACACTATTCACAGGATATTTACACTTGACCGCCTCCCCCAGTGGATGTTAATAGACCCAGCGTTACCTGGGGAGCCAATTTTCAAATTTGCTTGCCCCAAAATTATGCGGACATCATGCCCTTGCTGCACCTGTCAAGTTGTGCGGGATCGAGTGGGACTCACACATCTTCACAACACTCACACCATGGTCATCATCACATTTCTAGGTCATGGTCCTCATTTTAATCATGCAGGCTGAATCCCGTCGTGGCCGTGGGGTGGGTTAACACAAGATGATGGGGGCATCTCAGGTGCAACCATGCCCATAGGTAAGCTTTAGTCCAACCCGGACGTTTCTCCGCCCCGCTCCCTTTGATTCCCTCCCCCCTGGTAGCCATCAGCTCTAATCCCGTACAACACTCTGGAAGGGGTCTCACTGGCTCCTCTGGCCTTCCTGGGTCACCAAGGTCCTACCTGCCTTGGTCGCCCAACCAGACCCTCTCCCAGTTGCCTCCAGACACTGTCACCATTAGCCACCAGGTGGTGAATCGCCTTGAAGGGGGTCGCAATTCCCGCTCACCGTGAGCTTCAGCAATCCCTGTGGACAAGCACATCATCCCCACCCACAAAACCCACATGACTCCCCCACCCCATCGGCCTTACATGTGACACCTGCATTTCTAACACTTCACCGACCATGACCTTCCCTGTTACCACACCATGCCCAATAAAAAAAACAATGTGTGCACCATACATTTCACTTCTTCACTTAAAACAACTCACACAGCATTTCTCACCCGATCCACACACCAGCCATTGAACAGCCACTCGTGCCCGCTTTGTTTCCAATTACCCACTGTCCCGATTGTCACTCTAAAACCTAGCAGAACTTACAAACCCATGCCAATTTTCCCACAATTCTTTTTTTTTATTTTATTTTTTTATTTTTTTACTAAAGGAGGCACTTCGCCACAATCTCACCAGCCGTGCATGGCCCTATATGCTCAGCCCGATCTAGTCTCCCGGACCCCCGACAGTGATCTCCGGACCCGACCTATGAAAGGGCATCTCGGATAGACCTGGCGGTTCAGCAGGAGGATTCATCCTCTCCGGGCTTGAAAGTCTATTGGAGGGTCTCTCCATCGCCGGGTACCGGCAATATCGTTGCATGTGTCCTCTTCGCCCGCACCGGAAACAACTCCCCATAAAAGGCCCCCGTGAGTATCGGTGAAATGTCTCTTGCGGTTCCGGACCCCCTCGGCCATAATCAAATTGCTCTTTTGGCTGGGCTGGACCCCGCCGCTTTGACGCATCAACTACCGAATTACCTCTTATCAAACTTGACAGTTTCTGGCAAATTTCCTGAAACATTTGGGTAATGCCAATTTCTCCCAGCCCCCCTCCCTGATCCTGAATCTCCGCCTGTCGGATCGTCACCGATGGCCTCTCTGGAACCCGACCCGGCCGACTCCACGAGGCCAGCCTGGCCGCGCACTCGGCCGCTCGGTGAACGGTGGGTGGATCCTGTAGCTCCACTAGCGCTCGGACCTCAGGGTCCGGAAGAGCAGCTAAAAATTTCTCTAGTGCCAGTCTGTCCCACGCCTCCACTGTAAGGTCCCGATACGCGATCCTGACTGATTGGTAAATGTCCTGTGCCAGCTCCTGCACTGTCTCACCCGGCTTTAATCTGCGGTGCTGGAGCTCGGCCCGCACCAGATCACAGTTTGCCGCGAACCCAAACCGACGGCTCAACGCCTCGCAAATGTGGGAGCTGGTCAACATCCCCTCCGCGATCACGTTTAACACATCTGCGGCTGGTCCCCGCAACGTTGCCACCAAATTCCCTGTACGTTCCCGCTCATTCCACCCGTTTAGTCGGGAAATGCACTCAAATTGCGTCAGAAAAGCTTCAACGCTCCCTGACCCGTCAAAATTTACCAGGGGGATCACTTTTACGGTGGCCCGCTTCTCAGTTTCTCCCTTGTCCGAATCCAGCCCAGGGATCAAACACCCTTGTGGCTGCGTATCCAATTTCGGAGCCCACTGTGGCCAAAGATGTTTTGTGGTGAGGGTCTCATGGGTCAATTTTGCCTCCTGTTACAAACGTTGAATGGACCGATTCACCTCTTCCCGCAGGATCTTCTGGGCCCGCACAACCTCCTCCAAGTCTCCGTCGCGAGTTTGTAGCTGCTCCTCAACCAACCCGGACACTCTACTTACAAAAGACGGCTCTACCAGGCCTTTATCCAAGACTTCATCTTGGCTCATAATTTTATCTTGTTCATCCAAACGAGCCTCCAATCCTTTTACCTCCTCCGCCAAATTCATCCCTTGCTTCCTCAGCTCTCCCCACTCTTCAACTTGCAGCTGCATATGAGCATCCACACAGGCACGATGACGTTCCAGGCTTTCATCCACTTTATCAACCCGAATGTTCGTTGCATCAATTTTATCTACCAATTTTTTTCGTATATTTTCCCCCTCCAATGTAATTTCTACCTTTGTTTCCTCCAATCTATCCTCGAATTTACTTTGTATTTCTCCAAATTTAACATCCACACACTCCTGCATCTCAGTTTTCATTTTCTCCATCTTTTCCCCCAATTCATCCCTCATTAAATCAATCCGTGCACCCAACTGTTCCCCCATTACCCCCAATCGATCCGCCATCTCTGCCCTCTGTGCCGTCATGTCTGCCCTCTGTATCACGAATTGATTTTCCATTTGTGCCGTCATTTCTGCCATTTGTGCCCCCTGTGCCGTCATGTCTGCCCTCTGTGTCACGAATTGATTTTCCATTTGTGCCGTCATTTCTGCCATTTGTGCCCCCTGTGCCGTCATTTTTGCCCCCTGTGCTGTAATTGCACTCATTAAACGTTCCAACATTGTCCATATCGTCATCGTGCCGGTTTCCGGCGCTGCCGGCTCCGTTACGGGCGATGAAGCACGGTCCACGCTCGGAATGGGGGAGGTTCCAACCCTACCCCCGTCTCTCCCCTCTTCCCCCGACTCGCTGCCAGACACGTGGCCTTCCTCCTCAAACATCTGCACATCCGCCATGGTGCAGAAGTCCCGTTTGCCGCCAATTAATTTAAATTTGAAAAATCCCGCCAAAATTTTCCCGCGCTTGCGCGCTTTTCTGTAGTAATTTTATATTCCAATTCGTGGCGAGATTTTAATCCTGGTATATAATTTAGAGGGGTTCGAACATCCAACACCCTGACACCAATGTGACGTCCACGGGACTTGAACAGTCCCGCCAACGTAGAATGAGCCGAAACGATGGAGGCGGTTTATTTATTTATAACCCAAACATGGCGGTTCTAATCGCTCTACCGCAAACGGGACGAGGAAGGTGGCACGAGTCACTTTTCACTGAGTTGATGATGTTTATTTGTTTTTATTATTATCAGAAATAACAAGACTCGGCAAGAAGAGGGATCCGGGGCGATTCGACGGGATGGTGTGGGATCGGGCGTGGGGAAAAACACAGACAATTCCAATGAATATACAGTTCTCAATCCCTCTAAGGCGCCAAGCACACACACACACACACACACACACACACAAAACGTAGCTATTTCTGGTGGTCAGGCTGGACCGTGGTGTGGACGCAACTGTCCCTGGATCGGCGTCGGACGAGCCGGCCTTGCTCTCGTCAGGGGGGGGGGGCAGGAGAAACTGTGGTGCTGTCGACCTCCTGGTCTTGGCCCAAGTCCGCTCACAGCCGCCAGGGAATCAGTTCTGGCGCCAAGCCGCGAGCAGGAGAGGGAGGCAGGTCCGCCCGCCGCCCGACCCCACACTCCGAGTCAGCAGAACCCCAGAGCCAACCAAAGCGAGGCACGAGGCTCGGCAAGGCTCCCAGACACGATCAAGAACACGATCGACTCAGCACAACAACCAGGACGCTCTCTGCCGCCACAGCTTCCACACCAAAAAAACCACGATCTTTTGGTTGTAATCTTCTTCTTCTTCCTTTTCGACCCCGAACAGAACCTTTTTATCCTCCTGTCCTCGTCACTTCAATCGAGCCGTTTATTGGCCCACCGCCATCGCCTTCCGCCAATCGTGATCACGGGGCGGAGCCATCCGCTGCACTGTCCTGTGACGTCACGGCCAGTCTTCAGAGAATACCAAAAGGGGTTTACGCAGACACACTTACCCTATCCCATGTCCCTATCTAATTACGTGACATTTATCATTTCCCCCTTGAAGAAATGAACATTTACTAGACAACTTATCACCACTGAATTGCTACTTATTACATCGAGATCCTGGTAAACTCGAACAGCATGGCATACCTAATTAAACATCCTAATTACCCTTTGAATGCATACCCCCCCCCCCTCAAACGTAACAATACATTATCTTCATGCTGCGAGTTCATTACGAGCGTATTATGAGATTAAGGATTAGTCACTCCTTAGGTGTCATTTCCCTGGTCTCTGTCTATGCTCCGACTGAGGCGAGTGACCTCACCGTGAAGGATGCATTCTACGCCACGCTCGAGTCTGTGGTTGATCAGTGCCCCAGACGAGATACACTTCTAGTCTTGGGGGATTTCAATGCATCGACTGGAATTGATAAGGATGGTTATGAGACATGTGTTGGTCCTCATGGGTCAGGAACTATGAACCAGAATAACACTAAGTTCCTTGACTTTGCAAGAAGTCATGGACTTAGGGTGGCCGGTTCATGGTTTCAGCGCCCACAAGCTCATCGCTGGACTTGGTATTCCAACGCTGGCGGTGTGGCAAAGAAGATTGACCATGTCTTCGTTGACGATCGCTGGAGGATGATCCAGAACTGCAGGGTCTACCGGAGTGCTCAGTTCCTCAATACTGACCACCGGCTTGTTGTAGCAACTCCAGAGCTGCACCTTAAATCCTGGAGAATGGTACCATCCCAGCCTAGGCTGGATGTTGGCAAGCTCAGGGATGAGAGAGTAGCTAAGGAATTTGCAAACAGGCTGAGTGGATATTTGGGGCGTCTGGGCGCTTTGGGGGGTCCTGAAGTGTTATGGATTACCTTCAAGACCACCTTCCTTGATGTTGCCGGTGGATGTCTTGGAACTCACCGCAGGGCAAAGAAGAATTTTGTCTCTCAAGGGACACTGGATACCGTTGACCAGAGTCGCAGGGCCAGGCTGAATGGCAGAGCTGAACTGTTCAGGGAGCTGAGGTGTAAAACTGTACGTGCACTAAGGGTGGACAAGGAGGCCTACGTGTGAGGAATCTGTGAGGGGGTAGAGCATCACCTGTGGACAGGTGATTCTCGTCCCGCTTTCAGGGGAATTCGTGCATTGCGTTCATCCAAACCCATCCCTCGGAGCACTGCAGTTAGAGCAGAGAGTGGTGGGCTCTTAACAGAGGAGTCTGAAGTGAAGGCCCGCTGGGCCGGTTACTTTGAGCGGTTGTACCAGGCTGATCCACCAGCTGTCGAGTTGGACGTCAATGGTGTTACAATCCCTGTTGCTGACCCTCCAATCAATTGTGGTCCACCTTCGCTTGTGGAAACATGGGCTGCGGTGAACCAGTTGAAACAGGGTAAAGCTTCAGGGATCTGTGGCATCCATGCTGAACTTCTCAAGGCTGGTGGAAATGCTGCACTAGTGTCATTGCATGCAGTTTTGTGCTCTGCCTGGAACACAGGTATTATCCCAACTGATTGGAAGAGGGGCCTTGTTGTCCCTCTCTCGAAAGGGAAGGGTGATCGCCAAGACTGCAACAACTACCGAGGGGTGATGCTGCTCTCAGTGCCGGGCAAGGTCTTTGCTCGGATAATTCTTGATAGGGTTCGCAACCATCTGCTTGAGCACCAGCGTCCAGAGCAGTCAGGCTTTACACCAAAGAGGTCAACGATTGACTGTATCCTTGCTCTTCGTGTCCTCACCGAACGCAGACGAGAGTTTTGGCAGGGGCTGCTTGCAGCCTATGTTGATCTCTGTAAAGCGTTCGATTCAGTGAATCGGGATGCCCTCTGGAGGATTCTTGATTTTCGTGGGGTGCCACCAAAACTGATCGATCTGATTTCTGAACTCTACTCTGGTACTGAGAGTGCTGTGATGTGTGGTGGTACCATCTCTGACTTATTTCCAGTAGTTACTGGAGTTCGTCAGGGGTGTGTACTGGCCCCCACACTTTTCAGCACTTGTATGGACTGGATGTCGGAAAGATAAAGCTGCGGTGCAACGTTTGGGAATGTCAAGATCTCGGACCTTGATTTCGCAGATGATGCAGTCATCTTTGCGGAGAATTTAGATATCCTTTTGGGGGCCCTCGAGGTGCTGAATGAGGAGTCGGAGCTGCTGCGATTACGGGTTTCTTGGGTCAAAACTAAGATCCAGGCTTTCAATGACATCTTGGATGCTGCTGTCCTGTCTGTGCCTGTTTGTGGTGAGGATGTTGAGGACGTGGAGAGATTCTCTTACCTTGGCAGTGATATTCATGTCTCTGCTGGCTGTGAGTCAGAGGTCAATAGACGTCTGGCTCGGGCCTGGGGAGTCATGGATTCACTGGATCATGGGGTGTTCTGCTGTCGGTACCTGTGCAGGAGGACGAAAGTCAGAGTCTTCAGGTCCTTGGTGCTTCCAGGATTGCTTTATGGATGTGAGACTTGGACTTTGACCAGGGATCTGAGATGGAGACTTAATTCCTTTGGTAGCAGATATCTTCACAGAATCCATGGCGATCGCTGGTCGGACTTTGTGTCCAATGAGCAGTTGCTGAAAGAGACTCAAATGAGATTTGTTACCTGCATAGTCTCTGAGCGTCAGCTGCCACTGTATGGACATGTGGCTCGTTTTCCTGACGCTGATCCTGCTCACCAGATTCTCTCAGCGAGGGAGTCTCGTGAGTGGAGGAGGCCAATGGGCCCACCACGTGCCTCGTGGTTGCAGCAGGTTGACCAGCATCTCAAGGAGATGGGGATGGGCCTGGCATCTGCCTGGGGGAAGGCCAGACGGAGGCCCCTGGAGTACCGGCGGAAAGTGGACGCAGCGACGCGCTGTTCTGGCACATGCTCCCATACCTCACCTGCGAGTTCAACAGTTTCAGTTGCATTGCAAAATGATTAATGCAACATCATCTGTTTATTTCATATCACAAGACTTCACAAGAAACAGGACCATAATGTTTATCCCATTGTCAGTTCGACCTTTAGCTTCTCTCCTGTAAAGGGAAAACAAACTTTGGTGCATACACATTGATGAGCGTTGTGGTAAAGCTTCACCGAAATCACATGTGTAGTTTTAGAGAAGTTGCAACTATCTGTGGATGGACGGACGGATGGACAAACAAACAGACTGACGGAAGGACGACGCTCCATCACATAAGCTCCCCGGAACTAAGTTCAAGTTGAGCTAAAAACGGATAGGAGAGAAAAATAGCTGAAAGATTTCTCCACAGGGCATCATCATGGAACACCACCCAAAGTGAAATTGTATATTGATCAAATGGATGTTTAACAATGTTAAATTGTCACGTCAGAGAGGTGTGTTAACAAAGACTGCTCTGAGCCAGATGGTCATAAACCATCCACAGATCCTGAACTGTTGGTTAAACAGAATTTAATGTTATGAGGATTCTCCAAGGTTCACCCAACGTAGACAAAACTGGCGGTGTTCACGCGGGAAGGCAGAAAAACTGGAAAAAGTTCCTTTGCAATTAAAATGGTTGATTAATGGTATATCGGAGGGGAGAGTTGAGACACTAATCTCTATAATTCCAGCAATGTGTGTGTGGCTGTGTGTGTGTGTGTGTGTGTGTGTGTGTGTGTGTGTGTGTGTGTGTGTGTGTGTGTGTGTGTGTGTGTGTGTGTGTGTGTGTGTGTGTGTGTGTGTGTGACCGTTGTTTCTCGACAACCGCTGGTCCAATCTAATTGAAACTTGCCAGGTATTTTGCTGGGGCCCTGTGGCTGTGCCTTTTCAAGGTTTGATATTAAGGTTCTGTAACAAGTGCTTCCCAAGTTATGGCCATTTATTTACCAACCAATGAAAGGACACGTTGCTGCGTAGGCGTGGCCGCGTAGGCCGGTGCGCGGCTGGCCGACGATGACGTCATGTGCCGTGCCGGTTACGATGGGGAAAGGGCGCCATGGTTACTGTGGCGTAGGAGTGGCAATGGTCAATGGCAGCGAATGTCATGGCGAGCAAAGGCAGGGAGGTAAACCTGATTTTAATTAACTCTGTGTGGAAGTATCACAGCAGTTGTTACTTCAATGAAAGCGATAATTCGTGGAATGCATGTGAACATTCCGTACGGACATGCACTACTTCCGGATAGTGATGACTTAGTGTATTCTAATAATTTCTTGATTTCTTATGCGCATTTATAGATAAACACAATGCCCCAATCCAGTCGGCGTTTACGAGAGCGAAGGAACAGCCCATGTGGTTGTTTCTGGATCGCAGTTTGAAAGTTTTTTTTGGGGGTGGGGGGTTGCAAGTACGGGCACGCAAGAGCGAAGGAACGGCCTGTGTGGTTGTTTCTGGCTCGCAGTTTGAAAGCTTATTATTATTATTATTATTTTTGCACATACGGCCACGCACGTACGGGCACGCGACAGCGAAGCAACAGCCTGTGCGGTTGTTGTTTCTGGCTCGCGGTTTGAAAGTTTTTTTTTTTTTTGCACGTACGGCCACACACGTATGGGCACGCACGTACGGGCACGTACTAGTAATAAATTAACGGGACAGACCAGGTGCTCAAAGGACAAACGAGTCGGGAGGCGCACACACACTTATGCACAATCTTATTAAAATACGCAATTTGGTGTATCTGTCTGTCTGTCTGTCTGTCTGACAGTATTTTGACTGCAATACATTCGGTATCCAATCGCAACCAAACTGGACAGGAGGACAAAGGTTCACACGATGGAGGTTGTAGAAATTTAACTTCCCCCCAGGGCACAGGCCCCAATGGGGGCGGGGTGTTCACCTTGCACAAACCCCATGTTGAAGTGTATAATAGGTTGTCATGACTTTCATGAGTCACACCTTCCGGACATAAAAATGATTATAACCACAAACGTTTCAGTTAATTCTGTCCGACGTACAATTACATTTCAAAACGGTCGCTGTTAAACTGGTATAAATTATGATGAAACTCGACGTGATCCTCATTGCGTCTCCCTCAGAAGAACAGATCAGAACCGTCTCGACTTGCTAGGTGTCCAGGTAAGCTGCAACGATCTTTAGCTAACAAAGCTGCTTACATGAGTCTTTACGCATGAATGATGGAGGTTGAACGATGGAAGTTCCAGTGATTTATCTTGCCTCCCTCCCCAAGGGGGTGTTCCACCTTGGGGGAAGTCCATGTAAAGGTGTATATCTGTGTCAAGTTAGCTTATGGTGGCCTTCTTCCAAGGCCGCTTCTCATAACAAAAATAACAACACTGATGATGAAAATATCATAATTAATGTTATTACAAAACAATATCCCCCCCCTCCCCACGCGGTATTGCTCAGGTTTGTTTTGTCAGATCAGGCCAGATTCGAGCTTTGACTTGCTACAAGTAACATGTAAACCTGCACTAACCTGTTCCATGGTCGGGTTGTCGGCGACTAAACCGTCTCTCCCATCAAGTTTATTGGTGAGGAAGGTGTTTGGATATGGACACCCAGCAGGATGAAAAACAAAACCTGTCAAAGGGTGTAGGAGCTCCTTGTGAGCCAACGGCCATCCATATCTAGTGCCCAACCGGTGTCTGCAGACGTCATGCAGTTGGGTTACTCCTTATTAGGAGGTTGGTGGCAGGATTTGCACTCCAGCCCCTGTAAACCCCTTCATTCTGCAAAACATACTAAAAGCAGAAAATAAATCTGAAAACCCACTCTGTGGGAGTACCTTCTGTGCAGCTTCCCTTCACAGAACAGCTCACCAGATGACGGGATTGGGGCAAAGCCTTCAGGACCCCCAATCTTTGATGATCGGAGGGAAACCACAGGGTAACCTTCCCAGGTCAGATTGCGGTAGTGTGTGTCGGGGTGGTGCTTAAGTGTCGTCCTCCAGGGTTAACTTGAGGCGGTCCCTTCGGGTGGGTGCCTGGAATGTCCTATCCCTAAGAGAGGATGATCACCTGTCTCTGTTATCATCTGACCTCAAGTGTTTGACATTGGTATTGCACCACTCTCTGAGCTTTGGAGACCAGATTGCGGCAAGATTATGGTAAGTGGTTACACCTACTATTGGTCTGGTCGCTCTGATGGTTACCATTCCCAAGGAGTTGCTGTAACTGTGTCCAATAAGCTGACTCCAATGATAATTGAGGTAACACTGGTCAACAAGCGTATTATGAGAATGAGGATTCATCACTCCTTGGGTGTCATTTCCCTGGTCTCTGTTTATGCTCCAACTGAGGCGAGTGACCTCACCGTGAAGGACACATTTTATGCTGTGCTCGAGTCTGTGGTTGATCAGTGCCCCAGGCAAGATACTCTTCTAGTCTTGTGGGTTTTCAATACATCGACTGGAACTGATAGGGATGGTTATGAGACATGTTTTGGTCCCAATGGATCTGGAACTGTGAACCTGAATAGCACTAAGTTCCTTGACTTTGCAAGAAGTCATGTACTTAGGGTGGCTGGTTCATGGTTTCAGCGCCCACAGGCTCATCGCTGAACTTGGAATGCTATTGCTGGTGGTGTGGCAAAGGAGATTGACCATGTGCTCATTGATGGTCGCTGGAGGATGATTCACAATTGCGGGGTCTCCCTGAGTGTTCAGTTCCTCAATACTGACCACAGGCTTGTGGCATCTTTGACGTTGCAACAATAATAAAAAATATGAAGACAGAAATAAATAAATATTGTGAAATAAGATGCTTGTCATGACGCATGTGTACATGCACGCACACCTCTACACCTGTGCGTTAACATGTCCCTCCATTCTTTTTTTCTTCATCTTGTGTCTTGTCCTCCGTTCATGTGCTTTGTCTTTCTAATACAAAAATAATGCGTGCAGTGGGCTGGCGGTGAGTACATCAGATCTTCATGTTGGTGGGTTCGAAATTCACGAAAGCATTAAAGATATGGATTCTGAGCTTCTCAGAATGGATCTCGTCTCAAGATCTAGCCAATTCATTATTATGTTATTGTTCACTTTATTTTCCAATTCATGATAACAGTTAGTTTGTGCATTGTGTATGGTTTGGTCATGGTTATGTTGGCTCCAACTTTGGATCAACCATTCTGTTTTGCTGATGAAAACGTATGCCTGAAAGGGCTGTCCAAGATCCATGTCAAAATGAACTTTTGTCAATACAGGACTTGCAAAATGACATATGAATGCTGACGACGCCTTTCTCGCATGCGCTGTGTGTGTACATTTCCAGTGACTCACTTCTACGAACTTGGGCACTTTTAACCTGCCATTGCTAACACGAAATGTGTAATTCAAATAACGTTTTAAAAATAAATATTCAGAATTTAAATGAAAGAATGGCAATTTCAAAATGGTAAACCCTAATTGTTGCGTTCCTGGATTCAAATGAGACAAATGAAAATATCGCAAATACGAAAAATATCCATGGATGAGAGGTATCTAAGTTCTTACAATTTCCTGTAATACAAGTGAATGGTGGCAGTGTCTGTCTGTCTGTCTGTCTCTCTCCCTCTCTCTCTCACTCTCACTCTCACACCAATACACACACCAAAATGAAGGTGAATACTTCTAGTCCTGGGAAGACTCTGTTCCATCTTCTGAAACCCGAATTATGGAGATAACAACCAATGACACGCACACGCACGCACACACACACACACACACACACACACACACACACACACACACACACACACACACACACACACACACACACACACACACACACACACCCTAAGAGTATATATCCTCGTTTTTACATTGATTTTGAACTTTCCCTGTGCATTCACAAGCTCCAAATATGAACTGTCCATCGTTATTCAGAAGCACGCAAACCAGATTCAGTGTCTCAACTCTTCGGTTATGTAGAGGCACACCCCTTTCTATCAGGTATTTTTCCAAGTATTTTTGGCTTCTTTGAGAAGCTTGGTGAGCCATTTTTGGTAACAATCCTTATTGTGCACACACACGATAGAAGTTCACATGCCCCGAGGATCGCTATTTCTTGTGGTTACTGCACATGTGTGCTGTTCATGCTCGAGCAGATTACATCATTTTAAAAATCCCGTATTCATGCGACCACAGCATACTGCATCCTTTGGGTGGCCGTCCATGGCAATCGTCTGCAAAAAAGTCTCTCTCCTTCATGTGCTCCGGTAAACAGGATGTCATATATGTGCTGCACATGTCATCTTTCGGTAAATGGTAATGCAGTGAGGAGATCTCTTGTACTTCCTTGTGTTTTCCAACATTTGCAAATATTTAGAATCATCGTCTCTTGGAAATTATTGTATTTTTGAAAATATAATGCTTGAGTCAATATGCTTGTGGATTGGGTAGCCATGAGGAATGCAAATACCTGCATAGGTACAAAACAAACATCCATCCCAGTTTACTTTTATTGGACCACTGTCAACCTGACACCAAAGTGACACATATAATTAAGCATTCCATATAGTTGCAACACTTGCAGTTGTTTTGCTGTATTTGTAGTGACGAAACATCTGGTATAGAGTGAGTGTTTGTCCTTAGTTTTGTGACTGATCAGAAGTGAGAAGGTGACTTCCTTGTAAAAGATAATATCTACTCTCCACTTTGGTGAGTGAGGCTTACATTGAGTACATAAAACACCTGCCTGTGGTTGGCAGCAGAGCTTGACTTGGTGACAAAAGTCATCGTTTTAGAGAACAGGGTGTGCAGAGGAATGCAAAACAGCTGCAGGTGTACTCACTGATGTTTTGTGATTTGGTGTCGTGCAATGCAGCGATCTTAAAGGTTTAAATGACATTTATAAGCATGAGGTGACATGTGTTTTGTTTGTGTTTTACTGACTCTGCTTTTCTGCAGACATAGATGAATGTGCCTTAGGAAGTCACAACTGTTCATCTACCGAGAGCTGTTTCAACATCCAGGGAAGTTTCCGATGCCTCACTTACGACTGCCCTCCTCATTATAAACGAGCATCACTCATGTAAGTACAACAATGAAAGGAAACAATCCATTAAACAACAAAGCCACACCATCAAGCCCAGATACCACACCATAGCCTATCGGAGCTGGCTTGCTATTGCCCAATTGCGTACTGACGCTGCCGATCAAAGGCCAAATACCATTGACTATCTTGGTGTGGTGGTTACCACCATTTACTCCACATTCACTCCTCAAGTATTGCAATAGGAATCAGAACAGTTTGCAATCCATTAACACTCTAAAATGGTTTTAATGCAGTTTAATGAATCCGAGTAAAAAAAGGAAAAGAAAAGAAGAATTGTTTGAATCTTGTTTGATTCACTAATCAGCTTTCGACAAGTAACCCTCTTTAATGTCTATAAATCACATTTGCACGTCGTCCCTCTCTACTCGCACAATGTGGAAAACAATCTGCTTCAGACATCTATCTAGTTGTAACCAGTGCATGGAGTGGCCTCTAAATGTAAACATGATATCATTCATTGTAAAATGTTGCCTTTCACTAGCAATTAATTTTCTTCTTACAAATCATATCGTGATGAAAAACGAAAATGTATTTGTTTTTTTTTGTTTTTTCTCATGCTCTGGTGGATTTGAATTGTACTTTTTAAGCGTATAAGCTTAAGAACATATAGATGTGCAATTTTGTGCTAAGGCATGGTTTTGTATCTGAAAGAAATTTGGGCCAGATCGACAGAATTTTGTAAAGATGGATGGGTACAAACAGGAATTTGGTCTAAAAGTGGAAATACCACACCTGGTTCCATTTGGAGTGACAACCACATTCCAGGGATGTGAAGCAGCGATGACACTGCATCACAGGATTTAGCCCAAACCACTGCTCCTGGGATGCTCCTGGGATGAATAAATGGAGCTTTTTGGGTTGATACGTCAATGATCTAATGAACAATGACATCTATGTGTGTGTACTACACTCAGAACATTCTGGAAATGGCAGAATGCTTTTGAGTTCGGTAGGGTTCATGGGGGTAGAACAAATTGCGGGTTGGGATGCGGGATACCATGGTATCGTGGTGTACCACCTGCTTGAAGCCCAGGCTGGGAGTGTAGCATTGAACTGCCTCTGGAAGGTGGTTGAACAAATGGGAGAAAAAGCAATAAAATAGTGGAAGTGTGCAGTATTGTGATGATTTACCTGGTGTATTCAATTGCTTTCAACATATATTATTGACCACATGAAAGCTCAGCATGGAAACCATAATGGATCTGATACGTTAATAGCCCAAAGCAGTTACAGACTAGAAAGGATTCTTTTGAGGATGACTGCTGGTCAACCTGATTAACCTAAAAGGAAATTGATGAGTTATTTTAAAATTTACCATCAAAACGATGGCTGACTGTTTTGAAAGAAGGGATTACAGATTGAATATCTACAAAACAATATATCATTAATTTATTTGTTTTGAATGTTGTTTACATCTTGGAAGAATATCTTTTGAGCAATTGATGATTCTCTCTTTTTCAGGCGCTGTGAGAGAACAGCTTGCCATGATTATATGGCTTGCCAGGACATACCAGTCCGTATCACATACTACCAGATTTCCTTCCCGATGCGCATCCGTGTCCCTGCTACTATATTCCGTATTGGGCCCTCACCTCCCTACCCTGGGGACAACATCCTCTTGTCTATCACTTCGGGTGATCCCGAACACTATTTTTCTGCCCGCAAGCTCAATGGTCACACTGGTGTTCTGGTCCTGAGACGAGCACCAAACGATCCACGTGACTTTCTCGTCAAACTGCAGATGAAGCTCTTTCGGCATGGCTCGATTACCACCTTTGCAGCACACCTCCACGTCATCGTCACGGCCAGCCCGTTCGGTAGTACCGCTTACTTTGTTGATTAACTGGAGGAATTATGACGACCTTTCGTGGAATCTTGAGGCAGGGCAAGTAGTCAGTGTAAGGAGAGATTTTTCTTCGGCGTTTTTCGCAAGGTGCTGATGTTTTAAATTATGACAGCAAAGATATTGCCTTAATACATCATGTCGATTCTGTTCTTTTATAAGGAATTATCTCATCGTAACTTATGCATTACACTGTATATTAGTGACGAGGTGGAAGCACAAGGTCTATGCATTATGCCTGTTTTTTTAATTAAATAATAATGATATTAATAATTATATAACAGCGCGATGTCGCCACGCTGTAATAATAGTAATATTAATGCAGTTTTTTTTTTGTCTTCAGGATCGGTTGCACTTTATTATAGGCCCAGTAGCTATTCATTAAAACAATAATCAATATTATTCCTTTGTGCGTAATAATATTTGTTTGATATAGAATTGAGCGAGATCATATTTCCTCCAAATCGCAACTTTCCTCTCATCACGGTATCACAGAAAGTTTTACTAATTTGAAATTATCATTGAATACAGTATAAATTAAATTATCAGTTCAATGATTGTGACTTGCAGCACTCAATTGTGATTTATCTTATGAAGTACAGTTATTGTATGGTTATAAAGTGCAACCAATATCCTCTTGTTAATGAGGATGCTTTCCCTTCCTGTATGAAATATAAGGAGATTGGTTATTGCCTGGATCACTGATGACACATCATGATTACCACCTCCCCCTCCCCTTTCCCCTCTTCCAAAATAATGTTTATTGCTAATATTTGATGATCAATTTTAGTTCATTATGAACTTAATCTTGTAAAAATTTCAATAGTTGTTGAAAGAATACAATCCCACATTTATTCCAACATTTTTATTGAATGCATAAAAGCAGTTCAATTGGATGATAAAAACGTACTGGTGACGTATGATTTTTAATAAAAACAAATTTGGTGTAACAGAGGTTGTGTTCATTATGGAGAATTGATTTAATCTGTTGTTTTTACTTTGGAGATAGAATATATATATATAATTCCAGCAATGTGTGTGTGTCTGTGTCTGTGACTGCTGTTTCTCGACAACCACTGGTCCGATCTAATTGAAACTTGCCATGTATACTGCTGGAGACCTGAGGATGTGCCTTTTCAAGGTTTGATATTAATCGGACAAGTGCCTCCCAAGTTATGGCCATTTATTTACCAACCAATGACAAGACACGTTGTTGCGTGGGCGTGGCCGATGGGGAAGGGAAGCTCAGCCGCGGTCCCCATTACTGGTAACAACGTACGGGCTTCCGGAGAGTGATGAATTCGTGTATTCAAATATTTTCTCGTTTTCTTATGCGCATTTATAGATAAACACAATGCCCCAAGTTATGATAGTGATGTGGATTTTTTAAACCCACCTTGTTGTGATCGTTGTCCTCCTGAAGGATTCTAACCGGCCGATTGTGGAATCCTATTTGACTTCAAACAGAGTTTAACGCTTGTCCGATTTGATTATAAAATCCTACAAAAAAACCCTATCGACACTGATAAAACTGATGTCCACACAAGTCCTTCCTTGTGAAACAATTTATTTCCTAATTATACACCATACACTTCTCACCCTTGTACAATGAACTTAAAAAAATCCCCATTTGTTTGCAATATTATTCTTACTTTAGTTAACAGTTAGACCAACCCGATTCAATTCACTCCTACATTACATCAGAGAGTTTTATTCTAACTTGGTACTTGGTCAGTTCCAAGGAGTACGAGCCACTGAGAAACTATACTTCCTCACGTGCTCGTACTGAGAACAATGTGCCTTTCAAAATATTTATACTTCCATGAGAGAGAGGTTGGGGGATATTCACCCAGACTGTAGACGTGTCCTTTAGACAAAAAGCCACTTCGTACATTTTCTAAGCAAAGGTTCATTTATCAGCTCGGTCACTCTGCTCCAGAACAACACATTTCTTATCATTTAGGGCAAAAGTCTTTTGGCCAGAAATGACAGCCAATTCAATTTGCAGCATAAAAGTTACATTTCTGAAACTCCATTTGTTACAATTTAAAATACATTAATATAAATTTTTCCCCCACACTCCCCCGTTTTTTTTTTTTTTTTTAAGGAAAATTTGAATAATTTTTCTTACACATGATTACCATGTCCCATTCCTGAAGGAGAAAAGATTTCCATTATTCAAGTTCAATCAACAATGGCAGCGAGTGCTCATATCAGAAAATGAGTGTGTTTCCATTTAATTTATGGCCTGTTCATCAGCATGTGTCACACATTGGAAACATGCTACCCGAAGTCAGAAGATAAACAGGTCAGGGTGTGGATAGAGTGGCACCCAACGGGAAACACAATCGAAGCACTCCTTGAGCTGAGGAGAAGGTAGATGTGGGCAAGTACAAGTTTGGGCCGGACACTGGGTTGAAGGAGCGCAGTGTGGAACTCCAGACCTGTCGTACATTGAAGTGACCACAGCAAGTTCACGATGTATTTGCAGAGCGGCAATCGAGAGTGTGGCTGAGAACATTCCTCCATGCAGGCACCACACAACGCCGACGTTAAGACTTTGCTCAACCTTCTCCTCAGTGGGTTTTTTCTTTCTTTTCCCACATTGCTCCATCTTATCTCCTCAGGAAGGGGAGGGATAATCATGTGTTGAATGCTCAATCACCCAAATCTGGGTTCTCCCATCGTCCAATCTTTGTGTGGAAGCTTCATTTAGATGAAATCGTACATTGCTTCAAAGACTGCTTTCAACACTCCGAAACAAACAAAGCATCAATTAAACACCAATCAATAAACGTCATGGGCACATGTAGTTCTACAAGACTAACAAAGATTCTTATGGAAGCATTTAACTTGCATTATATGTCATATCAATATTTTAATCCCTTTCCTTGTTATTTCCCAAAACAACATGCTAAAATATACAGAAATCCCAGTTGTACGTATACTCAAAACATCCATCTCATTTGCTATTTCCATCGACATTTTAAATCTCTGACATTTCTCCATCTATCCACTTCTCTCTCACCAAAACAGCAAACATGCTGCCATTTTTCCAATTCACATACACAAACCATCTATCACTTCCTCTGACCTTCTCAATTACGAATCCATTTTCCTTTATCAAAACAAATAAATCATTTTAAACAGTTGTTCAAAAATTGTCAAATCACTTGTCAAATCTGTTATCAGGCGAATATCATTTATATTGCAGCTCAAACACTTTGTCTACACATGCAGCTTCACCCTCCACAATCTTTATCCCAGTCTTGGAAAAGCATCTTAAACTTCAGACTAATAAACATCCAAACTCTCTTAAACAACTTTTTGGTCAAAACAAAATATTTCCTTTTAAAATCCATAAATGAAAAATTTAATCTTCAGCATCTATCCAATTAAATCATGAATTTACCTTGACTGAATCGATCAAATGGTTACACTGGGTTGTTTGCCATTGCCTTCCCAGCACAAGTTCAGGTAACCTCAACATTCGCAGACGAATAAAACAATATTTCAACGTCCATCCGAGGGAATCATCTATTATCTGTGAATCGCCCCATGTGCTAAACATCATCAAATCATTAAAATCATTCCAAATCACATTTCTACATTTAAATCACATACAGTATATCCACATTCACAATTGTTATTTCACAATTTATTCAAAATCCCGATGGTTGTAAAATAAAACTTCAACACTTTTTCCTAAATGGACTTCACTTTAAACAGATTCAGTCCAGAGGGTGCGCCACAAACACCAAGGAACGAGGAACAGGAAGTTCTCTCCACATCCAGTGGGAAGAAAAAGGAAAAAAAACTCTGACAGGCAAAACCCACAGTTTAGCATTACTCTGTCATGGCTTCAACACTTACACTAGACAGCATTGCATCTCATAGACTCGCGTGTGATCACGTGACAAATACCAATCACATTTCTATCTCATCCTCTTGAATCTGCATATGAATCGAATTTCACACTTAAAGCAAAGGCCCGAACAAAGACTCAGTGTAACGATAGGCCACCCCCCACAGATTGAGTGGAGGGGGGTCTCACACAGTGTAGTTTGCGACCTTCGCGTGGAAATACAACGCCAAGAATGGAAAACATGCCATTTCAAACAGACCCACAGCTCAACTCAGCACGAGTTAAAATATCGTCAAAATCCCAACAGAACACGTTTCATTGCAGTGAATATTGGAATCGCACAAGTTTCATTTTTTTTTTTTACTCTCAGGAACAAATCACCCACCATGCTCCCAGCTGGTTAATCATCTCTTGCACTCTACAAAACGTTTCGTGCAAATCATTGCATTTACAAATCTGTAAAACCTCCACACAATATAATATAACAACCTCACTGCCAACAAACTTCCAGTGAGTTCAATGAACAAAAAGTAACTCTTAAAACTCTTACAAACAGGTAACTTACAATGTTTATCTATTTTAACCCTATCTCGGCGTCTCAGCCGTGTCCTCGGCGTCTCTCTCACAGCCGGTCCGTATCAATGCAAACATGTGGCATGTCGCTTCATCATGCCCATTTAATTACGCGTCTGGCTCCTCAACGAGCCTCTTCTTGTCATCTGACTCCTCTTCTTCTCCAGCACTTTTCTAAAACAACTACAGTACTTATTGTTTACTTTAAAACGGACTCCTTCCGCCGGATCCTCTTCTTTCTCTCAATAAAATTATCTGACAATGAACTTTTCTTTGTTCGAAATGCGTTACCTGCTGAGAGCGCTCTCCCTTACCTTCGCTCAAGCACTTGTCGTTCCTCCAGGCACTGCCTCCGGCAGATTAAGCACCTCCGGTCACGAGCACCGCACCAACGTCGGTTCGAATCCGAGTCTCAGCACCAACTGATGTGGAATTTTTAAACCCACCTTGTTGTGATCGTTGTCCTCCTGAAGGATTCTAACCGGCCGATTGTGGAATCCTATTTGACTTCAAACAGAGTTTAACGCTTGTCCGATTTGATTATAAAATCCTACAAAAAAACCCTATCGACACTGATAAAACTGATGTCCACACAAGTCCTTCCTTGTGAAACAATTTATTTCCTAATTATACACCATACACTTCTCACCTTTGTACAATGAACTTAAAAAAATCCCCATTTGTTTGCAATATTATTCTTACTTTAGTTAACAGTTAGACCAACCCGATTCAATTCACTTATACATTACATCAGAGAGTTTTATTCTAACTTGGTACTTGGTCAGTTCCAAGGAGTACGAGCCACTTAGAAACTATACTTCCTCACGTGCTCGTACTGAGAACAATGTGCCTTTCAAAATATTTATACTTCCATGAGAGAGAGGTTGGGGGATATTCACCCAGACTGTAGACGTGTCCTTTAGGCAAAAAGCCACTTCGTACATTTTCTAAGCAAAGGTTCATTTATCAGCTCGGTCACTCTGCTCCAGAACAACACATTTCTTATCATTTAGGGCAAAAGTCCTTTGGCCAGAAATGACAGCCAATTCAATTTGCAGCATAAAAGTTACATTTCTGAAACTCCATTTGTTACAATTTAAAATACATTAATATAAATTTTTCCCCCACAGGATTCCAAAAAAATGGAATGGATATATGGGGAGGGGAGGATGATCTGAGGGACAGCAAATAAATTGTTTCACAAGGAAGGACTTGTGTGGACATCAATTTTATCAGTGTCGATAGGGTTTTTTGTAGGGTTTTATAATCAAATCGGACAAACGTTAAACTCTGTCTGAAGTCAAATAGGATTCCACAATCGACCAGTTAGAATCCTTCAGGAGGACAACGATCACAACAAGGTGGGTTAAAAAAATCCGCATCAGTTGGCGCCGAGACTCGGATTCGAACCGACGTTGGTGCGGTGCTCGTGACCGGAGGTGCTTAATCTGCCGGAGGCAGTGCCTGGAGGAACGACAAGTGCTTGAGCGAAGATAAGGGAAATCACTCCTTCTGAGCGCAGATTTGGTCGCTCCTGTGTCGACTAAGAAAGGAATCTCTTGGCCTTCAATTTTCAAAGTCAATTTCGGTTCGTCACATGGTTTCAAAGTCAGGAAGGGTAACTCAGACGAAGTCACTTCTTTTCTTTGTCATAAAACGAATGGGTTTTGGGTTTGAAATGAACCTTGAGATGGAGGAGGAAGAAATGAGGGTGGAGGAGGAGGGAACGAGGCTGGAGGAGGAGGAGGAGGGAATTCGGTTTGAGGTGCAGTGGGTTGAAATGAACCAGCTTGCTCAAACTGTGTTCCCCATCTTTCCTGCTGTCTATAATATGGATTTTCATTCACTGGAGGCGTGGAGTGTCTGCGAGTTTCATCTCTGTATTGTGCCGGTAGTCTCTGTTCTACCGGTTCATACGAACTATAAGTTCGACTGTTTCTACGATTTCGGCATTCGTTAGCCCAGTGTCCTTGTTTTCCGCATGTATAACAGAAATCTCTGCACTGGCGAGGACCCATTGGAGTTCTTAGAGCGTTTTCGGGGTGTATACCAATGTCACTCTGGACTGAAAGAAGAGGGGGTACCATTTGCTCATGTATACCTTAATGGTTTGACGGCCAAATTACAAAATGAAATAAAGCGAGTATGTATCGGTTGGGAATTAAAGGAAGTGAAAGACTTGATGGAATATGTAACGCATTGTAATTCATTGTTGAAACATCGTTCTGACGAGGAAAACGAATCAACATTAATGCTATCCCAGGTTCAAGGTCAAGGTGAATGCCCCGGGGAAAGGAATGTGAGATATAATGCACAAAACCGAGGGCAAACCTATTACCATCAGAGACCAAAATACAGAGACCAGCGCAGAGATTTCTGTTATACATGCGGAAAACAAGGACACTGGGCTAACGGATGCCGAAATCGTAGAAACAGTCGAACTTATAGTTCGTATGAACCGGTAAACAGAGACCAGCGGCAAAATACAGAGATGAAACTCGCAGACACTCCACGCCTCCAGTGAATGAAAATCCATATTATAGACAGCAGGAAAGATGGGGAACACAGTTTGAGCAAGCTGGTTCATTTCAACCCACTGCACCTCAAACCGAATTCCCTCCTCCTCCTCCTCCAGCCTCGTTCCCTCCTCCTCCACCCTCATTTCTTCCTCCTCCATCTCAAGGTTCATTTCAAACCCAAAACCCATTCGTTTTATGACAAAGAAAAGAAGCGACTTCGTCTGAGTTACCCTTCCTGACTTTGAAACCATGTGACGAACCGAAATTGACTTTGAAAATTGAAGGCCAAGAGATTCCTTTCTTAGTCGACACAGGAGCGACCAAATCTGCGCTCAGAAGGAGTGATTTCCCAGACGCCCCGTTATCGCGAGAACGAGTAAAAGTAGTGGGAATGTCAGGAGTTGCTCGTACCATTCCACTGACAGAGCAGCTCCGGGTGGAAATTGGACCATTGTCTGCAAACCATGCATTTTTGATGGCAACTAATACACCAATTAATCTGTTGGGGAGAGATCTGTTATGCAAGCTGAATTGTTCAATTAAGTGTACCCCTGATGGTGTATATTTAGAAATACCTCACGAATCACACATAACTATGATGAATTTATTACAGGAAAATACAGAAAATCTTGTATATCAATGGACTGTGATAAATATTCCTGCAAATAGTTAAATGCTTCACAATTAATCACAATTATTGTATGGTTATAAAGTGCAACCAATATCCTCTTGTTAATGAGGATGCTTTCCCTTCCTGTATGAAATATAAGGAGATTGGTTATTGCCTGGATCACTGATGACACATCATGATTACCACCTCCCCCTCCCCTTTCCCCTCTTCCAAAATAATGTTTATTGCTAATATTTGATGATCAATTTTAGTTCATTGTGAACTTAATCTTGTAAAAATTTCAATAGTTGTTGAAAGAATACAATCCCACATTTATTCCAACAGTTTTATTGAATGCATAAAAGCAGTTCAATTGGATGATAAAAACGTACTGGTGACGTATGATTTTTAATAAAAACAAATTTGGTGTAACAGAGGTTGTGTTCATTATGGAGAATTGATTTAATCTGTTGTTTTTACTTTGGAGATAGAATATATATATAATTCCAGCAATGTGTGTGTGTCTGTGTCTGTGACTGCTGTTTCTCGACAACCACTGGTCCGATCTAATTGAAACTTGCCATGTATACTGCTGGAGACCTGAGGATGTGCCTTTTCAAGGTTTGATATTAATCGGACAAGTGCCTCCCAAGTTATGGCCATTTATTTACCAACCAATGACAAGACACGTTGCGTGGGCGTGGCCGATGGGGAAGGGAAGCTCAGCCGCGGTCCCCATTACTGGTAACAACGTACGGGCTTCCGGAGAGTGATGACTTCGTGTATTCAAATATTTTCTCGTTTTCTTATGCGCATTTATAGATAAACACAATGCCCCAAGTTATGATAGTTTTCATATTAGACGGTGCATAAATTTCGGTAACATCAGAGTGAGCTGGAATGCTCCGAACCAGGAAGTAATTTTTTTTCTCTCTTCTCTTCTCTTTTTGTTTTTCCTTGCGATGACATTGCGAAAAGGCAAAATACGTTGGCGCTAATTGAATATTTGGGCATTAAAACTAAATTGCGAATAATCGTAACTGTGAATAATATGCGAACTTCTGGGCCACGCACGTACAGGCACACGAGAGCGAAGAAACGGCCTGTGTGGTTGTTGTTTCTTGCTCGCGGTTTGAATATTTATTTATTATTATTATTATTTTTTTACAGGCACGTACTAGTATCTATAATTCCAGCA
The DNA here is from genome assembly GCF_056783735.1 of Eptatretus burgeri. Classification (NCBI taxonomy): domain Eukaryota; kingdom Metazoa; phylum Chordata; class Myxini; order Myxiniformes; family Myxinidae; genus Eptatretus; species Eptatretus burgeri. The sequence goes on from NC_140973.1 coordinate 33,066,310, forward strand.
ATCTCTCTGTGTGTCTGTCTGTCTATCTGTCTGTTTGTCTGCGACCGCCGTTTCTCGACGAACGCAGGTCCGATCTGTTTGATACTTGCCAAGAATATTGCCGGGGCCCCGCACATGTGCCTTTTTGAGGTTTGATGTCAATCGGCCGAGCGGTTCCCAAGTTACGGCCATTTTATTGCTTTTTTCAGTGTTGAAAAGGTGTATATATTGCAGCTGAAGTGTCGTTCCACCTTATCACCTTATCATGCCATTTTTTTCTCAGAATAATGATAACAGCATATTAATAATAATAATATTATTATTAATAAAATAAAACTAATAATAATATCAATAATAAAATAATATTAAGAGCATATTAATAATAAAAAAGAATAATGTGATACAATGACCAATGTCTGTCAACCAATAACGACCTATATATTGTCTGTCAACCAGACAGGAAATTGTGCTATGACGTCACGAATGGCGTCACAATGCTTCCTCTTACTTTTTTTTTCTTAGTGTATGTATGGCAGCTGAAGTGTCGTTCCACCTTATCACGCCATTTTTTCTCAGAAAAATGATAACAGCATATTAATAATAATAGCACAATAATTGGCAGTAATCTATCTATAATTCCAGCAATCTCTGTGTGTGTCTGTCTGTCTGTCTGCGACCGCCGTTTCTCGACGACCGCCGGTCCGATCTGATTGAAACTCGCTAGGAATATTGCAGGGGACCCGCGGATGTGCCTTTTCAAGGTTTGATAATAATCGGATGAGCGGTTCCCAAGTTACGGCCATTTATCTGTCAACCAATGACAAGACATGGTGCTATAACGTCACGAATGACGTCACAATTAATATTTATTTATTTATTTTTGTGACGAATGACGTCAAAATTAGTATTTACCTTCGCATTCTGCGAAAGGTTATGTATTGGTCGCTGTGTATTTATTTATTTGTGAATGTGTGTGTGTGTGTGTGTGTGTGTGTGTGTGTGTGTGTGTGTGTGTGTGTGTGTGTGTGCGTGTGTGTGTGTGTGTGTGTGTGTGTGTGTGTGTGTGTGTGTGTGTGTGTTTGTTATTCGCATAACTCAGAAAGTATTAAACCAAATCGCTTGAAATTTGGTGGGATGATGGGTTATTATCCAAGGAACATTTGATTAGATTTTGGGAGCGATCCGGTCAAAGGTCAAGGTCACGGAAAGGTCAAATTCGTATTTTTACCATAGCATGTTCAATTTTGATCTAATTGGCATGCAACCGATGCCAAAATGTTCAGAATTCATTGCCCAATCTTGTGATGGGCGACATGACACAAACAGCGACCAATACATAACCTTTCGCAGAATGCGAAGGTAATTACGTCATTACCCTTGTTAGCGGTTGGGGGTCAAAGGTCAGTGGGGTCGCGACCTTTCAAAATATGCGGTTTTTGTCATAACACGGTCAAATCAAAACCGATTTGCATGAAACCAACACCAAAATGTTCACTGTTCTGTTCCCCCCACTCTCATGCCAAGAACAAGAAAGTAGCGGAGGCGAAGGTATGCGCTCTACCGAGTGCCCATTCTAGTTATTTCTTTATTTTTGCACGATTGATGTTACAATTCTTCTTCTTCTTCTTCTTCGTTTGGTATGACGTCACAATCGACGCTGGGGACCTGAGTATGTGCCTTTTCAAGGTTTGATATTAATCGGACGAGCGGTTCCCAAGTTACGGCCATTTATCTGTCAACGAATGACAAGACACGGTGCAATGACGTCACAATTAATGTTTATTCATTTAAAAAAAAAAATTTTTTTTTGCATGATTGACGTCACAATTCTTCTTCTTCTTCGTTTGTTATGACGTCACAATCGACGCTGGGGACCTGAGTATTTTTGTCAGGTCAGGTTCGATCTGTGACCTGCTACAGGTACCATGTAAACCTGTACTAACCTGTTCCATGGTCGGGTTGTCGGCGACTAAACCGTCTCCCCCACCAGGTTTTCTGGTGAGGAGGGTGTTTGGATATGGACACCCAGCAGGATTAAAAACAAAACCTGTCAAAGGGCGGAGGAGCTCCTTGTGAGCCAACGGCCATCCATATCTAGTGCCCAACTGTGTCTGCGGACGTCCTCCTGCAGTTGGGTTACTTCTTATTAGGAGGTTGGTGGCAGGATTTGCACTCCGGCCACCGTAAAACCCTTCATTCCGCAAAACGCAAAACGCAAAAAAATCTGAAAACCCACTCCGTGGGAGTACCTCCTGTGCAGCTTCCCTTCGCAGGGCAGCTCACCGGATGATGGGATTGGGGCAAAGCCTTCGGGACCCCCAATCTTTGATAGGAGGGAAACCACGGGGTAACATCCCTGGGTCAGATTGCGGGAGAGTGTGTCGGAGTGGTGCTGAGGTGTCGTCCACCAGACGGCGGTCTCCTTGGGTTAACCTGAGGCGGTCCCTTCGGGTGGGTGCCTGGAATGTCCTATCCCTAAGAGAGGATGATCACCTGTCTCTGTTATCATCTGAGCTCAAGCGTTTGGACATCGGGATTGCAGCTCTCTCTGAGGTTCGGAGACCGGATTGCGGCGAGATAATGGTGGGTGGTTACACCTACTATTGGTCTGGTCGCTCTGATGGTTACCATACCCAAGGAGTTGCTGTAGCTGTGTCCAATAAGCTGACCCCAATGATAATTGAGGTAACACCGGTCAAAGAGCGTATTATGAGATTAAGGATTCGTCACTCCTTAGGTGTCATTTCCCTGGTCTCTATTTATGCTCCGACTGAGGCGAGTGATCTTACCGTGAAGGACGCATTCTACGCCACACTCGAGTCTGTGGTTGATCAGTGCCCCAGACGAGATACACTTCTAGTCTTGGGGGATTTCAATGCATCGACTGGAACTGATAGGGATGGTTATGAGGTGTGTGTTGGTCCCCATGGGTCAGGAACTATGAACCAGAATAGCACTAAGTTCCTTGACTTTGCAAGAAGTCATGGACTTAGGGTGGCTGGTTCATGGTTTCAGCGCCCGCAAGCTCATCGCTGGACTTGGTATTCCAACGCTGGCGGTGTGGCAAAGGAGATTGACCATGTCCTCATTGACGGTCGTTGGAGGATGATCCAGAACTGCAGGGTCTACCGGAGTGCTCAGTTCCTCAATACTGACCACAGGCTTGTTGTAGCAACTCTAAAGCTGCACCTTAAATCCTGGAGAATGGTACCATCCCAGCCTAGGCTGGATGTTGCCAAGCTCAGGGATGAGAGAGTAGCTGAGGAGTTTGCGAACAGGCTGAGTGGACACTTGGGGGTCTGGGTGCTTTGGGGGTCCTGAAGAGTTGTGGAGCACCTTCAAGACCACCGTCCTTGATGTTGCCGGTGGATGCCTTGGAGTTCACCGCAGGGCAAAGAAGAATTTTGTCTCTCAAGGGACACTGGATACCATTGACCAGAGTCGCAGGGCCAGGCTGAATGGCAGAGCTGAGCTGTTCAGGGAGCTGAGGCGTAAAACTGTACGTGCACTGAGGGTGGACAAGGAGGCCTATGTGCGAGGAATCTGTGAGGGGGTAGAGCATCACCTGTGGACAGGTGATTCTCGTCCCGCTTACAGGGGAATTCGCGCATTACGTTCATCCAAGCCCATCCCTCGGAGCACTGCAGTTCGAGCAGAGAGTGGTAGGCTCTTGACAGAGGAGTCTGAAGTGAAGGCCCGCTGGGCTGGTTACTTTGAGCGGTTGTACCAGGCTGATCCCCCAGCTGTCGAGTTGGACGTCAAGGGTGTTACAATCCCTGTTGCTGACCCTCAAATCAACTGTGGTCCACCATCGCTTGTGGAAACACGGGCTGCGGTGAACCAGTTGAAACGGGGCAAAGCTCCAGGGATCTGTGGCATCCATGCCGAACTTCTCAAGGCTGGTGGAAATGCTGCACTCGCGTCGTTGCATGCAGTTTTGTGCTCTGCCTGGAACACAGGCATCATCCCAACTGACTGGAAGAGGGGCCTTGTTGTCCCTCTCTGGAAAGGAAGGGTGATCGCCAAGACTGCAACAACTACCGAGGGGTGACGCTGCTCTCAGTGCCGGGCAAGGTCTTTGCTCGGATAATTCTTGATAGGGTTCGCCACCATCTGCTTGAGCACCAGCGTCCAGAGCAGTCAGGCTTTACACCAAAGAGGTCAACGATTGACCGTATCCTTGCACTTCGTGTCCTCACCGAACGCAGACGAGAGTTTCGGCAGGGGCTGCTTGCAGCCCTATGTTGATCTCTGTAAAGCGTTCGATTCAGTGTCGGGATGTCCTCTGGAGGATTCTTGGTCTTCGTGGGGTGCCACCAAAACTGATCGATCTGATGTCTGAACTCTACTCTGGTACTGAGAGTGCTGTGAAGTGTGGTGGTACCATCTCTGACTTATTTCCAGTTGTTACTGGAGTTCGTCAGGGGTGTGTACTTGCCCCCCACACTTTTCAGCACTTGTATGGACTGGATTTTTGGGAGGATGTCGGAGAGATCAGAGTTGCGGTGCATCGTTTGGCAATGTCAAGATCTCGGACCTTGATTTTGCAGATGATGCAGTCATCTTTGCGGAGACTTTAGACATCCTCTTGGGGGCCCTCGAGGTGCTGAATGAGGAGTCGGAGCCGTTGGGATTACGGATTTCTTGGGTCAAAACAAAGATCCAGGCTTTCGGTGACATCTTGGATGCTGCTGTCCTGTCTGTGTCTGTTTGTGGTGAGGATGTTGAGGTCGTGGATAGATTCACTTACCTTGGCAGTGATATTCATGTCTCCGCAGGTTGTGAGCCGGAGGTCAATAGACGTCTGGGTCGGGCCTGGGGAGTCATGGATTCACTGGATCATGGGGTGTGGCGCTGCCGGTACCTGTGCGGGAGGACGAAAGTCCGAGTCTTCAGGTCCTTGGTACTTCCAGTCTTGCTCTATGGGTGCGAGACTTGGACTTTGACCAAGGATCTGAGACGGAAGACTTAATTCCTTTGGTACCAGGTCTCTTCGGAGAATCCTTGGCTATCGCTGGTCGGATTTTGTGTCCAACGAGCGGTTGCTGAGAGAGACTCGGATGAGATTTGTTACCTGCATAGTCCGTGAGCGTCAGCTGCGGCTGTATGGACATGTGGCTCGTTTTCCTGACGCTGATCCTGCTCACCAGATTCTCTCAGCGAGGGAGTCTCATGAGTGGAGGAGGCCAGTGGGCCGACCACGTGCCTCATGGTTGCAGCAGGTTGACCATCATCTCAAGGAGATGGGGATGGGCCTGGCATCTGCCTGGGGGATGGCCAGACGGAGGCCCCTGGAGTACCGGCGGAAAGTGGACGCAGCGACGCGCTGTTCTGGCACATGCTCCCATACCTGACCTGACCTGACCTGAGTATGTGCCTTTTCAAGGTTTGACATCGTCCTTCATCCGTTTCAGCTGTTTCCCAAGTGTTTCCCAAGGTTTGAAAACTGTCTTTTCCCAAGGTTTGAATTAATTGTTCAAATTATTAATTAATCCCGAGGTTTGAATTTTCCCAAGGGAAAGAGCTGTTTCCCAAGGGTCTGAAAGCTGTTTTTTCCCAAGGTTTGAATTAATTGTTGTGCTTGGTAGACATTTGTGATTACATTTACAGAGAGGGGTGAGCGATGAAGGGGGAGAGAGGAGGGGGAGAGAGGAGGGGGAGAGAGGGGGCGAGAGAGGGGGAGCGAGAGAGGGGGGCGAGAGAGGGGGCGAGAGAGGGGAGGGAGAGGGGGTGAGAGAGAGGGGGTGAGAGAGGGGGCAAGAGAGGGGGACGGAAGAGGGGGGTGAGAGTGGGGGCGAGAGTGGGGGCAAGAGAGAGGGGCAAGAGAGGAGGGGGAGAGAGGAGGGGCGAGAATAAGGGGGAGAGAGGGGGGGCAAGAGAGTGGCGAGAGAGGGGCCGTCACAATTCTTCTTCTTTTGATATGACGTCACAATTGACGCTGGGGACCTGAGAATGTTTCCCAGGTGCTTCCCAAGTTATGGCCATTTATGATACGGTTGGTCCGATCTAATTGAAACAATGCCCCAATCCAGTCGTCGTTTACGAGAGCGAAGGAACGAAGCTGCACATACTGGCACGCACCTACGGGCACGCACCATGACGTCACAACACGTCACAACACGTCATGACAGGACACGGTGCTACGACATCATTCATGACGTCACAATTGTTCTTTATACATATACATATATATATATATATATATATATATATATATATATATATATATATATATATATATATATATATATATATATACATACTGATTGCACGATTGACGTCACAATTCTTCTTCTTCGTTTGATATGACATCACAATTGACGCTGGGGACCTGAGTATGTGCCTTTTCAAGGTTTGATATCGTTCCTCTTCATCCGTTTCAGCTGTTTCTCAAGTGTTTCCCAGGTTATGCCAGTGATGTCTTGGCCACGCACTTATGGCCACGCACCTACGGGCCCGCACTAGTATCTAAAATTCCAGCAATCTCTGTGTGTCTGTCTGTATGTGTGTCTGCAACCACCATTTCTCGACAACCACTGGTCCGATCTAATTGAAACTTGCCAGCAATATTGCCGGGGACCTGAGTATGTGCCTTTTCAAGGTTTGATATTAATCTGACAAGTGGTTCACAAGTTACGGCCATTTATCTGTCAACCAATGACAGGACATGGTGCTAAGACATCACGAATGACGTCACAATGCTTTTTAGGTCATCTCTGCAGAGATGACCTAATAAAGCCAGACCAAATGTCCGTCAGTCCGTCCGTACGTTCGTCCGTCCGTCAACAATTTTTCTTTCCGATCTTGATGAAACTTAGTATTTGGGTAGAGGTCGATGAGTGTTGCACAACGATCTAACTTTTGTCCGGGTTCAAGGTCAGGGTCAAGGTCACGAGGTCACGTAAGTTACAAAAATCGCCATTTTCAAAACCTATCTAGTCTGCCATTCTATATGATATTCGGCAACTGTTTATTAATTATGATAGTAAAAAATATCTTGTATCTAACCAGACAGATTTTTGAATTTCCGTCCCGTTTGGTCGCCACGTAACCTGGAAGATGGTCAAAAACACCTCCCGGTACAAAGAAAACTTTTTACTTCCGATCTTGATGAAATTTAGTATGTGGGTAGAGGTCGATGAGTGATACCCAACGACATTTTTTTTCCCGGATTCGAGGTCAGGGTCAAGGTCACGAGGTCACAAGTTGTGAAAGTTGCCATTTTCAAAACCTATCTAGTCTGTCATTTTTGGAGATATCTGGCAACGGTTCATCGATTATGAAAATAAAAAACATTATAGAGATGACCGTCACCCCCACACGGGGGTAATTTTTTTTTTTTTTGATATGTCACAATTGATGCTGGGACCCGAGTATGTGCCTTTTCAAAGTTTGATATCGTTCTTCTTCATCCATTTCAGCTGCTTCCCAAGTGTTTCCCAAGTTATGGCCATTTATGATACGGTTGGTCCGATATAATTGAAACAATGCCCCAATCCAGTTTTTTTTTAATGCACGTACGGCCACGCATGTACGGGCCCGCACTATAAACTTTGTAACCATTTCAACCCAAGTGCAAAATGCAAAGCAGATGGAGGGTGGGATGGAGGGGGAGCAAGTGGTTCACTCTGTCTGGGCGTATCTTTCTGTGATAGAGAAACTACTTCAATAATTTCAATTGAATTTCATATTTATAACACGAGGACACGAATCGGCTGCAGTTGAGGAGTGCTTTGGCTCTGAATTTGGCAAATTGTACGGCATCTCGTCCCGCATGCGCATGAGCACAGCAGGGTAAAGCAATTGCTTCAGTCTCTCATGTATGATTACCTTTTCAAACAATCGCTACTGCTGTTTAACACTAAACTGAAAGAAATTTGTAGGAATCCTGACATCCTTGAGGCATTCTATGCTTTTCGCGTCCACCACAGATTAATGGACCCGAGGCTAAATCGACTGTAATCCATATACCCAGAGAGGATCATAACATGACCCTTTCTGTTGCTCCCATAGGGAGTGAGTGTACTAGTGTTAAATTTGCCATCCGAGAAAATTCCTCCGTGAACCTTAACACCTTAGATTTAGAGTAAAACTACCAGTGCAGGTCTTTGTGCACATGCTAAGTCAATACCACAATGTATCAAGGCCTGCAGTGGAACAAGATGTTGGATAGCAGGTTTTTTTTTCTTTCATAAAGTGGATCAGGTTTATATTTTTGTACGTGTTGCACCCAATTAGTTTATGAACTTTACCATAACTTCAGCCTACAAGTGAAAATCACCGAAAACACAGCTAACTTGAACTGCACTCGGTAGAGCGCATATCTCTGCCAGGCTGAACAGTTTATGTTTTCTATCCCACTGATAGACCGGATCTTGATCCGGACCTTAATCAAAATGGAACTGGCTTGTTCTTGTCACCTACCCAACTCATCCAGCGAGTTTTGTCATTACCCATCCATAACTTCTTGAAATATCATGCTATATACCATTTTGGTCCATTCTGCCAATTATAAAGATCACTTTCAAAATTAAAAACTTCTCGCATCAGGATCCAGATTTGGATCTTCACCTAAATCGAATCAATTTGTCCTCGTCACACACCCAAACTGTCCACCAAGTTTCGTCTAAATCCGTCCACAACTTTTTGATATGTCTTGCTCACAGACAGAGAGACAAACAGACGGGTGAAAACATAACCTCCATCACCTTCGGTGGTAAAGGTAATTACAGAACTCAAATGGCTGGACGAGTACACTAGGCCTAACAATATAAGGCACTTCTTGAATGTGGTCTAATTTTACTGAGACAAGTCAAGATTAATTCTCCGGTTGCATCAAAAAACATCCTGGTGAATATTAACCTCCTGGTGATAGCCTAGACTCCTAGAGGTATGCACAGTTGCTTCTAAGTTGTCTAGCCATCCCGGTGTTTCATAGGCAGGGTGATTCATCAGTGTATGTGCCGTCACTGGAATGGACGTTAACCTGGGCGTCTCCTCTGCCGGCATGAGTTGGTGGGTGTTAAAGATCCCACGGTGTCTGTGAAGAGTAGGCGAGCGATATCGCCAGCACCATGGCTAGATTCCTGCCCGAACAACTGATGAGAAGGCAATGACAAACCACCCAGTATCACCCTTGCCAAGAAACTGAATCGGCACCACCAACACTCTGTAACAGAGTATGGCAAATCAGAATCAGAATAGTAACACTTAACCAGCCAGTTCATTAAATGTATTAAATAAATAAATCTCAACATAAAAGCCTGTTGTAAACTAAACCAGGAGTTGTTAAACAACGATTTTTTGTTCTAAGTGTACATGTTAAATGGAAGTTTCTAAAAGCTTGCTCTGTCTCTATCACGAGGCCAAACAAACACCAAAATGCTCCAGTTTTACCGAGAACTGACACCAGGGGGAAATATTGTTCCTCCTTATACGGTTGTGATGTTCGATCGACTGTGAGATGTTGCCCAGTGATGGGAAGCAATGAGGATGCCAAAGGAAATTAAATTGTGGACACCATGTGAATGATTCTGTGATGGCTTGCAACCCAACCAGTGTAGGAGTAGCTTCACAATGCCTCCAAAGTGTAGCCAAGGTACAGAGGCCTCACTGGTGCCTCAGTTATACCTGTCACAGTGTCCAATAAGCTACAGTCTATCTTATAGATCATTTCCGTTGCCCAGCAAGTTTTACCATAATCTTCTGCTTCAATATCGCACAGTAAATCCTTGGTCTATAAGATTGACTTTTTTATTCCAAGGAAACCCAAGTGTATCGACTTTCAAAAGCGGGTACTTTCAGGATTTCATCACGATGTCATCCCTGCTATCATCAACTCATTATTGTTGTGGCTTAATAAACCCCTTTAATGTGGCCATACTTTTGAGATGTACCAACAGCAATGGGATTTGGAAAGTTTTTTTTTTTCTTGTCCTTTTCACAAACCAATCATCCGGTGATCTGTCGTATGTTATCAGGATCATGTTGGCTTGGAACCACCCACGCGGTACATCTAAGTCTCGCTAATGAAAGTTGCTCGTGTTGAGAGACCGCCATTTCCACAGCATGGAGTTCCTTCCCCCCATCGGTTCTCGTGTTCAAGCGCAGGACACAATGAAAGAAGCCATTTGTGTAAGATGGTTGCGGTTTGCACCATAATAATAATAATGGTGCCATTCGTTTTCGATCCACAGGTAGGTAGGTGGCTATACATTGTCCAGTGCAGGGTTACAGGTAAATGTTGATGCGTACATTACTGTCCAAATGTGGTAAAAATAACAATAATAATGACACAAACAATTAAATTTCAATAACAATCAATTGTTATTAATTATTTACTACTTTCTCAATGAACTATGCCATTGTTCATCATGATTATGATTATAACTAAAGATAATATCATTGTATCATTCTAAATCATAATGATTTAATGATGCAAATAGTAATCATAATACTTTTATTATTATCATATTGTTATAACGACCTGCTATTATAATTATCATTGCTGTAGTTATTGTTGCTATGAAGCACCTCGACTACAGTAGAATATATCTACAACAGGTTTCTTGATCAGAATGTGTTTTGCTTGAGCAAATCCCAGGAGCCGGTATGCGGCGCATAGTGTGTGCGTTATGTGTGGAATTTTAATACTGTAATTGTGCTGCCTACACGAGGTGTACGATCACAGCTGCTGATAGATGCTCACTGCCGTGGATGCCATGTGGACTATGCCACACTCGTTTGTTTCATTGGGCGCAGAACCTTTTACAGTCTTCATGCAGGGAGCTGCGGTGTGTTCGTGCGTTCGCTTGGCCTCTGCATGCAGTATGATCATTCCTGCTAATTTGTGGATACAATGTGGAGGCTCGTAGAGGAGCTGCACTATAAAACGGATCACGATGCAATGGAACAAAAGCAACAGTTGACGCAGAGGAGGGAAACACACCGACAGCAGGGTTGAGCGACAAGATACTACAGAAGGAGACTTGGACAAGTAAGGGATGTCGGGAAGAATGGGGGATTGGGGGAGGACACATATGCCTGGTGTTGGCTTAATGGTTAGGGTGGTAGGCTTGGGATCCTAGGATCCTGAGTTGAAATCCCCCTTGGCTGTTGAATTAATACCAGGTGGGGTTGACTCTGCCTGTCATCCTTCCGAGGTCAGCAAAATGAGTTTCAGCTCGCTGGTATCCTGTGTTGCAGAGGCGACCCATCCAGGATTGTGCGCAATATCCCAGGAGAATGTTTCGGCAGCACTAATACTCTGCACAGAGTCTGGTCCCAATGGATGGATGGATGGAGGACACATGGAGTCGACAAGATGGATACAGCCGCAAACTCTCAGAAAGGAAAAACGAGAAATTTCTGCTCTCTCGAACCTCTTATATTGTCTCAAGTCTAACAACAATTGCCATTCGTGTGTGGGTTCTAGTACTGCAGTATCCTGGAGAAAAGCTTGCGCATTCGATTGCAACCAATCAACATTGGCATGACGAGTCAAATTTTTGATGGAACGTGTTTCTGCGGCTCCGGGGGTATGGATGGAAAACTACATTCTGGACCAAATAAACTGCTACTAAAGCTGGCCCATTGGCCATGAGGAGGAATCTTTGTACCAAATAGTCATCCATGAGTATCGGGTCAAGCGAGACAAATATTTCTGCAACAAAATCTTATCAGGCACCTCAAACTAGAAGTTTATTCACCATACTAATACATGTTTTTAATAAGTTCTCAAGTTAATGGAGGAGCTGGGACATGCAGACAGTCATTGGACGCCAGAATTGACGTCAAGCAAACAGCCAATGACCTTGGGGTCAAAAATGACATAACCGGCGATGCCATCTTCGGACGTAACTCTTCTATCTTCAGTTAGCGGGAAAATTAGGGAAATATCCTCTCCCTCCTCCTGGAATGCGATGCCAACCCACAGGGTTTATCCATGTTTTATCCTCTAAATGCTGAGCATCAAGCAAGGAAGCAGCATGTACCGTTCATAAAGTATTTAGTATGAATCGGCCAAGGTCAGAATCACAAGATTGACCTCCAAGACTCAGAGCATATGTTCAAATCACAACGCCACTGAGTCTGATCATTCTCTTGAAATTAAAGGATTTAGTGACTTTTTCTTTTCTCTGCATTTCGCTTTATATTTCAGTGTCTTTACACAGACTTGGAAAATATATTTTTATTTATATAAAGAAACAGGAATACAGTACATAGAAGTATGGTCGAGACCGTTCCGGCGATGGTTTTTGGTATTTCCAATCTAAACTTCTTTGTGATGTCAAAATTTTTATAAATTCAGAACATTGATCGAGTCTGAAAGACGACTTTCATTGTTTTTTTTAGGTTGTCCCCTTAGCTACATCGTGACCATTTGTTTGCTTTTCGAATTCCGAGCTTACCGCGTGCCTCCAATGATTTCTCCCCCTTTTCTCCCACCTGCAGAATATCACCCCTTTCATCAAGTCACTTCCTTTATTCACTTTTGTCCTGTAATATAGCATCTCACTGCCATCTTATTATGGCGACGGTACTTACCAACCGATGATATTTTCTGCTTCCTCTATCCTTGCAAATTTGTTGGTCAACACCTACCATTACTCCACCACCCATTGTTATTACTTAAATTCGAAATTTGTAGTTACTTGTTTCAAAATCTGTATTTTTTTTGTATATAGTGTTGAGGCTCATGGAAGACGTAAAACACAGAATGGATCAGGACGTAACCGAACTATAAGCACAGTATTTAGAGGGGGAGGGGAAACACACCAACCATCAGCAGCATTGATGGACAAAGTAGAGAGGGATTTGGAGAGATAGGAAATGTGGGGAAGAATAATGGCAAGAGACAGACATATGGGGTGAAGAAGATGGATACAGCTGCAACCTAACAATCATGTAATTGGAAGGAAAAACTGGGAACCCTGAAAGAGATGGGCATGGGGAGGGATTCATGGGTGTAGAAAAGATCATGGTTGTTGATGGGGGATGACCTGAGATAGTGGTGAAGATGCCACTAATTAATAAAAACAGTAAGAGTTGCTTGCAGATCACAGGTGAGATAGATTTTTGGTCTCAACACAGCGATTTCATAAAAAAAAAAAACAGGGGCAATACCCCTGGGCGCTCACCTGGTAACGGCTGGGTAATAAAACCAGGGAACCACTGGTAGCCGTGGATGACCCACAAAATGTGTAATGGAGAAGAAAGTAAATTTACCATGCAATCGGCCCTCTGTTTGTTTGGTGTTCTTCGTCAGTTGCTCCTGAACCATCCAAGGCAGACTGACAACTGTGCTGTGGTGGGTAATGGCTGAATATCAATGGTGGCCTACACAGCCTGAAAGCAGCACACAAGCATCGTCAGACCGTTCCACATTTGTTCATCCCAGTTACCCATCGTGCATCTGAGTTGCATAAACTTCGGCTTTAGAAACATGAGATAATATATCAGCCCTGAAGGCACATTCAGGTTTCTGTTTTTCCCCAAAGGAGTGCGCTCAAATTGGCCAAAGTTCTTGTGATGTATAAATGTTTGTGTTTTACTTTGTGCTGGTTTTTTTTATGCCTTATTTACACCTTAATTTTTACCCCACACATGAAGCAAAAAGCAGGGTGAAGCAATTGGTTCACTTTGTCCGTTTGTCTGCAGTCGTCAGTCTGTAATCGAGAAACTACTTTATATAAATTTAATTTATATATAATAGTATATAAAGTATATAAATCTTTATAGTATATAAAGAAACTACTTTATGTAAATTTGAACACCGCAGAACATGAATCGCAAAACGAACCTGCAGTTTAGCATTGCTTTGGCTCTGAATTTGCAAATTGTACAGAATGTCGTCCCGATCACACATGTGGATAGCTCTTCTTCTTCTTCTTCTTTCGGCTGCTCCCGTTAGGGGTCGCCACAGCGGATCATCCGTATGATCCGCATAGTGATTTGGCACATGTTTTACGCCGGATGCCCTTCCTGACGCAACCCTGGTCGCCTCTTACGACACAGGGATAACACATGTGGATAGCAGAGTAAGGTAATTTGTTTAGTCTGTTCGGCAGTCAAACAAAATTGAAAATCATTCCAAATGGGAAACTTCGTGTTTCGGGATGCCATAAAGGACACAAACAACAGCTTACAAAGAACTAATGTAACATGTTAAATAAGGCGGTGTAAACGACACCACATCAACGGCGGGAAACTTGCAAAAATAATGTTTTTTTCCGATAGTCTTCAAAACCTTTATTTTATTAGCCCTCTTAATCTGAAATTTTATTTTATTAGTCCCCTTAAGTTGGACTTAATCTGAAACGGCTTATGGATTTGATCTCGATATTCATGTCCGTGTGTGCGTGCATACGTGCGTGCGTATTTTCCCTGTGCGTCCACACCCATATCTCGGATATGTCTGGACTGATTTTATTCGTACTTGGCATAACGACAACACATGATGGTATACTTATGCACATCATTTTTTTTCTTTTCCAAGATCAGTTTCAAAATGGCCGACTGGCAGCCACTTTAGTTGGAAAAAATATACTCTGTGTCAAACATATCCTCAACCATTTCTCAGACACGCATTTACCGATGTTCAAACTTGGCACACAGATAAAAAATGATGGCTTACATAAGCATGTCATTTTTTTTTCGAAATCAGATCTAAGATGGCCAACTGGTGTTCCACTTTAGTTGTAAAAAAAAAACCGATGTTGAACACGTCCTCAACCATTTCTCGGACATACATTTACCGATGTTGTTCAAACTTGGCACACGGATAAAGAATGATGGCTTACATAAGCATTTCATTTGTTTTTTTCGACATCAGATCCAAAATGGCCAACTGGTGGCCATTTTGTTACTTAATTGTGTCTCCAACCATTTCTCAGACATACATGGTCCGATTTTGTTCAACCATGGCACAAGCACAGCACATGATGGCATACACGTATGCCTCAGTTTAGTTTTGCAATCTGATCAAAGATGGCTGAACCGTAGACTGGTGGCCATTTTAGTTGTACATAAATCTGGGCTAGCTCTTTAACTCCACACAGCAAAATTACTAAAATGATGGGGGTGATGACATTTTATTTCTTTTTTACTTGTTTCAATTGATTTATATACTTGAACACTGCAGAACGCAAATCACCTTATTGGCACTTCCAAATCCTTCAGTTTAGCAGTACTTGGGGACAAATTATTACGCCATTTTATGCCATCTCGATCAATCAAATTTGCCACTCACTTTCTCACTGTTGGGGAATATCGATAATCAGATAAAACTGTGACTCGTATGAAATATAGATCGTGCTCGGAAAATGCAAAGCAAGGGTTTAAAAGACCCTTCCCGTGTCCATTTTGTCAGGACTGCGTGAGGTAAGGTGTTCTATGAACTACCGGTATCTCGTTCATCTTCCCCGAAGGGTGTGCGAGACTGTTGCAATGCCCCTGTCTGTGTGTCTGTGAGTGTGTGTGTCCACGTCCATATATTTTCGCTTCAAATTTTTTTTCTCTGCAACCGCTTGTCCGATCGATGCAAAACTTTAAACATAGGAGGGAGTCCCTATGTCGAATATTGTATCGTTAACTTTGACGTCATAGATCTCATGGTATTGCAGCCATATTGGATTAAAGGAAAAAATTTGGACATTATTTTCTCCAAACCTGCCCAAAGAAAAAAATTTAAACTTGGCATGTCATCAACTCCCCATGGAGTGTATAGGGTGATAATAATGACATCATCAGTGAAGTGGTTCCATAATTGGTTGAATTGAAATATTTATCCAAAAAATATGAAAATTATTAAATCTGATCTCCAGTATGACCCGATGTGAGTGAAGAATTAAATGTATTACATCATAGCCCATGCCAAGAAACGATGTGACATAATAGGGTGCACAAATGATATGGTATCTGGACCATAATAGCAGTTGGCTGTAATAGTAGCGTGTTCAGTTAATGATGGTATTTTTGTTCAGAATGAACGTGCAAGGCGAGACTATGCACTCTACGAGCGCCATTCCAGTTTATATTTCATTTAATAGCCTGTTGTGCATTGTCTGTTTATTAGCCCATGCCCCGCATAGTGGGAGACAGGATTTTTCAATCGTGTGTGTGTGTCTCTCTGTGTGTCTGTCCAGGCCATAACTTTTCGTGTGTGTGTGTGTGTGTGTGTGTGTGTGTGTGTGTGTGTGTGTGTGTGTGTGTGTGGTGTGTGTGTGTGTGTGTGTGTGTGTCTTTCCGGGCCATAACTTTTTTACCATTTGAGCTTTTGTCATAGAATTTTCAACAAAGCTTCATTATGAGAATGTGGAGAAGACAACTTAATAATTTTGTTCAAAGGTCAAAGGTCAGCATGACATAAAATAGTCAATTTTGATACAATTGACCTGAAATTTTATAAACTTGCATATTGGGTCACTGAATTGGTTCACCACTCAAAATCTAGAAGCTGATTGTTTTTTGGGACTGCATCAAGAGGTCAAAGGTCAAGGTCACCTAAAATCGTAAAAAAAATTCTTTCCAGTTTTTGTCCTGTTTCGCGTCCTGATGAAGAATAATAATAATAAGTCTAAATATAAAGCAGACGTGAACGGGGTTTGCATTTTCATATACTTTCTAGTTACCCTCGCTGAAAGAGAGGGTATTGCATTTGGGTCCGTTTGTAGAAATTCATCCTTGGGTGAGGGAAGTGGGGGATGCTGTGAAATATTTTCTATTTGAGTTCTTTATGGAGGTGGAAAGTGTTATTCAGTTCATAAATAAGTTATTTTTCCTCTTTCTCACATACAATAAAAATTACTGCGAAGTCAAATACGTGAGCTGCTAGTGCATCAAAGGTGGCTATTCATTTAAGTCGGGTACCCACCATTGTCATATGCATTCAGTTTTCCCATATAACCCATAATGGACGCATTGGGTCAATAATACTTACTGTTCCCCAAACTTTACGTTTGATGAAGAGTTGCATATCATCCCAAGAGTTGTCCCCCCCCCCACACCACTTGCTGAGTTATTATTGCTGGAGATTCTTCCTTAACCTGAGCTGACCTCATCCTGTTTCTTCTTTCTACATTCAGGTTTACATACATCTCGTTGCCTTGCTCATGGTTTTCCTTATTATGATTTTACTTTTTTATTGTTTTTGTAGTTGCAATGTTTGAGGCGGCTGCTCAGATGTATCACACTCACCTCTGAGCTGTCTAGACTGGATTTGTTTTCTGATCCAACCACTTACTGTCACCCTGGTGCTTTACAAGCAGCATGCGGCGTTACTGAGTATGCTGTCATTCAGAGGGGAGGTTAGGCTGGTTGTCTTATCTACTAGCAATCACTTAGGAACTCAAAAGATTGTGTGATAAATTTCAAAAAGAGTATGCCATTGTGCACTGGTGCACCGGCCAATTTCAAAAATTCCTGACCACATATATGGGTGGTGGGCATTTTATGAATGACATAATTGCACTCTCAGTAATGGTTGGTTGATTTAATATTTTATAACTTAACCTTGCAATCCAAAAGGGTTGATAGGAAAGGAAAGTTAATTTTATTGTTTTGTTTTCTTTCCAAATGCTACTTTGATGACAGTGAGCAATCACAAATGATGTGTAGAATAACGTATCTTTATTTGTAATGGTAATCTTCTTCTTTTTCTGTATGCAGCAAAAGGCTGCGGGGTAGCATCATTGGCTGAGGGTGTGGCTGTGCCACTGATGCAGTGCCATCCATAGGTTATGGCAGGAATTTAGAATTTTAGAATTTGTTCATGGTGTCAGCAATAGCTCGCCTACTCTTCCTGAAGGACAACGTTTGATCTTTAACGTCCACCAACGAATGGTGGCAGACGGGACACCCAGTTTAACGACCAACCTAGGGACGACACACACACATTGATGAATCGCCCTGCCTGTGAAACACCAGGATGACAGTTTATCGCTTGGTCAGGATTCAAACCCAGGCTCGATAACTCGAAGCCATCCTCGAGGCTATCCTACCATCCCTTGTAATGATAATGCTACTGACACATTCATATGTTTAATTTAACCCATCGTAACAGCAAATTCTGCCTGAGACTTTTTATACACCATATGACCTCACACATGCAGATAGAACCAACGACGTGTTTCATTGATCAAGTGCTGCAAAAAAGATGTCATCCTTGAAACAAGTCTCCAATAGTCCAAATAATAGTCCAAATACAATGTTCAAACCTGTTTAATACTTGTTTTTCAAAGGCAGGATGATAAATAGCCATTAATGGTAATCCCACCAAACCCACAAAATGGAGAGTAGGATAGTTTAAAATCTCCCAACAAAACGAAAAAATTCTTCTCTACTCTGGACTTCTCTCATGGTGCACTATTTTCAAACTATAACATTACATTTCAAAAATACCATGGGAGGAAGGAAAGACAAATATATGGTTTTGAGCGTAGTTACTGTCATGTGTGTAAGTGTAATAACTAATAATAAATGCTGACCTTGTTTTGTGATTAACCTTTGTATGAAAGATCTGGAAGTATGCGCTCCTTGGTATTCAGCCAAACAATATACGACCTGCAATTACTGAGATTCTTAATGGATAAGTGTACTGGGAATGTTTATTGGAGTTGAAAGCAGGCTTTCAATCTCACTTAAATGTTGCAGACTTAGACAATATGGTAAATAGCAACAGGTCCATTGTATAATTTGATTTGCGAAAATTATATTTTTCAATGTGAAAGAATAATTTTCTCAATATCTGGGGCAGAGTAATTATTCTGCACTTGCATAGCCCCAAGCCAATGGCCATTACGATAATCCCACAAACAGAGAGTAATTCCTGTTAGCCAGGGCTATTCATTTATCACAACGTTGTTTTCCCAGTCACTGGAAGACCTGCTACAGGTACGAGTGGTTGTCTGGCCACCAACTTTGCTTCGGAGGGTTGATTTGCTCCGGCGCTTCAAGGTCCACGATGGGTTTGTTTGATCATTTTTATTCATCAAGCCTGCAGAAGAAGAAGGTCCTGGGTCATAGTTGCGGAAAATTAAGAAGTCAGAATAAGAATAAGGAGCAATTGTGGTCTCGGGATTTGACCACAAGGCCACTGCAAGGCCGGTGTAGTTAATTTGAACGGAACTTTCATGTTGGCAGATTTGGAGCACAGGTGCATGTCTGAGTCAGCAGCATCCGAGTTCTGTCCCGCTAATTTATAAGCTCATCCACTAATTGCCCTTTGCAAAAGGCGATTTGTGTCTCCTAATGACAGCACTGGACCCAGGGCCGTAAACATAACAGTGGCCACGAAGGAAGAGGGTGCGGTGTGCCCAATTGATTGTGCGAGTTTTAATAAGTGTTCTTTTCGCCAACATTAAACACTCCAGATTGCTGCTTTATGGAATCTGTGTTTAGTGCTCACCACAAACAGCTCTTGAAACAAGCATAATTGTAATAATAGGGTGAGGTGTGGCTGTGCCGACACCTCACATTGTGGCTGCTAGCGATGGGTCGGGTCTACCTGGTGATGACGTTCCACAAGCGAACAAGAGAAAGGGTGGGAACAAGGTTGGTAGTGGAAGAGAGAGAAGAGGTTAAGGCGAGAGTTAAAAGCACAGGCAGGAATAATGAGGGAAAGGAGGAAGGGGAGAGAAATAATGAAGGATGAAAAGTAAGATGTGGTCCAATTTCGTTAATAAAAATCAGTAATTATTAAGTGTTATAATCATATATTTTAATATTTTCCAGTGTTATATTACCTGATATAATGCTGACGTCTATATTTCTACGGATGTTTGTCTTCTAAAGGAAATTAAATGTTTTAATATTTTTCACTTGGTCAAGCCAACATGGAGAGAAGCGAAGAAATTGGTGGAAATTGTTCGATGATGGGCAACATTGTCTGCAGATTTTAAATCCTTATGTTGTGAATCAAATTTATTATTGCAATACTAACAGTAAGACAATTTTTGATATCTACAATTGTATAATCAAGTTGATGGTATTCATAGAATGCTTACTCCGCACAGTCTTGAGAAGGACTTGGTGCGAGGAAACTCTTCTGGTGCCAAATTTGTAATTAAAAAACATGAATTAAAATTATTTTTGTAATTAAAATCAAATGGAAGACCAAATAAAATAGGTACTGCATTGGAGTCAGTTGACCTTTTGGCCTGTGTTGACCTCAAAAATAATTGGTGGTTGAATTCAGTGAGGGGATATGAAAATTCTGTTCAAATTTCAAGTCAATCGGACAAAAACTGACAACTTTAGAAATATCGTCCTATGTTGACTTTTTGGTCCATTTTGACCTCAAAAATAGTTGTTGGTTGAATTCAGTGACCATATGTTCAAATCCTTTTCAAATATCACATCAATCGGATGAAAATTGACAGTTTTAGAAATTTCGGCCTATGTTGACCTCAAAAATAGTTGGTCGTTGAAGTTAGTGACTTGATATGCAAATCCTTTTCAAATTTCGAGTCGATCGGATGAAAATTGAGGATTTTAGAAAATCGGCCCATGTTGATCTTTGGCCTATGTTGACATTTGGCCTATGTTGACCTCAAACGAGTGACCACGACATCAAATGGTCATGTAAAATGTGGTAAAGTTTCAATTTTCTCCGCTGAACGGTATTTGATGTACGCTCTTAACAAAACGCAGACACGTACGACGTACATACGACATAGGTACGCGGCTGATCGCTTAACGCCGCTGCGAGTGCAGGGAAATGAAATACTGTTGATTTATTATTATATCAAGTGAATATAAAAGGAAATACAAGGAAAGAAAAATGGCAATTCTGCCCATATAGCATGTACCACATGGCTCCACACCAATGTTAAAACATGCCAACATAAGTTAGGCAACAAAATGACTTCACACTGTGTGATGAAGTAGCCAGATAGAGAGACAGCCAAACAACCACACTTAATTTGGGGGGGGAAGAGGGTGGTGGTTGTTTTAATTTTTAATAGCAGGAAGAAAGGAAGGGTGGGTAGAAGAGAACAAAAGGGGAAGGAGTAGTAACCTTGAAAGGAGTTCAAATTAAACATGCACAAGGAACACACAAACTCAGCACCTGCATACTCAGTGCAGCAAAAGCACAAGTATATTTCGACCTGCATACTTCCCTTAACCAGCTTTACTTCCTTAATATTGCTACATCAATATTTTTTTTAAATCTCATCCATCATCATCATCATCATCATCATACTATAATGGAGCTATGGTATGTATGTATGTAGGTATGTATGTAGCCGAAACTCCAGGGATTACATTTGTCATAAATTCTCAGCAATTTCAAAGGATATCAAAACTAAGCAAACAAAAGAGAGGCACACAGGAATGAAAGAAGAACTGAAGGATTTCATGTTGATACCTGATAGTACTGTGTGTTCCTTCCCAAATATAAATCACGAGGACTGGATATACATTGCTCTCGCTGTTTATCGTGGAGAAAGGCATGATTATATTAGGAACCTGACTTTCCGTGAATAAATCAAACTTTGAAAGAACAGTATTTTAGTGTTTTTATAGCCTGTAGATTATGGGCACTTCAGCTAGTAAAAATATAATACACTAATGCTGTCTGTCTGTCTGTTTGTCCCACCTTGAAACATGGAAATGCTCCTTTGATAGAAAAGATTATTAAGCAAAAGTTGTTTCAAATTAATCCAAACCTGTGGAAACGCAATAATTTTTTCGATCGGAAAAAATAATTAACACGGGCAGTGTATAAGCAACAGACCGCTGCTTCGATCAATCCCAATGTTTGTTTCTTTGCTGTTAAGAAATATGATGATTTTGGAACTTGACACGACTCTATATAGTACGTATACATAAAAGGCTAATTCTGTCTGTTTGTCCCATCCTGAAACACAAAAAACACTTCTCGGAGAGAAAAAACTTATGAAATAAAAGTTGCTTCAAATGAGTCCAAACCTGTGGGAAAATTATACTAAAAGAAACAAAGTTTGACGCAAGAGAATGCATCTTCACACATAGAAAGTGCCTTTAGAACCGAGAACTTCCCTGGTATATGGATTGGATGCGGTGGGGCAGTCCCCCCCCCCCCTCACCTCCACAGTCTCCCGATGGGATGTTCTTAGACTGTCAGGAATTGTTTTCCAAACTTTTGTTGCTGATATTGAAACACTTCCTGTAAGGCTAACCAATTGCATCAGCAGTGTAAGGAGGGATGTGTTAACCAACATGTGGATTAAAGTGTATTGTCGCTTGGATGTGCTATGTGCCACTAAAGGTGCACATGTTTCGGTGTACTTTAGAACATAAGAAACTTTATGAATTGCGTGACAAAATGCGGAAAACTTACATTATTGTATCTTTTTTGGTTTGGTTGTAATAAATAATTTAAACCGGAACAAGACTTTGTAGACAGCGTGTACTTCGTTCTAAAGCCTAAAATTATCTTCATATAATTAATCCACGGTAAGTTTCCCCAATGACATTAAAAAAAATAAATCAATAAGTTATTAAACTCTTGTTACTCTCTTCTTTTATTGAAGTGCCAGGTGCATACAACAACTGAAGACATTCCTTATTGAACTTCACATTCTTGAACTCTTACAACCAGCGCAAGAATAAAAGGATTCCTTTTTTTTTTCATTTTTCTATTGTGGTATTTTTACTCGGGGGTTTCTGTTTGTTCCTTTTTAAACTGACCAATTATCTTGGCTTTAACTACCCTTTCTGGCAAACTATTCAACACGACACCCACTCTTTAAAGGAAAATCCTTGTGCCACCTTGGTATTAGCTCACTTATTCCTTTATCATAACCACCTACCATAACCTAACGGTGCTGGAATGTTTATAACAAACAGGACTATCTAATGGAAGTGACAAGGGATCTCCACAGACCTCCAAACAGTTCTGCAATTGAACCCACTGGTGGCAGCAACCATCGGAGATGCCTCTTCGTGGTTGTTTTACCCCCAACGCAAGTCATGCGCTCAATTATCCCATTCTTCCCTGCTGCTGGGACCTGTCAGCTCAGCACGGCCATGGTCAGAGTACCAAGCAGTCCCCATGGACCATCCAAGCTCTATCCTACTGAATTAAATAAGACAATTATCTGTATGTGTGTATGTGTGTACGTCTGATAGTCATCGAAAAAACACAACAGCGCTGGGCCAACCTCCACCAAATTGTTTGCATACGAGTATGTGTTGGTAGTACCCAGGGTCAAGTCATGGGCACACAGCATGGACAAAAATCCCGTGAAAAACCACAAATACACGAAGCACAGGGACACCAATGTAGAAGCACGTCACATTTTATGAACCGCGAATATGCTGGGGCCGCGAATAGCGGAACCGTGAATGTCGGGGTCCGACAGTACATGGTAATTTTTTTATTGCAACACGATCAGAAGATATTTTTTGATATCTACATCGGTTTACATAAGTATAGAGTCTAAAATCCTTAATTTTGCTGCCTTCAGCTAATGTTGAACTCGTAACATCTGCGATATATCAGTTCAATGTCCTTGCCACGAAGCATCCACCATACTCTCAACGGAACAGACTGCTTGAGGGATAAGTGCAAGTTTTATTGAAAAATGAACAAGTGATTTTACTGTTTTGTCTTATCTTGCCAAAACGAAGTTTTTGCAAGATATGTTAGTCAGCTTGTATGTTTTTTTTGTTTTTTCTTTTGTCTGTAATCACGTATAAAAAATTCTGCAGAGCACAGTTATCATTGGAAATTTTTGTAATTTCGCATATCAGAAGCCTATAGAGGTCCCTTTCAGTGCACAAAATTTTGAAGGTCAAGGTCAAAGGTCAAGGTCACTTTGTCACAAATCAGGGGAGTTGACGAAGCCCTTATTTTTTGAGTAATTTTGATCGGATCGTCTTCAAACTTCATGGGAATATAGTTCATGGTCTGACGCTCAGCTGATTAATTTTTGGTGGCGATTGGCCTTGACCTTCATGTTTTGTTTTTTTTGTCTGTAATCACGTATAAATCACTCTGCAGAGCACAGTTATCATTGGAAATTTTTGTAACTTCGCATATCACAGGCCTATAGAGGTCCCTTTCAGCGCATAAAATTTTGAAGGTCAACGTAAAAGGTCAAGGTCACTTTGTAGCAAATCAGGGGAGTCGACGAAACCCTTATTTTTTGAGTAATTTTGATCGGATCGTCTTCAAACTTCATGGGAATATAGTTCACGGTCTGGCGCTCAGCTGATTAATTTTTGGTGGCGATTGGCCTTGACCTTCATGGTTAGCGCCTGAGGTCAAACATATTTGACCCCAAGGTCAAATTTTCAAGTTTTAGGAACCATATCGTGTAGTACCTCAAATTGAACACCTTGATGAGTGCTTTCGAGATATGTCAAGGTTGAGACATTATGACGTCATTTGGTGACGTTATGAGGAAAACGCATATTTTTCATGGTTACTCTGTAGAACGATTCTCATCGGAATCTCTTGTAGGCAGATATTCCTCAAGAGTCGCTCCTGGTGGATAGCAGCTCTGTTCACCTCAGTGTGACCTTAAAGAAGTCACACGTGGTCACCTTTTGGCAAGATACGGGTCACCCTGCGGGTGACATTGGTTTATTTATTTAAATATCTATCAGCTTTGTCTTGAATGTGAACGTTTTGACTACCTCCCAAAGTCTTCTTTTATAATTATATCCACTTCCTGCGATGATTTAGATTTTAGATCTTCAATTCTCATGGGGAAACACACTATCTTATGATGTACAAAATGTCCGACTTCTGGTGACATTCATGATCTGATTTCTCCAAACATCCGAATCCTGCATTGCTTCCCGAAGCTCTTGCAGAGACGGCTTGGTTAAAGTCTTTACCCCATCCATCCAGCACATACAAGGTCTGCTTATTTCTCCTCTTCTTCTTTCTCATTCTCAACATGGTTGACTTCTCCAAATTTCCGTTATCTGCATTCATGATGTGTCCAAAGTATGATAGTTTCTGTTGAAGCATCAGTGCTTCTAATGTACATGGTGATCTCATATATTCAAGCACTGATCTGTTTGTTCCTGAGCAGGATATCCGAAAAAGTTATGCACAGATTTGAATGAAATTTGGAGGAGAGTTTGGGTGTGAGACAAGGACGAATTGATTCGATTTTGGTGAAGATCTGAATCCGAATCTGGATATGAGAATTATTTAATTTGAAATGAAAATTTAACCTTGAGCGATGAGGCCAAAAACGAAATATATTGCAGCACGATATCTTGATATTTCAAAAGGTTGTGGACGAGTTATCACAAAACTAGGTGGATGAGTTGGGTTGGTGACAAGAACAAGCCGATTAGATTTTGTTTCAGGTCCGGATTCAGATCCGTCCTATCAGTGGGATATGAAACGTAAACTGTTCAGTCTGGCGGAGGTATGCGCTCTACTGCTGTTCCAGTTAGTAATATGTTGCTAGCACGTGCAATCAAGGCAATGGTTCGGTTATTTAAACACTCTCTTGCATCTCCTTTCGTTGTCAGTAGTATATAGACTGACTACTTCCACCTTTTAGGACATACAATCTTGCTCTCCTACAAAAAAGCACACCCTCTGACAAAAATCTTAATCAACATGGAGGATCTTAGCCTCATCTCACCCCTGTTCCTGGTCCTGATGCTTTCCCGAGTTCGGCTCCTTTGGCTGACCTTGCTCCTGCCCACACTAAAAAAATTCTGACCCGACTCTTGCTACTTTCTCTGACCTTGATCTTGCTCTCTTTCTCCTCACCTTTCAAAATTTCACCTCACCTTCACCCAATCGATCGATACTATCAGAGAGCTGTTTGTTTGTCTGTGTGTCTGTCTGTGTGCCACCATCTTTCTCCGAGATGGATGAACGGATCTTCATCAAACTTTCAGAGTTTCATCAGTGAGTCCTGTAGAGTGTTTTAGACCAAAATAAAAATTTGAAAGAAAAAGTTGGATATTTTGGGATTTTTTTTCTTCTTTTTTTCCCCTCATCGCTCTGCAGGGCCAAGGCCTTTGTAGCTCTGTGAAAATTAATATTAAATGATCCTCGATACCATTCCTTAGTGGGTGTAGGGAAGTGTCTTAGGCCCCCACAGAAAAATGCACCAGGCAACTCCGGGTACGCCTGCTAGTTTCTGATGAAGTCAACTCTATCTATCGTTCCTGCACTGTCTTTCATTATCGGCTTCATTGACTTCTATTGATAATTCTTATCTCTGCCTTGCATAACTTTTCAGAAATCTTTTGAGAACGTTGGTTGTAAAGGAAGATTCCGTGAGCTAAAGAAGAGTTAAAAGTTTCCTTTTCTCATGTGTCAGCTCGGCGTAATATCAGCACTTGCATTTGTCACGTGAAGAATGGCACCAGCAGTAATAAGAGGGACTGGAAAAAATTGAGAAGCCTTTATCACATGCGGGAAATGTTTCAAAAAGCTATCATACTCGTTGCTGTTATTACCTCCACCACCGAAGGTGAAGGAGGTTATGTTTTAACCCTTCTCTGTCTGTTTGTGTGCAGGATACCTCAAAAGGTTGTGGACAGATCCGCACGAAATTTTGTGCATAGGATGAGTGTGTGACAAGGACGAACTGATTAGATTTTGGTGAATATCTGGATCCGGATTTGACTACTGGAATTTTTTAAGTGATTCTTCACCATTGAGAAATCTGGCCAACAACGATATATATAGCACAATATCTGAAAAGATGTGGACGGATTCGGACGAAACTTTGTGGACAGGTTAGGTGTGTGACCATGACGAATTGGATTCAATTTTGGTGAAGATCCGAATCCGGATCTGGAGACGAGAATTATTTAATCTTTAAAGTGATACTTGACCATTGAGAGATTGAGCCATAAACGATATCGTCCTCTACAGCATGATATTTCAAAAATGCATTGGGCCCGATATGTTCTCATGGATCAGGCATTACATGGCGGAGATATGCGCTCTACCGAGTGCCCTTCTGGTGTTAAAAAGTCTATCAATCACAATGACTGCACTGTGGTCACAACCTGCCACAAAATCCGGTAACGGGCTGATTGGGAAACGCATATTTAAAGCACTATTCGATGAACAGCATGATTGGTAAACACACATTCAATGTGCTTTAATAGATTAGCTGGACACCTCTTATCCATGTCAGCCTCCACTACGGTTATATCAGAACGAGCTGATTCGTCACACGGTCACAGATTGTTCAACTCCAATATGGGGCCATGCAAAAATTACATAACACTATATTTTTTAAGGAGGCGCGTCCCATGCATGTTGATGGGATTGATTAAACCTCACTTATCATTTTTATTCAATATTGATTTGATTTTTTTGGAGTCCCCCATCAGGAGTAACACGACCCAACCAAAGCCAATGGAAACGTGACGCAACAAACCTGGGCAGTGTATGTGATCAGCAGAGACCTACAGGCCTGACATTTTAGGCCCACCAGAAAACCAAGATGGCGGCCCTATTGTCTTTTCTGGGTGTCATGGTGGGTTGAGTCAAGCGACAAATCTCTTCAACCCTCTAACCAGGGAAAATATTAAATTGCACGTGACCATCTTTCTGTGCTAAACTTGGTTATACATCGGAAGTCAGCTAGTATCAGGTTCACCAATAAGTTGTCTATTCTTGGTTAGATCCCCATTAGATCAGACTTACTGAAAAGCTGACATATTCAAACATGAAGTGCTACATTCAGCAGCATTTATTCTTTGATGGGGACCTAAAGTCCGCTGTCCATATCAGATGGTGAGGTTAAATAACCCGCAATATTTTATCAAAAAGAGGTCATAGTGTACTAGTACCCTTGCTAAGTTTCGTTCATGGCATTGACTGCATGATTAATACGACATGCTGTTAGCATAGGTGCTCGGGTACATGGATAGCTGCACAGGCATGACATGCCAAATATCCTCCATCTGAATCAAAGTGTCATTGTATTTCTTTCTTAAAACTAAGCCATGAATGTTTCCGATTCTGATGTACCATATCATGTTACGGAGCATCGGTGCTGTCGAAGCAGTTTCTTGGCAAGGGGTATACTGGGTGGTTTGCTATTGCCTTCCCAGCAATAGTTCCCCCATGCGTGAAGTGAAAAGCAGGGTTCAGCAATTGGTTCACTCTGTCTGTCTTCAGATGTCGGTGTATGATCGAGGAAGTACTTCATTTAAATTTCATTTTGGATTTTGAACACTGCAGAACACAAATCAAAACATGTATCGGAAAAAGAACCTGCAGTTTAGCAGTACTTTGGCTCTGAATTTGTCAAATTGTATGGAATCTAGTCCTGAGCACGCATGTACATCGAGGAGCAAGGTAGTTGTTTTACTCTGTCTGCCTGTCTGTAAAACAAACAAAATTGAAAATCATTCCCAATAGGAAAATTACTGCTTTTCGGGACGTTATAAAGGACACAAACAACAGGCATGAATAACTAATTTAACATGTTAAATAAGGTGGTGTAAGACGTTGCACCAACTGCAGTAAACTTCCAAATATATATATTTTTTTCTACAGCCTTTGAAACCTTGATTTTATTTCCATTTAATTATATACTCAAACACTGTAAAACACAAATCACCTTCAACGCACTTCCAAAAACCTCTAGTTTAGCAGGACTGGGACAAAACATTGCGTCATTTTTTTCCATCTTTGCCGCTCGTGCTCTCAGCGTTGGCTCACGTTACCAAGATTCAGACAAAATTGTCGCTTTTAGGAAACGTAGATTGTGCTCAGAAACGCAAAGCAAGAATTGAAAAGACCCTTCCCATGTCCTTTTTCTCAAGGCAGCCCAGGGTAAGGTGTTCAATGAACTCTCTAGTTAGGTTAACAATTTTGAATTTTCCAGGGTGTTGGCGAAGGCTCACCTACTCTCTGCGACCTACGATCTTAATTGTCCACCAACTAATACCGGCAGACAGGACATGAATATTTACACCCACAATTTGTTATTTCTAACAGGTATTATCATCTGTGAACATGTGTACCCCTTCAGCTGCAATACACCAGGGATTTTCAACATGCTGGGTAGAAGTAACCCTATGTTGAGCAGGAACATGACAAGAGAGAGAGAGAGAGAGAGAGAGAGAGAGAGAGAGAGAGAGAGAGAGAGAGAGAGAGAGAGAGAGAGAGAGAGAGAGAGAGAGAGAGAGAGACAGAGACAGAGAGAGACAGAGACAGACAGAAACAGAGAGACAGAGACAGAGACAGAGACAGAGACAGAGACAGAGACAGACAGAAACAGAGAGACAGAAACAGAGAGACAGAAACAGAGAGACAGAAACAGAGAGACAGAAACAGAGAGACAGAAACAGAGAGACAGAGACACATGGCTACAGGAAGATCCAGTCTGTACTTGTGTTTTGCTCCAGGCAAAGTTTTCGCTCACATTCCATCCTAATCACTCAATACCGACATCGTGCGTCTCCAAGGTAAATTACCACTGCGGAATCGTTTGCAGTGGAGCTGAGTTACTTACAAAAACTTGTGACAATTTACATTGTTGTCACTGACGCAGTCTATGTTTATGGCCTTAAGGAAAGTATCATGTAAATAATAATTCAGTTATGGGTGAATGTGAATCACATGTGAACTAAAAAAAGAAAAGAAAAAAAACGAATACAGATACAAGACAACAATCTTTCAATCATTTGATGAATATTTCCTTCATTTTCCCCAGCAGGCAATAGTTGAGATGAAATTGTTAATCCTCGAGACATCATATTCCATTTGAATGGTTGAAGTACTGAAGTAGCGGCCATAGTCGTGGTGTTTGAAAGGAGGATTAAATTTGATTCTATTCATGCATGTGGGGAAAATCAAGCAAAGTTTGGCCTTTTTGGGCTTCCTGGCTGGACATCTCTTTCTGTGCTTACACGCTGAGTGTAGAATCAAACACCGACCGCAAAACAACACCAAAGGCCAAGCGCACAGGGGCAGCACAAATTGCCTGTGTGGACACCTCGTGAATCAGTCTTGCGAGTCTGTCCATCCATGCATCTCCTAATTTTCATTTTCCTCGTCAAGGTGTTTTGACATGTCGAGAACATATTATACATATGGTGATTCTGATGTACAATACTCCGTTGCAGAGCGTCGGTGCTACCAAAGCAGTTTCCTGGCAAGGGTAAGACTTCGATCTTTGCCATTGAGACCCCAGCAGTAGATGGGGCAGGAATTTGGTGTTTGTTCATGGTGCCGGCGATAGCTCACCTCCTCTTCATGAAGGACAGCGTGGGATTTTAACGTCCATCAACTAATGCAGGCAGATTTTTGATATCATCCTATATTTTGTACAACCTATTTTACCAGTTTTTTTTTTTTTACGTTCTAAGTTTCTTTATTTATTTATTTTCATCCTGAAATGAAATAATAAGTGCATATGTCTGTATGTACATATGTGTGCATCAGGAGGATTTCAAGGTGAAATAAATAATCATGGTTACCAATTCACAATTGTTTGTTTAATTATTATTAGATTCTATGGTCTACCTTTGGTAAGGAACACAGCTCGACAGCTCAAACAATGCTACACATAATCTGTACCAAATGCTGGTAGATATCAAATCTAAAATTACATCATGCCTTCTTTGGAGCAAGTGCAAGCATATTTTTGGATTCTCCTCTGTTTACTCTACACATTATTGTCATTGGAAGTCATCCAAGTTTGGTTCAATTGGGTTTAAGTCAGACTCCACGGCTGGGCATCGCATATTGTCATTCGAGTCGATCTAAGCCTGGTAGAGCAGTATGAAGATTTTTTTTTTATGCTGGTACACTTAAGAGCACTCACCATGGGGCTGCATCAACGTGATAGTGAGTACACCAATGTCCAAAAATAACTCCCTTCTGGAGAAGGTCAATCCCACCCTTCCCTGCAATGCTACAAGCAAGCAGCACACCATCATATTACTGAATGTCATCTCACATACCTACCCACAATCTTTTCTACCCATTTGATCATTCCTATATCAACCCTCTTACTTGCAAATTACAGTGTTTCCTCTATCTCTATCTCTCATTCAAGAGGGCTATGTAAACAAACAAACAAACAAATAATTAAAAGTCACAATAAAACACCTTTCTGAAGCTTATGCTGCTTTGCAATGTGAGAAATCTATTTTTAAAAAAAACATTTTTACAGCCATTGAGAGAAATCTATTACATGTGGATAATATATTTATCACGCTGCAGAAGTTGTGCGTTTGTGTTTTTGATTGGTATCTCTATATGCAGGTTTCAGAAGGTGGAACAGAGTCCTCCCAGGTCTCAAAGTGTGTGTGTGTGTGTGTGTGTGTGTGTGTGTGTGTGTGTGTGTGTGTGTGTGTGTGTGTGTGTGTGTGTGTGTGTGTGTGTGTGTGTCAGTGAAAATGCAGTTCACAATAATGATCTTCGTTTTCAGGTGTTTTTGCCTCTTGCAGCTCACTCAGCTGCTGATCCTCTTGCATCATCAGGTGCATATGGCTGCTGTGGCAGTTTCATTTGGTCGGTGGACACAATCCTGGACCGCTCACCACTCCGACGCCGGATACTCGATGGCTCATTCTTCTCAGTAATCTGGAACTCATTTTGCTGACCTCAGAAGGATGGCAGGCTGAATAAACCCACTTGGTGTTATGGCACAACATGGGCTTGAACTCAGGACCTTAATATCTTAAGCCAGCTACTTTAACCGTTAAGTCATCGCGAGGCATATGCATCGATCTCCTAAAGCAAAATTAGAACATTTCTGAAGTTTTCCAAAATTCCAGCAGATGCGATGAATGAATGAGCATTGCAACCTTATCAGGAAATGCCAGTGGAAGATAACCATAACTGAATGCTGGGAGCAAGTGCATGATGACCTCCACCACCGAAGGTGAAGGAGGCGATGTTTTCACCCCTTTCTATCTGTTTGTCTGTTTGTTTGTCTGTGTACAGGATATCTCAAAAAGTTGTTGATGGATTCAGATGAAATTTGGTGAACATGTTGGGTGTATGACAAGGAAGAATTGGTTAAATTTTTGGTGAAGATCCAAATCCGGATCTGGATCTGATAATTGTTAAAATGATTCTTCACCATTGAGAGATCGGGCCAAAAATGATAACGAACACGATATCTCAAAAATGTATTGGGCCCAATTTGTTCTTGTGAATCAGGCATTGCGTGGCAAAGGTATGCACTCAACCGAGTGCCCATCTAGTTTCTTCTTGTATTTACACATCACTTTTTACAATTTTTATTCCTTGGGAACATATTTATAACAATGATCAAATCAGGATGTCTTGTCAGAATAAAATGAAAGTACTGCAGGTATATCACAAAAAATGTTTGGCAAGATAAGCTCGAGGCAAGTCCACTCACCTTGTCGACCCTGGCTTTGATTCCCCCCACAGCTATAAACTGTTGGACTTATGCTTCTCAGGCAGCATGTTGCATCCCAAAATGTGCCGTGCCTCAGATTGACATTTGGCTGGCTCTCTCGTACGTTAGCATTTGTGGATTTGGGCCAAAAATATTCCCTGACCGATCCCATAAAAAGATGGGAATGATTGGAGTCTTTGGAAAAGTAGGAGTCGTAGTAGTAGTAAATTGTAGATCATGTCAACATTCTGAGATATAGAGTATTAAGGTGACTCTCGGTCTCTCTTGCACTTTAAACTATAAAATTCCCGTATATTAGAGGAAACAGCTGAAGTTTTTTTTCCCCTGAATAATGGCAACAAGTGGGCATGCAGGAATGTACCACAGAATGCATTGTGGGTATAACCAAGACAGCAAGAGGAGATTTATAGTACACTGTGGAACAGCAAATTATTTGTTGAAGCAGAACATGTAACTGGCTAAATTCTCAGGAGATGTTGAAACTGTTTCGTGATGATATTTTTTTCAGGATGATTGCGATAAGGGTGTTTGAATGTGCAAGCAAGTTCAAAAATAGGACCAAAATAAAGCTTATCTGGGCCCTGGCCTAATGTTGTAACAAATTTGGTTGCATTCTTACTGGTAGGTCTGGAGAGGAAGGTTTTTCAACGAACTTATACAATTTTCCAAAACATTTACTAAGTCCGCCATTTTGACACACTTCTGGTCATGTGATCAGCATGCCCTCCGCAATTTAATTAATATCCATACCCTGGCCGAATGTTGAAACCCAAATTTTGTAGCATTCTGACTGGTGGGTCTAGAAAAGAAAATTTTGGAAGGAATTTGTGTGACTGCCATTTTGACACACTTCTGGTCACTTGATCAGCATGATCTCTGCAATTTAAGATCAGGACCCTATCCTAATGTTGTAACCCAAATTTGGTCGCATTTTGACTGGTGGGTGTGGAGAAGAAGACATTGGAAATAATTTACGCAATTTCCCCAAAAATTGACTCAGTCAGCCATTTTGATACACTTCTGGTCATGTGATCAGAATGACCAGCAATTAACATTCCTTCCCTTGCCTGATGTTGTAACCAAAATTTGGTAGCATTTCGACTGGTGGGTCTGGAGAAGAAGATTTTTGAAGAAATTTACCAAGTTGGCCATTTTGACCTACTTAAACTCAAGTGACTGGAACGAGCTTTGCAATCCCTGTTACCAGTCAGGAGAGGAATGTTGCTGCCAAATTTCATCCGGATCAGCCCAGAGGTTTAGCCGCAAAAGTTGATGTAGGAGCAAGACAGACGGACGGTGCACGATGACAATACCTTATCTGGGATTTATATTCCAGATAAGCTAAAAAAAAATGGCTGGGACTCAGTCGAGGATCTTACCTGTTGACATGTTCCAGTGATTTTTGTGACTTCAGCCAATACCCAAATAAATGAACAATCTGTAAAGTCACTACAGAGAGGGGAATTAGTTTAAAGAAAATTGTAACGTGTGATGAATCGTGGATTGACCAACACACACTGGAAAGCAAGCGGTCGAGCATTGAGTGACAACTCAATGGCTCCCCAGTCCCCATGGCCCAATAAGTTCAAGACTGTGATATCTGCCAGAAAGGTGCTGGCTGCACTGTTTTGGGACTGATAAGCACTGATCCATGTCGATTTTCTGGACAGCAGAACAACAATAAATGCCCAGTGTTACAAGGGCTAAATATGCCACTATGATTGCAATACAATTTGCCGGTGGTGACCAGCATTGCTCTCCATTGGTGTTGCATAGCTGCTTCACAATACCAGATGACCCACAGGAAATGTTACCCACTGCAACACTCACACAAATACGGTGCCAGGTTCTAAACCATACACCTTACAACACAGATCTGTTACCTGACGACTTTCACCTTTTTGGATCACTTAAGAAACACTTGGTCGGCATAAAGTGCTGGAGTGATGAGGAAGGGGTGAAAGCCAATGCCATAAAGTAACTGCATACCCATCTCAAGGATGTCCATGAAGCTCGCATTAATGCACTGCCACAAAATGACACAAGTGTATTTGTGTTGCTCTGAAAATGGTGGGAGAAATATATTGGCAAATAGTGAGTTTCAGCACCTTTGGAAACAAAAATCTTAATCAAACTAAAATTTGGCAATTCTCCGTGTGTCTGAACTTCACAGAATCGAAAACGGCCTGACTGATTTACACCAATTTTTTTTACGTCCTCGGGGTACTTCGGGTCAGCTCATGGGAATTAAATAATCCCTCTTTCCCCAATCCCCCTCCACCAGGAGGGTATGGGGAACAACTTGCAATTTTCGCCTGTGCATGTGGAATCGTGCAAGCACTTTAGCCACTGACCCCTGCTGGAGGAAGAGGGTATTGACACCATAATTTGCTCTTGCAGAGAGTGGGCATTCCAAGCATGGAAATCCAGTGCAGGTAGACCTTGAACTGCCAATGTATAATTATAATCTCCAATTAAGGCATTATTCATTTGTCGTTTTTTCTCTCTCAAGAGTGGGGTGGGGTCATGGAAGAGTAAGGTGACAATGACAAGGGGTAGTGGGGTAACAGTTTCGCAGCACCGGCAAGGGGATAAAAAAAAACAGGAAGAAAGGGAGAGAAAGAGTGGGAGGGAAAGGGGAGGGGAGTGGGAGGGGGAAGGAGAGCAGGAAGGAAAGGGGAGGGAAAGACGGATAGGGAGAGAGAGAGAGAATAGAAGGGGGAGTGGGAGGGGAAGGAGTGGGAGGGAAGGAGAAGGGGAAGGGGAGGGGAGGGGAAGGGGAGGGAGAGACAGATCGGGAGAGAGAGAGAAGAAGAGGGAGTGGGAGGGGAAAGGAGAGGGAAGGAGAAGGGGAAGGGGAGGGGAGGGGAAGGGGAGGGAGAGACAGATCGGGAGAGAGAGAAAAGAAGAGGGAGTGGGAGGGGAAAGGGTAGGGGAGGGGGAAGAGAAGGGAGTGGGAGGGGGAAGGGAAGGTGAGGGGGAAGAGAAGGTGAGGGGTAAGGGAAGGTGAGGGGGAAGGGAAGGTGAGGGGGAAGGGAAGGTGAGGAGGAAGGGAAGGTGAGGGGGAAGGGAAGGTGAGGGGGAAGGGAAGGTGAGGAGGAAGGGAAGGTGAGGGGGAAGGGAAGGTGAGGGGGAAGGGAAGGTGAGGGGGAGGGAGAGACGGATGGAGAGAGAGAGAGAGAGAGAGAGAGAGAGAGAGAGAGAGAGAGAGAGAGAGAGAGAGAGAGAGAGAGAGAGAGAGATATTTGTATGCTTTTATTATAAAGTATCAAAACACAACAGAAAAATTACTCCCATGCGGGATTGACGGTCATCTCTGCGAGAAAATATATAGCCTCCTGAAGGTAGGGCAGTTTTTGCAAACTTTGAAGTCACGTGACGCGAAAACGAAAGCGAAATTCGAAAATCCGTCCTGACCAAATTTAGATATTGTCCCATAGATTCATATGCCACAATCAAATTCAAGATTGCTTGAGAAATGTAGGAGGAGATAGATTTTGAAAACCGTCATTTTCGTATTTTTTGCCAAATTTGAAGTCACGTGACATGAAAACGAAAGCGAATATCGAAAATCCGGCCCAACCAAGATTTAGATATTGTCCCATAGATTAATATGCTACAATCAAATTCAAGATCGCTTGAGAAATGGCAGAGGAGATAGAATTTGAAAATCGTCATTTTCGCAACTTCAAAGGCCTCGTGACCTTGACCTTTACCTTCGGTGACCTTGAAAGTCATACCATCGTGTATGTCTCATCGACCTCTATCAGAATCACTAATGACCAGATCTCCCGCTTCAACTTCATTGTGAACGGACGGACGGACGGATCGTCACCTCTCCTCTCAACACCAATATTATTAGGTCATGCTCGAAGAGATGACCTAAAAAGCACACTCCATAAAAACAAATCCAAACTATTTTACAGCAAAAATAAATTCAACAAAAGCAATACAAACAAGTGAAATCCTTCAATACAGCGCGTGTGGTGAAGCAAATGAGTACACTCATGTTAAAATATGCAATTTATGCTTTTTCAGTTGAAAAACAATTAAAAAGCGTACTTAATATTTGAAATGTAAAAATCTTGTTATTATTGTGATAATCACCTTTATATATATCACAGAAGGAATGAAATTGTTCCATACAGCGTGGCAGGGGGCCGCAAAAGAATGATGTAAAAAAATAATTCAAGATGTCCTTGGTTGAAAGAACTACTTATCACTTTGCCACCAATATCTGCCATAATTGTAAGTAAATTTCAACTACTAATGCATGACGAAACACTTGTTTATGGCTAATATTAAAGAGAATGATGGCATAAGAAGAACTTAGCTTTCAGCGTTCGGCGCGAAACGCCATGGTGGGCGGAAATGACGTATTTCGTTCGTTCGTACATGAGAGGGGAGCGTTTCTTGTTTTTTCCCGTCAAGTTTCTTGTTTATAACACATTAGTTTCACAAATTTCCATTGAAAACATATAACACATTAGTTTCACAAATTTCAATTGAAAAAAGGCAGTATTGTGTGAATCTAATGTGTAGTTCATGCGGAAACCGGCAAATTATTATTATTATTATTATTATTATTATTATCTCTTCGGATGTTTCCGTCAGTTGTGGGTATTTCCGTCGGTTGTCGGCCCATGAATACTCGGGTAATTCCGTCAATTGTCGCCATTTCCGTCTAGGTTACGCACTGCCATCTACCGGACGGCCATCATTGGCTGTCACTTGAGGCGCATGGGGGGGGGGGGGGGACACTGGAGACATGGTAGACACCGGGGACATTTCAAACCCGGTGCAATTGTATACTAGCGCACGCGCTGTAACAAGGGTGTCTGTTCATGTCACAACCACCACAGAATAATACATATCTGCAAAAAGTAAGTGTAAGTACTTTACACTTTTACAAGCAGATTCTACCATGAAAAGAAACTCAAAACCTCATCAGTGTACCACTGATCACCCACAATATCCAGGCTCAAAAGATAAGCCTGCTCCATTTTTACTTGTGCCGAAACCATACCTTTAAAGCACAAAAGCACATTTACCTTTTTTCCCCTTCAATTTTGCTTTCCTGGTTTTATAAATTGCCAGTTTAGCAATTCCCAGCAGAAAAGACAAAAACGAGAGGACTGGTTTACTTTTATAATTCCCCCCGATTCCATAAGTAAAGACTGGAAAGGAAAAAAACCAAATTAAATTTATAGAAAAGCTGTTGAAGGAAGAGAAAGAGGGATACCAATCTCTTACATTGCATAAAAACGTGGGCAACATTTTCAATCAAATCACAAAAAGGACAAGAAATTAGAACAGAAGAATTAAACTTATGGAGTAATGTCTGTGTGACCAAGGCTTGATGTGCTCGTCTCCAATTCAGGTCTCCAGTTCGCCCAAGAGTTGGAGAACTATACATTTTGTTCCACACTGGAGTTAAAAAATCTCCAGCAGGTAAGGTCTCATTCCACCGATTTTTCAACAGTTTTGTAAAACCAGGTATACATGTTTCCAGACATATGTTGTAGATAGCCATTTTCCCCATGACGTGAAACACACCAATTCCCTCTAAGTTTGAGGAGAATACACCCTCTTATTTTTTTGAGGCAAATTGAAGTTCAGGGATATAGAGACGTGAGTCTACCACTAAATCCACCCCAGTCCACCTGATGTTTAGTCTATGAAAGGTTTGAATTACTGCTTTCAAGACATTTTCCACAATACGAGCAGAACGAACACCAGTTTTTAATGAAAGTGAGCTTACAGGTAGCCAGACATTCAAGGATGGCTGCAACAGGTCTCGCACTCTGTTTATTCCAACACTGGTTAAACAATGCATAAACGACCTGGAGGTTGAAATTCTCGAGAATAAAGGATTCCGAACTAATGGCTCATGTACAAACTTTTGGGCATCGTATGATACCTCCAAACGTTGCACTCCGAGGACTTGCCGAGCATTCAAAAGGCTCTGATGAAAACTGGGGAGCTGAGACATGTCAACGTGTTGCAAGTCGATGAGGAAAAGTTCACGGTCATATTTCAGACCTTCCACTTTCTGCAAACAGGCGTTTGTGAGAGGTCGCCAAGGAACACACTCACTGTACAGTAGGCGCTTAATCGTGGAAATCTGGAATGCCATTATCCGACTTGGGATATGCATCAGATTTTGACCACCTGCATTTCGGGGTCTGCAGATCACGTCTGGGCCCAGCCAATGGTGGCCACCCCAGAAAAAAAGCAGTCAGAACCCTCCGAATGCCTGTGACCAAGTATCTCGGAGGTTCAAGTGGGATAACTCTATGCCAAATAAATGGAACCACCAGGTTGTTTATGATTGACACCCGTGTCTTAAGCGAGAGAAGTTG
This sequence comes from Eptatretus burgeri, assembly GCF_056783735.1. Classification (NCBI taxonomy): domain Eukaryota; kingdom Metazoa; phylum Chordata; class Myxini; order Myxiniformes; family Myxinidae; genus Eptatretus; species Eptatretus burgeri. The sequence continues at coordinate 33,104,984 of NC_140973.1, forward strand.
GTACAATCTTCTCCACCTTGCCAGTTTCAATTTAATTTTTTCCAGGAAGTTCTCCCAATATTTTTGTTCATAAGCTTCAATCCCTAGAAATAAGCCTAAATATTTAAACCCCTCACTACTCCACTGTATTCCTCCTGGTAAAACAGGCAGGGACGAGGAAGGCGATCTGGGGCCCTCCCAGAAAGCTACACTTTTTTTCCAATTTACCCTTGCAGTAGAAGCGAGCTCAAACTGGGTAAGGCAACGAGAGACCTCAGAAACATCTTTTTGATTTGCAATAGCAACACAAATATCATCAGCATAAGCTGAAACAACGACTTTGGAGTTTTGTGAAAGAGAGACTCCTAACACTGAGTTCCAAAGTAAAACTAATAAAGGTTCAACAGATAGATTGTAAAGCATGCCTGATAGCACAGCCCTGACAGATGCCTCGCTGAAAGGGGAAAGGGTAACAAAGACTATTATTAACCTTCAGCAGACAAGATACATTTTTACTTAACAATAACTTAACATAAGCATTAAATTTTTCCCCAAACCCTGTTCTCCTTAATACATCAAACAAAAAAGAATGGTTAACACTGTCAAAAGCTTTTTCTTGATCTAAAAGTAATAAACCAGGAGATGTAGTTCGACCGAGACTGATCAAGTCTCTCACCAAAAAAATATTATCGTATATGGAACGTTCTGGAACGTACAGTATGATTGATCAGTGCCAATCAAGAAAGAGATGACTTCCTTTAGACGGGTTGCAAGTGCTTTTAACAATATTTTATAGTCCGTGTTGAGGAGTGACACAGGCCGCCAATTTGCGGTCTCATGCAGGTTTCCTTTCTTCGGAAGGAGACACAAAACTGCCCTCCGGCAGCTCAATGGCAATTCACCTTGTTCAACACTCTCCTGAAAGACCTCAAGAAGAGTAGGGCCTAGAATGTCCCAGAAAGCCTTATAAAATTCAGCCGGAAGGCCGTCTAGTCCAGGGGCTTTCCCATCCTTGCTATCCTTGAGCGCAGCAGTAAGTTCTCCAAGAGAAATGCCAGGCTCAAGCAATTGTTGCTGGTCTTCAGACAGAGAGGGAGCTGTTCAAGCATCACATTCCTGTTCTCCTCATTCACAGCTCTTTTTGCGAAGAGTTTAGAAAAATAGTCTTGTAGTTAATGCTTGATATCACTCTGGGAGGTCAACAAATCACCACCAGAAGAGCGCAAAGCATGGATTTGTTGAGAGGTCTTGATCGTGTTTTCCAAATTGAAGAACCCTTTGTTTCGTGTGTCAAGTTGGTTTTTTTCGTTCCGCAGTCTGACGAATGCACCGGCCGCCCGCTCTTTCACCATTTCAGCCAGAAGGGTCCATTTCTCCGACAACTGCTGGACATTCACGCTAGACAATCCAGCTTTCTGCTCACAGATAAGTATATCGTTTTTTAAAGCAGATATCACACCAAAAGCGTTGTATGTGCTGTAAGAGCAGTATTGTTGACAAAAACATTTGATTTGGGACTTTGTGCAGTCCCACCATTGTCTTAAGTTAAAATATGAACCCTTTAGTGACTCGCATTTTTCCCATACCATTTTATAAGCTTCTATAAAATGTGCACTTTGTAAAAGTTTCAAATTAAAAGTCCAATATGCACTTCCACAGACACGATGAGGAAAGCCACACACCATAACAATCATGTGATGATCGGAAAAACCAGACGGCCTTATATAAGAGTTCTTAACAATGTTTACCATTCCATGATTAACATAAAATCTGTTTTGGCGAGCCATCGTCAAAACATTTCTTGATACACAAACCCATGTATACCGACGGATATTACCGTTTTGTACCCGCCACACATCCACCAATTTAAACTTTTTGACTAGCTGTGCCAAAGGCCTTGCACTGGGTGGATGAGGCTCACAAGTGTTCCAATCAAGTTGTGGGTTGAGGGTGCAGTTGTAGTCACCCCCCAGACACAACAACATGGTTAAGTCAATGGTGCTTACAAACTCTGCCAACTTGTACAGAAAGGCACCTGTTTCAGAGTTAGCACTAGGACAGTAAACATTTGTCATGCAAATCTTTAGGTTACTACTGACAAATTGCACAGACAGTAAGTAACCTTTACAAATTCCCTTACAAGTTATCTCCAAAGGCTGGAGTCGAGGATGCAACACTATTGCCACACCAGCCTTGGCCTCAACAAGTGCACTCGAGAAAAAAAGACAACCTTTAAAGATTTTACACGACTCGTCCTCAGAAGACTGATTTGCATGCGTCTCCTGTAGCATTAGCACATCAATTTTTTGATTTTGAAAGAGCTAAAACACCTGGAGACCGCACACAACTGCGGCCTCCATTGATGTTCAGGGATGCTACTTTTATCTCCATTGTGTTAGTTATTCTTGAAGCTCTTTACCAGCCAGGGTAACACATTTCCTTAACCTTTGGAACTGAGGATCTGACATGTTAACCTGATAAGGATCACGAATCATACTCCTTGCAGTTTTAATAAAATCGTCTAAATTCGGGAGTAATCTTTGATTTTTTACGCATCTTTTCCTGAATGTATCATCCAGGAATTTAATCACATTTTCTTGAGACACTGAGGTTGTGTCGTTTCCGCCCTCATCCTCTTGAGAACTTCAAGCACTAAAATGTGGGGTCGAGGAGGTTTCATCTGAATCAAGTGCTTCATCTATGCTATGGCCTCTCCTATTACTTGTGGAACACTTACTTTTGGCTAAACAGAAAGTTCTGCTCTGTTTACAGACCCCTCCGAATTTGCCTTGTCCATGTCCTTCCCCTCTACAACCCTTACATCATCATCTGTGAGGGAGGGGTTGACATTTAACTCACAGGGATTTTCTCCATCACCGTCAGACATAGCTGTTAACTCGTCTTAACAAGTTTGGCTAACAGGAGAAACACTTAAAAGATCCTGAGATACCTCACTGTTCTTTGTGTCCCACTCGGAGTCGGCCAGTGGAGCAAGTGAAGTTTCCACATCCGTACACGACTCCGGGACCACCAAGGGGTTTCCGATGTCAGACGTACCTTGATTCTTGAAGGTCCGAGACGTACCGAGACGTACCCCTTGGAGTTCCACTGAGCCTGACACGATCTGGACCTTATTCTGCTCCTTAGCATCAAAGGCATCAACATTTGACCGTTTTTGGCCATTTTTCCTGGTATCCGTAACAGATACCTCCATATCGTCCACACTGTACAGTGGATGGTAAAGGAGAGGAAGCAACCACTTTCACTTCCTCGTTTGGTGGGGTGGATTAATTACGTCACCATTACACACCCCCTCTCCAAGGCCGGTCGGGGTGGACGAGTCCAATTCGTCGTACACCTCAGCCGGTGGGGGAGGGGGGGCTAGGCTCCCTAGAGTACCTATATATAGAGAGTAGCGACAACTCAGCTATAGGCGCCATTTTGTTTCACTCTGGATAACGCGCGGTGCGTGCGCTACCGCCGTAGCAGCATGCATGAATGAAGCAATACATCAGGAGGGTGGGATACATCACTGGACATATATATTTATTCTCATGTTTTACTCGGCCAAAGATCTTGATTATAGAATCAATGGGGTTGAAAGTGATAAAATGTTAAAATGCATGTACTCATTACACGGGAAACTCAGAGTAAGTTTGCCAGAGAACGAGACATTTGGGAGAAACTCGGCCTGTGTAGGCTTATGACATGAAGTCGAGCCAAATAAAAATCTCGAGTCCATAGGCCTAAGTTGGGGCCTCAATTTGATCCATACCTGCCCCTACCCATCCCTCCCCACCTCACCCATCTTTACTTTTTTCATCTCACCACATTATCATCTCACCCATAACAAACAAAAACAACAAACACCGATACCTACATGTAATTTATCATCATAGTTACCACCCAACACGCTCTCAAACACACCAAAAAGTGACTATGCCAAAATGATTGTATCAGATTTCAAAAATATCTTAACAATTGAAATGACCCTTTTTATGGGCAAAGAATAGTTAATTGCACAGGCCTGCTATGCAATTATTGGATGAATCTATGAAGCACGTTCATGTCAAAATGCTTATGTTAAGTATTCAACTGGTACAATCTTGTGAAGAAACAGTCCATGAAAAATCGCAGTAGGTTTGACTTGCTATTTTATTTCTGTCAACAGTGTTCCATCAATTTGCAAGATGATGAACGATAAAGAAATGCTACAAATTATAAGTACAGGTAACTCTGCTTAACTTGAATCTCTTGGGACCACAGAAATCTGTTCGACGTAGAACAAATCTGCCTCACAGAAGGTAAATAACACGTCTTGCATAATACGGTTTCAAAATTTGTTTAAACTTGTGCGATTATTCGACTTAATAAGGCTGACTTACATGCATGCAGAGTTACCTGTATTGTTCATACACTGCAGGCATTTTCAAATTCAAGTGTATAAATACGTAATATCATGATTAGTTATATATTAGTGTTTACAGCAAAATTAATTTTGGTGAAATATTAACAACTTGACAGCAAGTTTTCAAGACAATACTACATGATTGATGATTCTGAACAAAAATGGAAATACACCAAATGAAAGTATGAAGGTCAGAGATTGTAGGCTAGATTTTTTTTTTATGAAACCCCATCTAATGTGTTGCCATGGTAACCAAATAAACAGACAATTCATTACAAATTGTGTATTTTCATAAGAATGTGCAATTAAGTGATAAATATGTAAATTAATTGGGTTGCTAAATAATGATTGCCCATATTGTTAGCTTTCTAGATGCCAACATCCCAGACTACCATTGATCCTTACTGGGGTTATGATAATAAATAAGATCAATGGCATGCATAAAGAGGGCCCCCAAATTTAAAGCATTTCATTTTGGGGGCAGGCGTGGGGGCAGTGGTTCTATCGGTAATTTTTTGTTCCAATTTAATCATACAGGCTATAAATCAAATAAATCAATAATAATATCAATTGCTGCTATGATTGATATAATTCTTATTACAATAATCTTTACCATGGTAACACATTCAACGCATATACAGTAAGACTTATATACCATACATGTCAATGTCCATATGTGTACATTATTTTGCCCTTTTTTTTAGTCTAAAACTTGACTGGTTTTTGGTCAACATAAGAAATAGACAAATACCAAAATTGTTCATCAAATTACTTATCAAAACAACGAATTTTCTCTTCTTTCCATAGATAACAACTTCTAAAAGCTTAGATGTCCTTGAAAGTTTATATGGGTCACATGATGACATGCTTCCAATACCGGGAGCCGTGCCTAAAGGCACTGTCGATGGCTAAAAGCTTAAATGCAGAAATTGAAAACGAAACCTATACATCCTGTACCCCTTCTCAGATTTGTTGCTGCACCCAAAGGCGCAACAACCCGTCATTTTGACTAATAAAGTTTCACTCAGTTTCAAACTCGGTCTCTCCGAGCTCACTCGGTGAAGATCTGGATTCTTCACCGAGTGAAGCTAGAGTGTGAAACAAAATGGCGCCCATGTGTCACGTGACCATCAAATTCTGGTCCCCCGATGTCGCTACTCTCTATATATAGGTACTCTAAGGCTCCCGATTCACCTTCTCCCCATTCGTTTGTGGTGAGGAAGAATCGTTCCTCACCGAACCTTCAATTTCCTGCGGTGTAACCGCATTGCGCCACAATGGTTAAAGGGAATCCCTAACGGAGCACCGAGGCCAAACACCAGTCTTGGTGAGGTTCAAATCAACTTTAATAACACACGCGATACAACGTGCCCGGCTAGGCCAAACCTCCCATACAGCACCCCTGCATGGTAACCCCGTGCACCACGCTCGCACGACGGATTAAACCACGTACTCTACTGGCGTAACCACTTTTTTCTTTTTTTTTACGAGGTCATTTATCTACTATCATGCTTGGTGTTATAAATGAAGAAAGTAGGTGACAGTACATGGCTTCAAATACTGTACTGAGGCAGAGTACACAAAGTTATACAAGGATAATGGTCACTTAACCTGGAGGAGGTCACATAAATCATGTACCAGTCAGTCAGATATACTGAGACCATCACCGGGTAGACTGCCCTCCGGTCTCGGAGATCATTCTGCCCCATGACAGTTTCTGCAAGCATTGTGACCACAATATGACTCGAAGCATCCAAAATAAAATCCTCGAAGTGTTTGGGCTGGTAACGTACACGGTTGGAGCGTCTTGGTGTCCAGACGGTTGGGGACACCGTTGGATGTTCCTCACAGGTGTCGCCGATGGCTTTGGAGTAACCAGGACTACAGGTGTCAAGCCTCAGGGATGCATCAGAACCTAGATCTGGCACCTGGCTACTAGGGATTGGGAAGGATTCAGCACCGTCGGCAGGTGAAGACAGTTCATAGGAGATGAATGGGGGTTTGGTGGTTGTGTTGCTGGTTGGAGGCAAACGTCCTCGGTTTGTTGTGCAACACCATATCCCCGATTGCGAGGGAGTGGGGGCGTATCCTTCCAGTAGTCTGGGACTTTGTAGCATTCAGACTTTTTCACCCGATAACCTGGACTCCTCAATTGGGACCCCACAAATTTACGTATGCTGCACCAGGGTCCATCGGTGGCAGAGACGAGGTAGCGGTTTCTTGCGCATGACTTGTCACCATCAGAGTACAAATAGATCAAATCACCGACTTCCACTGACACATTGGGCTTGACGGACCCCATGGGTGCCTTCGACTTCTCACTATGGGGGTGGTTAATGGAACGAAGATGGAGTTGGGCTTGATGATATCTGCTGCGAAGGATACACCAACAGCACCAGGGGGTTCTCCAGAGGACTGCTTGGTAATGGTATGAGGAATGTTGCGCAATGCATCACACTGGTGACACCTCGAGGTTACCTGATCGATCGCTCTGTCCAAGTCAAGAGCATAAAAATAGCGGTGAATCACAGAACTGAGTTGATGACAACTCGGGTGATCCAGTTGAATGTGTAATGCTGTTAGTAAGCCATTGACTACCTGACGTGGGACAATAATGCACTCACATGCCGAGGACAAGGGCTTGTCCCGACGGACTACAACGAGGCCATCTTTGGAAAGTGACGCAACCTGGAGGTAACGTTTGACATCCTTGATGTTGGTTGTTTTCTTCGATGGGCGGGTGTCCTGAATCAGGTGGGCATGAGCCCGCCTTAAGTCTGCGCACTCTGCCTGAACTGCTATCCAGGCAGTTCTGTTGGTGAAGGGCAGTTTGGTTTGGCCGGAAATAATGTCTTGGGCTGAAACCTGCAGGACTACGGCCTCCTCCTCGCGTCTTATGAATGCACAAATTTGACAGGAGGTGTCGGTACAGTCTGGTGCATTGCGGCTGGCAAAATCAGATGGGGCATTGGCGGATCCTGTGAGGTGTCGTACGGTCGCTTGATAACGGCTGACGGTGGACAGAAATGTGGATGGACGAGGGCTCATTGAAAACTCTCCACGACAGAGCTTCTCATACGCTTGTACGCACGGCTTGCTATCAGTGAGGATGGATGCATGATGTTTAGATAGGATAATGAAGGGACTGAAGTGTTTTACTGTTACAGCAATGGAAAGGGCCTCCACTTCACATGGCAACCAGGTTGGCGGCCGCGTAACTTTGCGCTAAAAAACCCCGCAAGGTGAGGTCTTCCATTGCGCGTGATGTACAGAGTTGATCCAATGCTGTGTTTTTTGATAGAACTATCCGTCACGATCCATAGCTGATCACTTGGACGAGGAAGAGTAATTGTACAAGCTGACGAAAGAGCGGCTTGGGCTCTGTGGAAGGCAGAATGTAACTCATCAGTCCACACAACTCTGTCTAGTGATTGGCATCCAGCCACAACATCATCCAAGGGGGAAAAGAGAGCGGAGCAGTTGGGGATAACATGAGCGAGAACCTTATATGCCCTGATAAAGATCTCATTCCCTTGACTTTCTCAGGAGCCGAACAAGTAGAGAGTGTAGCCACACAGTGTGGGCTGGCCTGGAGAGTACCACTAGACCAGATCCATCCTAAGATGGTGGTGCTCTTTGTAAATACAACTGTCTTCGTAGCAGAGAGGCGAAGTCGACATTTACGCAGAGCCTGCAACGCCATTCTCCAGTTCTGGAGAAGTTCATCCAATGTGTCACCACCGCAATAGAGGTCATCAGCGAGTTTGGCGACGGTCCCCTTCTCTAAGAGATCACCAAGGACGCGACACATGAGTTCTTCGAGTGCCGTCGCTGATCCAGGCATACCCATAGCGGATCTGGTATACACACGTATTCCCCGGAAGGGTGTGGCTACACCACAGTACTTCCTGGACTGGCGAGATAATGGGATTTGGTAGAAGGCACTCGTCAGGTCGGTAGTAATTAGATACTTCCACTGAGAAATTTTGCGGAGGATGGAATCTATGTTTGGCATAAGAGAGGGTTGGGGCTTGCTGTATCGGCCCACATCAGCAAAGGCTGTGACTAAGCGGAACCCACCACTGGGCTTCTTGATCAAGAATGAAGGATTCAGGTATTCCACAGTAATCCCCATGTCCTCAGGGCGAGCAAAGACCCCCAAGCTTTTCTAGTTCATCAAATTTGTGTTGTAGTTCACACAGTTTATCTTGCACATACTGTGGTAGACGGCCTTTGCGTTGTGGAGGCTGAACGGGGCCCATGTTAACAACAGCCTCAAAGGGGCCTGCAGCACCATTGTAGCCTTGGAACACTGGGTCAAACACTTCATCATACTCTTCAAGAAGGGCACAAAACTGTGTCAGGAGCGAATATGTTGTCAGGGTCGAGGGTGACAGTCGAAGAGTGTCCTGAGAGTGAAGTGAGTGTGCGTTTTAATTTGGGGGGGCTGGTCTCGGTATAGTCATCTGGGTGTTCTTCGGGTATGTACACAGGGCGGATTTGGCAAAATTGCTCATGTCGTTTGAGAACTCGTGGTTCGTTAGTTAAATTGGGGATCCGAACCTTCCCGCTGATGCTACGGATGACACTCGGTGGGGGCCAGTACTCAATGGGTCGCAGCGACCTTGCACTGGGGGCATCAGTGCGAGGTTCGAGTGCGAACGCTGAGTCGATACTCGACATGTCACATGGAAGGACCATTTCGATGAACTCACCGGGCCACAGAGTAGTTGTGTGGGGTGGGGAATGTACGACATGAGCTCGGCGAAGTGCATGGCGATTAAGGCTCCCTTCCTGTGGTGCCGTCACCCAGGATAACTTGATGCTTCGCAGGGCGGATTGAGATGTCATTAGACTCCATGAAAGGTGTTCCTGCTTGTACTTCTACGTCAAGATTTTCGACAACCAGGCCCTCAAACTGAAATTCCCTTCCGTCTCGAGTCAGTGTCAGTCTGGTCTCACCAACCACTTGAAGAGGGGAAGACCCATCAGCCTGACGAGCGGACTGTGCACTCTTCTGAATCTTTAGTGTAGCAGCATAGCAAACCTGTTGTGCATTTTGTGATACAAGCACCAAATTTGGCGCAAATGTACATTAATATGTTGCGAACATTTTCAGATATTGGGCCACTTGAAATTCTCTCTTTATGTCCGCCATATTGGATTTCAAAATGGCCGCCACTTGAAATCTCCCTTTGCTATTATCTCTGGACGTAATGCAGCTATTGACTTGATTCTGGTATCTAAATGTATGTTTTTGGGGGCAAGGAATCCAATGGTACCATTTTCAACTTAATATTATCGATCACAGTCTGTTATATAATTTTATTTGAAAATTATCTCGGCAAATATTGGATTCAACACAATACTTTGAAAAGAATGTCTTAGTTCTGTAAATGTCTTAGGTATAATACTGACATGCTACTGGTTTAGTATTTGAGGCTAGGTGTACTGATATCTGAGGCTAATATATACCGGTACTGAAGATACGTGTACATAAACAGTGTCATGTTAACAAGTTCAGCATTGCCACAAGTACATGTATGTTGTTGACTCATCGTCATGTGCAGTCCCCTTCACACACACAGAGGGCTGTGCACTGAAGGGCAGCCTTTTTGCACTTGCAGCGCCTCACACACCCTTTCTTGCACTTGCAAGAAACCAGCTCAATGCAGCTGTGAGCTGCCTCAGTTAGCCTGGTCCAGTAAGGTGTGTACTGTCCTCCAGTCCTTGACCAACCCCAGTTGGTGGGTGGAGGGAGCTCTGGTGCTGGCAGCAGTATCTGACCCCACACATGTCCACCTTCATACACTGCCCTCTTGACATGTTCCTCCAGAGCTGCCTTCGTTGGAGGGATGAGCTGCACATTGTTCTTCCTTGCGAAGAGTTTCCTCCTGGTCTTGTCAATGTCTGTGCATTTGCTGGTTCGATCATACAACAGGATCACGAACCTCTCGATGATGCGCATTACATCGTCTGGTATGTCACGAGGTGCAGAGGACAGCAGCAGCAGCACCTCAGTGAGTTCTGGCAGTACCGTCCAGACTGCCCACACAGTCTTCTTGCCATGTCTATGAAAACTAGACACAGTGTCGCATCCAGTTAGAGCGTCGAACATTGGCAGTGCATGAGCCTTCTCTCGTCCCAATCCAGCTGCTATTTCGTGTGCTGCTAGGTATCGGAAACTCTGGCCTGTTCCGAATGCCAGCCACAGTTTGTCTTCTGGTTGCAACTCCTGTGCCAGGGACACTGCCAGCACCACAACATCAGTGTCTACAGTCCGGATGAGTATTGCATGGTTTCCATGCTGGACTGCGTGAGATGCATGCAGCAACATCCGACTGTCAGCTTCTTCATGGTTACATGGGGCGAGTGAGGTCAGATCTGGCAGTAGTGGCTCGCTGAGCACTGCCTCTCCATCAGTAATGACGAGTTGCTTGCCCTCCTGGTCAAACCATTCCATGAGAGCTGTTGAGAGGAACCTGAACAGCTCGGTCTTGTTGCTGTCCACTCGTAGGAAGTTCTGCTAGTTTCCTGGTATGGCTGCGGCAGCCACCACACCATCTTCCACCATCAGACAATGCAGACAAAAGAACTCCTCAAGGTTTCCATCCCTCGTCTGGCAGCCAATGTACAGGCGTGCGAAGAGTTCACGGTCATTCTTGATGGAGGTGAGCTGTTGCTGACCTAAGCTCTGGCTTCTTGGAGTGGAAGTGCTGAACACCTTCAGCTTGTTACGAGGAATGGGTGCATCCACTGCCTTTGTTCTGTCCAACAGACACTCTCTGGTGAAAGCCTCGAACTGCTCTTGGCCAATCCTCTTGGAATTCATCACGGTCTCCACAGCAGCAGGATCTGCGATCTCCTTTGTGTCCAGTTTGACTACATCCTGACTCTCCTCCTCGAATGGGTTGCCCATCTCCTCTATGACACCGACGAGAGAGCGAACATCTTTCACAAATGAGGCCTGTACACTTGGCGTCTGATCATGATGACGTGTGTCTGCTGTTTGCCGTCTCCAGTGTTGGTTCCCATCCTGGAATTCTTCGATCACCCTGGCAACTTCTGGTCCCGCAACCATCCAGCGACGTAGGGCACTAGGGTTGTCAGTGAGCCCAACTGCTCCACCGTCTCCTTTGATGCAGGCATTATTCTGCTCATGTGCCTGGTCAATCGGGATTGAAGAGAACACCCTCTGTGTTTTCTGAACGGTGAAGTGGCTTTCCCTGAATTTCCTGGCTACATCTGGGTGTTTGATGGTGAGTTCGGCCATGTCCTTCAGGTGCACTGGTATCCACCTAGCATAGTGGGTGTGATCCAGTGCATGGAACCAGGGGACCAGCTCTGTTAGAGTATCGAGGTACATCATTAACAATCCCTGCCTGAGAGAACGCACATACACTAGAACCAACAGTTCTAGTTCCAGCACGGTTGCCCAGTAGTGAAACTGGGGGATGTCTTCTCCTCTCTGGCAACACCAGTCTTCAAACTCCTGAAGGTCCTCTGCATCCCTGGTTTCTTCCAGACAGTAGTGGTTGTAGGTACGGTGTTACAGGATGTACAGTGCTGCTGCAGTCACTTGATGTGCTCTTCTTGTGCGCAAGACATGGGATGCTCGCAGGAATGAGTCTGCTGTCCCTGCTGTCGCAATCTCGGCTTGCACAAGTGCTTGCACCCAACCACTTCCTTTCAGCCAGTCCCCCAGTGTCCTCAGTGCCGCCTCCTCTATGTGGAGGCCACCAAACATCACCACTATCTGGTCTTCACCATAGCTCTCTGGCCATTTCCACTGTATCTGCTTGGCCAAAGCAAACAGTGGCTGGTCAACGGTGACCACTGGTGTCTGTCCAGGATTCAGGTGTTCCACAGCATTCTTCACGATGTCCATTGAGTGCCGGATCATGGCCACTGTGTGGGCACTCTCCAGGAAAAGTGGAAGCAGCGACGTGGGGCAGATGACTCGAGCATCTGGTGGCGGTCGGCTCGCATGAAATGCAGCCCAAGATGTGTTGTCATTGTCCACTGTACCAGTGTTGTCTTCCAGGACTCGCTTTGCATTGCCTAGCCATTGGTATTCTTCATCAGTCTGCTGTTTGAAGTCTCCTCTGGTCAATGACGCCACTTTAGTCGCTGGGACAGGCGACTTCTTGATGCTGCTAGTGACAGGGGGTACATCAGTGTAGTCGTGCGGCAAGAGGGCGACTGTCTTGGACCGTGCATCCCCAGATCCACACACACAGTTGATGTAGGTCAACACACATGCAGCCTCTCTACTCTTTTATTTGGGTCAGGGCTGTGATTAAAGACATGTAGTGGAGTCATGTTTGTAAACATTGTTAAAGACATGCTCCAGTGCATGGTTAAGGAAACAAGACAGATGGAAGCCTATACAAGAAATTTCTGTACTCTAGAAACACAAAAGATGGCTTAAAGGGTCTAGGAAAAGGGGATTATGCATGTTTGGTATTTTTTGACAATATGAATGTAATGTTACATAAAATATGCATATAAAAAACACAAATGAATGGGTCACTTTGTTTCCTAATGGAATATGAATTTATATTTTAGACTGCCAGTATATATGAGCTTGTCCGAGTTGTTACTAGTGATTTAGTATAGTTTTTTAAAATTTATATTTACAGAACTAAGACATTCTTTTCAAAGTATTGTGTTGAATCCAATATTTGTCGAGATAATTTCCAAATAAAATTATATAACAGACTGTGATCGATAATATTAAGTTGAAAATGGTACCATTGGATTCCTTGCCCCCAAAAACATACATTTAGATACCAGAATCAAGTCAATAGCTGCATTATGTCCAGAGATAAGAGCAAATGTGGATTTCAAATGGCGGCCATTTTGAAATCCAATATGGCGGACATAAAGAGAGAATTTCAAGTGGCCCAATATCTGAAAATGTTCGCAACATATTACTGTACATTTTTGCCAAATTTGGTGCTTGTATCACAAAATGCACAATTCTTTTGAATATTTGGGCGAAGCCGCCCCACTACTTGGCTCCAAACCTCCTTACAGTTGTCTCACGAATCAGGTTACCGGTGGCCCCACTGTCGATGGTAACTCGGGTTGTGTGGTGGCCGTGGAAGGTGTCTAGATATGGAGACTGGTGAGTCAGGACACGTGAGATAGTGGACGGTTCTGTATAGTCTATGTTATTAACTACCTTGTCCATATGGGCATATGTTATGTCTCCAGACTCGTCGTCTGACTCTTCAGTTACGTCAGCCACATGGCGTGCTCTGGCGATGTACCGACGATCTCGTTCGGGGAGGAAAGGACACTCACTGAGGAAATGACTGTAATCAGTGTGGCGTACTTGTTTGCAGAGGGGACAGGACTTCGTAAGGTTGTTGGAACGAGTCCCCGAAAAGACTTTACGAGGTTTTGAGGATGATGGGAACGATGCCGGGCGGGGGACCTGTGGTCGAGACGTTGCAGTGCGCAAGGACGTTGTATCTTCAGCAGCATGGAGCTCATCTAATAGTGAGTCAAGCGCCTGGGATATCTCCGGTCTGATGGAGGCTAAAGTGCGGGACCTGAGTTCAGTTCCATAGCGTTGTTTGACGAGTCTGGGGAGTCCACTGTGGACAAGGCGAAGCCATGTGAGCACAATAAAGTTCTCCAATGAGGGAGATAATTCCTCATCTTCAGTGATCACCTGGTTATGGTGGAAGATGCCGCCATCTCGTCGAAGCAAGGTATCCTCCACAAACGCCATCAGGCGTTGGTATAAGTCTTCATGGCACTCTTCGGGGTTATGGCGTATCACTGCAAAATCAATGAAGTGTGCGCCTGTCGACTGGAATCCAAAATGTTGTCGAATCGATTGCCATATGTTGACTACAGAGGTGGAGTTTCGGACTATGGTGTTGCGGGATATCACAGGGCAGTAGTTTGCAATCTGACCCAGCATAAGTTCCAGTACGGTGACTTTCTGTTGGGCAGTGTGACGCTGCACAACGGGGACATCCTCACCATCATCCACAAGTCTACGAAGAGGGAACGCTCTGCTCTTCTTCTCCCAAGTGACGCCCTCAGTGAGGAAGGGCGCAAAGTTGGGATCGAGTGATAAAATATAAAGAAAATTGTGTCTCCAATTTTCAAACGAGTTCACCGTTTCACTCTTGCTAAGTGACCACTGCTTTGGTGCACGGTGTGTGGTGGCCATTTTGACGACGGGCACGTTGTACAGACGATGTTTATGACACAGCTACAGAGTGAGCTGGTTGGCCGCTCACCTTCTTGTGAGGTGCGATTGGGGTTCGAAGATGGCTCTCGAAACAGTGACGTTCTGCCGATCGCTGTCTCCGGGGTGAAGAGTGCGTGGAATCGTATCCCGACGCTGCCACCACGCCACAATGGTTAAAGGGAATCCCCAACAGAGCACCGAGACCAAACACCAGTCTTGGTGAGGTTGAAATCAACTTTAATAACACACACGATACAACGTGCCCGGCTAGGCCAAACCTTCTCCCATACAGCACCCCTGCACCGTAACCCCGTGCACCACGCTTGCACGACGGATTAAACCACGTACTCTACTGGCATTGGGACAAACACTCTTCACATGCCCGTAAGCTCCACACGCAAAACATGTCATAACCTCTAAGGAGGCAAACATTTTATATTCAAACCCATCGATTTTTACACTGAGTACAACATTCAGTGTTTTACAATTTTCAGGTAGTATCATATAAACCACTCTTTTAAAGGACATGACGTGTTTAAATTTATCGCTAACATGACGCCTCGGCACCATTGAGATCCTCGACACAACCTTATCGAACTTGTTTAACTGGTTACACAAGTCCTGGTTCCTTATAAATGGTGGAATATTAATAGTATTAACTTTAATTGTTGGGGCCTGCAAAGCGACAACAGAGAGGAAAGTGTTCGGTTCGATGAACAGGCCATGCTCAACCAGCGTGGCGACCATGTGTTCCTCCGACACAAACACGACAAACTTCTTATTCATGCGACAAGCAGCACGAACATTATGTAAACCAACGATGTTACCAATGGCGGAAAGCACATCGTTAAGTTCCACCTCACTGAGAGGGAAGCAAAACACATCGAGTTTACGAGTTAGTGACTCGAACATCTCGACACGGAAACGTTCACCCGCCATTCTAACTCAAGAAAACAAGTTAGTAAACTTTACCGAGATAAATAAGGCGTTTTCACAAACACCAAGAAATCAACGATTAAAGTTGAGAATAAACAAAAGAACAAGGTCGCAGTGAACGAGAAAAACCTCCCCCGGCGGCCATGACAGGCCTTCGGCCTACGATTTTCTCGACACGAGACCATGGGCTCTCTCTCCCTTTCTTCTACAGACAGGAAGGAAAAAAAAAAACACGGGAAAAGTTCACAAGTAGAAAACGAACACATGGGAAACGAAAAATGGGGAAAGTGGAAACACCAAACAGCACAGCAGAGGAGAGGTACTCACGACACGAAGCAAGGAGCGGAGAGAGAGAGAGAGAGAGAGAGAGACAGAGAGACAGAGAGACAGAGAGACAGAGAGACAGAGAGACAGAGAGACAGAGAGACAGAGAGACAGAGAGACAGAGAGACAGAGAGACAGAGAGACAGAGAGACAGAGAGACAGAGAGACAGAGAGACAGAGAGACAGAGAGACACAGAGACAGAGAGACAGAGTGACAGAGAGACAGAGAGACAGAGAGACACAGAGACAGAGAGACAGAGAGACAGAGAGACAGAGAGACAGAGAGACAGAGAGACAGAGAGACAGAGAGACAGAGAGACAGAGAGACAGAGAGAGACAGAGAGAGACAGAGAGAGAGAGAGAGAGAGAGAGACAGAGAGACAGAGAGACAGAGACAGAGAGACAGAGAGACAGAGAGACAGAGAGACAGAGAGACAGAGAGACAGAGAGACAGAGAGACAGAGAGACAGAGAGACAGAGGGACAGAGAGACAGAGAGACAGAGAGACAGAGAGACAGAGAGACAGAGAGACAGAGAGACAGAGAGACAGAGAGACAGAGAGACAGAGAGACAGAGAGACAGAGAGACAGAGAGACAGAGAGACAGAGAGACAGAGAGACAGAGAGACAGAGAGACAGAGAGACAGAGAGACAGAGAGACAGAGAGACAGAGAGACAGAGAGACAGAGAGACAGAGAGACAGAGAGACAGAGAGACAGAGAGACAGAGAGACAGAGAGACAGAGAGACAGAGAGACAGAGAGACAGAGAGACAGAGAGACAGAGAGACAGAGAGACAGAGAGACAGAGAGACAGAGAGACAGAGAGACAGAGAGACAGAGACAGAGACAGAGACAGAGACAGAGACAGAGACAGAGACAGAGACAGAGACAGAGACAGAGAGAGAGAGAGAGAGAGAGAGATGGAGAGAGAGAGAGATGGAGAGAGAGAGATGGAGAGAGAGAGAGAGAGAACAAAAACACTGAAATCAGCAAGTAAGAGGGTTAGGTTAGGAAGGATTAATGGGAGCAATAAAGATCATGGGTCAGAATGAGGGTTGACAGGAGGTGGCAGTGGAGGGCCTGCTTGAATCCCTGGAGGGAAGAATGGGAAACAATGGCCTCTGGAGAGCGATTCCAAAGACAGAAAAAGCGGGTTAAAAAGGAGTTGAGGTGTCCAATCAGCCTGGATTTTGGAAGTTTAACCAGAAGGTGGTTACTGTAAGAATGTGTGCATCCTTGAATTCATGCGGAGGGTCAGACGAGTGAGAGAGCAGAGCAAGTAACATCTGAGAAGAGGCAGTTAAATACAGAGAAACCACTGAGCTGCCCACAATATATGAACGAACAAAGTATACATACAATATATATTAAATAGGCTGTGTATGTTAATGTTGCACCTGCACCTGCACGTTCAGTGTTTGAGCTTCTCCAAGCTAGTTTCTCTCTGTTCCCATTTTCATTGAAATGAAGGACTGATGAACATCGCCCATATGAACAACATAAGAACATGTTTTCGTGTCGAGTTCATTACGAAGCGATGCAGCAATGCAATGGAGAATTGGATAAGATAAGATTGTGCAATAATGACTTCAATTCACAATTGTCTGACATCAACTTTGTGTTTGAGTCAAACTAGTTATTTCGTTTCAATCTCGTGCTTGCTATACAGCACAAATTTTGTGCTGGACTGACTTAAGAAAGAGATCACAAAAAAAAGTAACAACCACACTTTCTGTTCTAACTACATGGAATTTAATTCTGATCTGTTGTCATTTAATAATTTGTCTTCAATACATTCCAATGTAGCCATCATGGTACATCTTTGTGTGTAAACTGGTTCATTGTACTTGCTTACAATACTTGCACACTTCCCTACACATACAGGCAGGAAGTTTGATAATCAGTTGAAACTTTCTTCGCATTTCTGACAAGTGACTTCTCTGCGACAACCTACAACCTCGATGTAGGTTCGAATCTAAAATAAACAAACTATAACAGGCATCCTATCAATAACCTTTGGATTTAGCTTCCCGATGTGATTACCACTTTGATGTAGTGGGAAGGTCTGCGTGTTCCAGTGACCCAGAGAGCTATGCTGGCAGGAGCTTTAGCGACTGGTAGTTCTATTCTAACCAAGACAAACAGGTCAAATGGGAGGAACCAAACAAAGAGTGGTCACACAAGTAGGAAAAGCGAGGTTTTTTTTGAGTTCTTGTTTTTGTGTGCCAAGACTCGTGGAAGAGCTAGAACAACTCTTCCAAGTTTTCAGTGATTCTTTAGATTTTTAGTGGGTGGTACCACAAACATAAAACTCAAGCGAAGTTGATGGCATGCCATCGCAAATCGCCACTCTTCCCACTGTATGCAAAGATGGCAAAAAAGTTCCACCAGGAATGACCCAATATAAAATTTTGAGTTTCAAAAAATCTTCTGTTTTGACCCCTGTGACCCTAAGTTCCCACCCCCTGGGGCATGAACCAGGGTTAAATCCAACTGGACATAATTTGACGTCACGACGTTGACCGATATGTTTCCGCCCACATTATTACATCTCTTTTTACATACTTGTACCAAGTTTGATTTCAATCCCTCCAGCTGTTCTCAAATATCACATTTTACCTGACATGACCTCTGACTTCTTGATGTCAAAATATAATCAGTTGATCTTTGCATCATAATAATATGTACTTCTACCAAGATCCGGATCCGGATTCGATAATTTTTAAGTGATTCTTCACCATTGAGAGACAGGGCTAAACCGATATAGTACTGCATAGCATGATATTTAAAAATGTAGTGGGCCAGATATGTTCTCGTGGATCAGGCATTACATCGCGGAGGTATGCACTCCACCGAGTGCCCTTCTAGTTTGCTTTGTTATGCTATTTTTTCATGACCCTCACATTCTATCTGTGCACACCTGTTTTACAGTTACCTGAGATGCTATCATTAGTCTCAAACTAAGGCAATCATCACTTTGTGACAACCATGATACACATGGTACTTTGGTGACCATTGACAGCACGTTGCCATGGCATGAAAACAAAACAAAGCAGAATGATACAATGGTAGAGATTCATCCAAGGATCACTGGACATGAACCTAGAAGTTTTGTTACTCAACACTCTTTGTACAAGCGAAGGTATGTTTGGATAAATTTCATCTTACACGGCCTGGAGAATGCTTACAATCCTTGCGCGCTTCATTACATATCCCACATTTTACATGAAAATACAATTAACGGAAATAAGTATGGAAAACGAAATATTGGAGTATTGTGTGTGTGTGTGTGTGTATATATATATATATATATATATATATATATATATATATATATATATATATATATATATATATATGTGTGTGTGAACAGGAACAAACATGTATAATGTGGGAAAATTACACACCCAGACTGGGAATTGAGGAATTGAACTCAGATGCTCCGGTGAACTGTACCAGTGCTGTACCAGTGCTGGCTACACAGGGTCAGGTCATGGGCACAACCCTTATCATTAGCAAGGCAATTCTCTGTATGTATGTGTGTTTGTACGTCTGCAAATCAAGAAAATGAGGCCGTTTGGCCCTTCATTGCCGTGGTGCACTCTCTCATTCATTTTTGCAACAGCTTTAAACATCAACACAATCTTCTTGATGGTTTACTGATGTCGAAGTAACCTGATCTTGATCAGGAAGACCCAGCTTGGGTGGGGTACACAGCGCTGCACGGGGGGAAAAAAACATATGTCGGGGTTCCAACACATGTTGTAAATTGAAAACATTGAAATCTTGGAAACATTTTCAAGTGTTTGTGTTTATGCGTTTGTATATCACTTCGAGGCCCCATTGTTCGGGTGTCGGCGCTTCAGAATCTGGGCAAGGATTCAAGCTACCACACGTTGGTCTTGACACCCATTTTGAGGCTACCAAAGGCTGCTATAAAGTGTATATTGGGATGTAAGGTCAGGCAGTGCTGCCGCTGGCCCACAGCCAAAAGGTAACTACCACGAGGCCAATAACTCAATAGCTTTTCAATGTCCTGATTTCTAATCATCAATTTGGATTCAGACCAGTTCACTGTACCCTGGACTTGCTCCTACTGTTTTCCCAACAATGGATGGAGATCCTCAATGCCAGACATGAGATCAGAGCCATCTCCCTACACATAACGTATGCTTTTGATACAGTCTGGCAACCTGTCCTGCTCACCAAACTCTCTTCCTATGGTATCCAAGGACATTTCCACTCATGGCTCGCAGACTTCCTCTCCTGTCGCAGCCAACATGTGGCCCTTAATGGAGTTCTCTCATCCCCTCTTCCCGTCCAGGCTGGAGTTCCTCAAGGCAGTGTTCTGGGCTCTGTTCTTTTTCTGGTTTTCATTAATGATCTCTCTGACTCTGGAAAATCCTCATTATTTCTTTGCTGATGACTCCACCCTCTTCTGCACCATCTGTCATCCCTCAGACCGGCAAGCAGCAGCTTCTTCACTCACTGCAGATCTGGATAAAATCATAAGCTGGTCCAACACGTGGAACATGTCTTTCAATCCTGACAAATCTGACACTCACCATGTCTCTCCGAAAGGACCATCTGGAACCCCCCCCCATCTACTTTCACAACGATCCTCTTGAATAAGTCCTTTTGTTCAAGCTTCTGCACCTCAATATCTGTCATGATCTTACATGGACAAGCCACATTTCCAAGCTTGCCTCCAAAGCCAGTTTCCAATTGGGTATCCTCTGGCATGCAAAGTCCTTCCTTGGCACACCTGAGCTCTGGACCATGTACAAAGCGTACCTTCATTGAGAATTAACGTTGAGACGTTGAGAATTAACGTACCTTCATTGGGCGGTGTATTTTAGACTGCTGCTGTGATAGCTGCAGACAAAACATGCATTACCTCGTTTGAGTTGTCATCAAAATGTAAATTTGTTTCCTCAAAACAGTATCTTCATTTAATGATACAAGACGCATGGTTCGGTCTTCAAATGTACATCAGAGGCCTATAAACTATCAAAGCAATGAGGAGCGAAACAGATGGCAACGATTTCTGAACGACTGGAGGGAAAGGAGTAGGAATGCATGGCCTGTATAGTGGGTGGCGCTTATGACCCACTCACAGACCCACACATCCATCCACAGACGCACACATCCATCCACAGAACCACACATCCACCCACAGAACCACACTTCTACCCACAGAACCACACATCCACCCACAGACCCACACATCCACCCACAGAACCACACATCCACTCACAGACCCACAGATCCACCCACAAAACCACAGATCCACCCACAGAACCACAGACCCACACATCCACCCACAGAACCACACATCCAGCCACAGACCCACAGATCCACCCACAGAACCACAGACCCACACATCCACCCACAGAACCACACAGCCATCCACAGACCCACACATCCACCCACGGAACCACACATCCAACAGACCCACAACTGTTCTTTTCAGAGTGACCTCACTGATACTCACCTCTTTTCAGTCTTCTCCTCGCACCTCACCTGCAGCTCACCCACACTCGCACCTCTTCAATATGCACCTTAGACAACAACCAGCATTCCTTCTTTTTTGTTTCTCCCTCAGAGAAAAGGCAGCCTGGGCTCGTCAACCCCGCTCAGTGAGCTAAGTAGGTCGCAACAACCTCACACTCCTCTATGTCTCTTGCTTCATCTACCCTTCCGTGGAGAATTCTCGTAGGCGCCCTTGTAACGTGTTTAAATAAGTAACGTGTATAAGCTCGATATACCGGGAGAGTTCTGCTCTCTGTCCCTGTGCTTTATCAAAATCCCTTGTACAGTTTTTGATTGCTTTGAAACTCACCGTATGCTCCCCTCGGCCCTCTCTTCTTGTAAACAAATCCCAAACTTGTTGAATTATGCTTTCCAATCTGCTTGAAGTGTCTTTTCCTTCATTGGTCTAGCACCGTCCACACCGAGTGTTTGCCTGGCAGATTTTAATTCCCCAACTAATTGGCTCCAGTCTGTATCGGTGTGCACTGGCAGTTTTTCTGGGTTGCATCCCATCAAGATCTGAAGATAAGATAAGTTCAGTGCATAACCGAGGGCGTATTCCCCCCAAAACCACATGGCCCACAGGTAAACAGTAATTAGGCGGAAGACCCTGGGTCACACGGTCAACTAATTGGCATCGTGGTTGATTAGCAACCCACCGGAGTGCAGAGTTATCCATGCTCAGTGGCCTCAGATCTGGTAGTTCAGGAAGAACTGAGGCACTCCCCCTCATCATAGATCCCGAAACCCATGGCTGTAACAACATATACGATATATACTGCATGAGCATGGGAGTAGTCGATTTATTTATATGATCCTAGGCACCTGTGTTTAATTGATTATGAGAGTTAATTGGTTATTCCCTCCATTCACAGGTGAGAGATGTGGGTGGGTCTTCATTTTTCATTTATATATTGATTGCTTTTGACGTTTACACATGGTACATGCTTGGAAGCCTCGTTGGTATGAATTTCTGTCTGTGCTGTCGCTGATGATTCGCCAGCAAGTGATGAAACTTGTCTCGCAGCTAAGGGGGTATGTAGCATTGGGATTCTCACATATGTACTATTTGTGAATGTCTTTACAGCTTGGAGCAACTCTGGGAAGATTTTGAAACAACAAAGGGCTTACCTTGCGTAGCCTTTCATGGTTGCTTTATTCAGCTTCTTTGGCGAGAACAGCATGGGAGGAGTTGACCGATTGACATTATATATAATTATATATATATGCATTTCAATAACATGCACATTATCAAAGCTTTTCGACTTGCACTCAGAATAAAATCGCAAGCAGATGAAGAAGAAGCACCAGATGTGGTGACCTGGTGAATGTGGCCTCCATTGCACGAAGGTGAGCTAAACTGGGTCCTCTACTCAGAATTTTAAACCAGCCAAGAGGGTATTGCTCTGCACACTGAGGATGATTCAGTAAATGGTGACCAATTGCAGAGGCACAGGGAACAGTTGGCGTACTATGTACCTTCTTACAAGCCTGAGTTGGTTGTCTCTGTTCGGTTGACTGACCCCATCTGATCCCCAAAGAGACGTGCTGTTCAATGCGATGCATCAATCTCAAAGATGAGTGGCCCACTTACCTAGCATCACACTGGCTTTGGAATTGGTAAATAACCTTACTTATATGAGAGGCCGAGAGAACATCTTTTTGGACTGACAGAAGCAGCCAGTGGGTTGTGAAAATCACTCGTGGTTTAACAGCGTAATATGAATGGGACACTGTTTATTTGACAATGTAAACCCCAAACTAGAAGTCCGAATGAACCGTTATTTTTGGTGAGGCTTCTCCCATTGATGTCTTTCTGGTTTTGTGGAAAATCCACCATACTCTTTTTAGCTCACCTGGAACATAGTTCCGGGGTGCTTATGGGATGGCACGTCGTCCGTCTGTCCGTTCATACGCCCACAAATACAGTGACATGACGAAGTAAATAGACACCTTAGATTTCTTCATTTCATCTGCGTAAAGCAAGTTTTACTCAGTGATTTGTACTAATATTTGACTATTTCTTTGCACAAACGAGTTCCTGGGTCTTGTATGATAACTAACGATGCCTCGAACCCAGGGAACACACAAACTCTCAGATTTTCAAAGAGGACGAATTGTTGGCCATTCGGACGGTGAAGTCAGCCAGCGTCAGATAGTTAAGAACCTTGGCATTCCACTTTCTCCGGTCAATCGGGTGATTGTGCAATTCATCAGTGAAGGTAATGAATCCACAGCTTCCCGTTCTGGTCATTCTGGGCCCTCAGAAAGGTGTCTTCGAGCTGTCAAGCGGTCCATTGAGAAAACTCCCCATTGCAAGGCAGCAGATGGTGCAGAGGAAGTCCAGGTTAGCTCAAGAACTGCCGTGTGGAACCTTCATCAACTGGACTATTATGGGAGAGCAACGAGGAGAAAACCTCTTCTTTGACCAGCCAGCATTCAAAGGAGAAAGAAGTGGGCTGATGAGATGGCCAACAGACCCTTGGAGTTTTGGCAAAATGTAATAATTTCAGATGAGTCCCAATTTACTCAATTTTCTGACAGTGTATGTGTCTGGAGACTTCCCAGTCAAGAGTTCTCTTTTAACCAATTGGAGCCAACTGGCACACACGGTGGTTTTTCAGTGATGGTGTGGGGAGCAATTTGGCATGCTGGTCGGTCAGAGCTTGGGGAGTGTGATGGAAAAATCAACCAATGATATACATTTCTATCCTTGAGGATGGACTTCACCATGTCATCTCCACTGGTCAGATTGTCAAAAACAACACTCTGTTCATGGAAGATGGAGCTCTGTGCCACACTGCAAAAATGACCAAAGAATGGCAGGACAGAACTGGGATCAAGTGACTTCCATGGCCAAATCAGTCTCTTGAGATGAATCCCATTGAACACCTCTGGGCCATATTGGATCGAGCTGTGCGGGAAAAAAGTCCAGGAAACCAACATCATGGGCAGAATTGCAAAACCTTTTGCGTGAAGCCTGGGCAGAAATCCCACAAGAGAGAAATTTCGGAACTTTTTAGTTCTATGCCTGAAAGAGTACAAGCATTGAAATCTGCAAATGGAAAGTCTACCAAATATGAGTGTTTGTATTAAAATGGATCAAATGTTCTTCAAATGTTCAATAAATAAATTATTTTAAAATCATAGTGTCTATTTACTTCTGTCATGTCTGTACTTTCAACTTCTCTGAAACTACACATCAGATTTCGATGAAACTTTACCATAACAATCTACCAAAGTTTGTTCATGGCATTAAAAAAAAAACTTGGGCCCAAGTTTTTTTGTCTCCAAAATCGGGAATCGGGTTGCCCCCCAAAATAGGTATTTGCTTTCTTCTCAGACACTACACACACAATTCTGATGAAACTTGACCAACATCTTCATCACCCATGATGTACCAAAGTTTGTTCACGACATCAAAAAATATCTGGGTCTGACGGGGTCTATGGAGGGAGTTTACAGGGGGGTTGCCCCCCCCCACCACCCCAAAGAGACATTTGCTTTCTTCTCAGAAATGACAAACACAATTCTGATGAAACTTGACTACAACCTTCATCACGTACGGTGTACCAAAGTTTTTTCATCACATCAGAAAAACTGGGCTCGAAGGGGATGTAAGAGGGGTCGCCCCCCAAAATATGTATTCGCTTTCTTCTCCAAAACCACACACACACCATTTCAATGAAACTCGACCACAATCTTCATCACCCATGATGTACCAAAGTTTGTTCATACAATGAAAAATTTGAGGTTTGTGGGGGTTGACCCATCCATCCATCCATCCATCCATTGGGACCATACTCTGCACAGAGCATTGGTGCTCCCTCAGCAGTCTCCTTGGCTATTGGCACAATCCAAAACAGGTCACCACTCTGACACAGGATACCAGCAAGCTGGTACTCATTTTGCCAACCTCAGAAGGATGAAAGGCAGAGTCAACCCCACCTGCTATTAATTCAACAGTAAAGGGGGATTTGAACTCAGGATTCAAGGATCCCAATCCCACCACCTTAACCATTAAGCCACACAAGGCATGGTTGATACCAAAATAGGTATTTGCTTTCTTCACAGAAACTACTCACATAATTCCAATGAAACTTCACCATAACCTTCATCACCTACGATGTACCAAAGTTTGTTCATGGCATTAGAAAAATCGGGCTCCATGGGGGTGTAAGGGGGTTCACCCCAAAAGAGGTATTTGCTTTCTTCTCAGAAACTACCACACAATTCCGATGAAACTTGACCACCACCCTCATCACCCATGAGGTACCAAAGATTGTTAACACCATTAAAAAATTGGGGTCTAAAGGGGTCTGAGTGTGGCTTGCCCCCCCTCCCCCCGCAATATACATTTGCTTTCTTCTCAGAAACTACTCATAATTCTGATGAAACTTGACCGTTACCTTCATCACCCATGATGTGCTAAAGTTTGTTCACAGCATTAAAAAAAAATTGGGGTCTAAGGGGCTCGAACAGAGGGGTGGGGGGGGGTTGCCCCCTAAAAAATGTATTTCCTTTCTTCTCTGAAACCACACACATACTTTCAATGAAACTTTACCAAAGTTTGTTCATGGCATAAAAAAGATCCAAATGTATTGATTTTCTTCGCCATCACATACTTTGTGGGTCATCCATGCCTACCAATGGTCCTCTGGTTATCTTATCCAACCGCTACCAGGTTCGCGCCCAGGGGTATTGCCCCATGTTTAAATATATTAATGAAGCATTCAAATAAATGCCTTTTTAAAAACATTTTCAATGGCTGCTATAGGGGGTGGAGGAGGTGGAAGATCAGTTGGAATAACAAGTTTTTGTGGATATGAATAACAGCTTTAGTCATTGTTAAGCAAAATGAACATTCTGGCTAATGTTCTGTAATATGCAAGGGCCTACTCAATGAGTCAATGGTAATGTGGGGTTCCATATGTATATATATATATATATATATATATATATATATATATATATATATATATATATATATATATATATATATATATATATATATATATATGACAGATAAGGAAAAATGTGCAATATATCAGGTAAAAATCTATAGCAAAAGGCATGAATAGATAGTTTGAAAGTGAATTTGCATCACCAGATTGACCGATATGGAAACAGCTGAGCTAGTGGAATTACTGATAGTGACCTACAGACTGATAGTGACTTCCAGCTGAGGTTGTGGACCCACTGTTTGAAGAGGTTCTTGGCCATAAGGGTTGAAACCTCCATGAAGAGCAGAGACAAAATGATGATCAAAAAAATCAATCACTGGTTTATAAGTTACTAAAGGTCTTAGTTGAGGTGTATCACTCTTTTAGCCCTAACTGTTTAATAAATGATAATAATTGTGAGGTTTTTATGGGAAAAAGAAACGATGTATGTATTTAAGAGAGCTGAAAAATGTGATGACACAAAGTTATGATAAACATTCATGCAGGTGCATACCATAAAAAAATGCTCAACTCGGCCTTGAAAGATGGGGCAAGGCATGCGGTTGAAAAGGGTCAAATGGCCAAGATGAGCCAGCATGAGAAAAAGGTGCAAGCGGTGGCCAACCGTGATGTGTTATGCAATCCGGACAACACATTTGGGGTTGCTGTGAAAAGCACAAATTCCCCAAAGATGGATCACTGCCCCTCAACAGAATGTTCACTGATGCAAATCTCTGTATTTGCTACTGCACTGGCTGAGCATCAACAATCTCCAAAGTGTTCATTGCCAAAGGCACCACATTGTTTGAACAGATGTGGTCTATATTTTTGTTACTGCTGATGTAACACCATATTTACTGGGTTTTTGTCTTGCCAAAGACTGTCTAAGATGTCAAAAGTGCATAAATAAAAGGCTACGTGGTTGGCTTCAGGCACCTTTCCCTTTTCAAAATGCCATCAGAGGAAACAGGGTGAAACACCTGAAGCAAATTGCTGACAAGATCAGGATAAAACTTCACCTAAAGAATGTATTTGCCCTCATCTAAACATGCACGAATGCTTCAAAGGATGTTTATCAACAAGAATAAAGCTACAGGTTCTCTCCATGGGGGAAACTGCGTTCAAAGCACAGGTACATCCTATTGTTAAAACTTTCTTTAGTCATTATATTTTTAGTCCAACTGAGGTCATTTCCTTATCCATGACATGAGTGATGGGGATGAGGAGAGGGAAGGCAGGAATCACTGAGGATGTGTGCACACGTGTGTGGCACACACAGGACAACAAATTTTCAAGATAATGATCAGTTCACCCAATTGTCATGCTGATATATATATATATATATATATATATATATATATATATATATATATATATATATATATATATATGTATATATATATATATATATATATATATATATATATATATATATATATATGTGTGTGTTTGTGTGTATGTATGTATGTATATATATATATATATATATATATATATATATATATATATATATATATATATATATATATATATATATATACACAAACACACATATATATATATATATATATATATATATATATATATATATATATATATATATACACACATACACAGGGTGTTTCAAAAAGATTGATGCAAATCTGACTTCCTGCCATTTTTTTTGTTTTTTGACCTATACCGTCTTCCTTTTCAGAGTTTGGTGATGTTATCGTGGTGTTTGTTCCATGGGGTTTCGAGCTCCATAGATCAACTATGCCATTGACAGTGAAGCAGAAGACAAAAGTGGTTGCTCTACATTATGAGCCTAAATCATATGTGGACACCCACTGGAGGTTCTGCTGGGAATACGACCTCAGAACACGTGATGGACCCACAAATTGTGCCATCCAATGCATTGTGAAACATTTTGAACACAAGGGTACAGTGAACAACCAAAGCAAGACAACAGTGGCAGGCCAGCATCAGTAACCAAGAGCCAAGCCAATATTGATGACGTGCAGGATTCTGCAGTGGACAGTCCCAAGAAGTCCCACCGCCGGTGCTCTGGGGACCTAATCATGGAACCAACTTCATTCTGGCGCATTCTCACTAAGAAACTGAAGATTTTCTCATACATCATCTCTATTCGGCACAAACTGAGTCAAGATGACATGAAAAGGAAACTTGAAATGTGCAATTAGCTTAGTTACAGGATGGAGCAGTATCCAAACTGGATCAACCTGATCTGGTTCAGTGATGAAGCCGATTTCCACTTCAAGGGTGCCATCAACAACCACAACAACATTTCCTGGGGGGGGGGGCAGAACCACCTGAGGAGATCACTGAGAGGTACCTGAAAGGGCCAAAGGTCACATGCTTCTGTGCCTTCAATGCCAGATGGGGAACGCTCGGGCCTTACAGGTTTGGGAATGACAACAGCAGGATGGTGACGATCAATGGTGAGCACTACCGGGCCGTGCTTCAGAAGTTCCATAATGATCCAGTCCAAAAGCTCAGCATGACCTGGTTTATGCAGGATGGTGCAACCCCGCATACAGCTGACAACACCATCACTTTTCTGCGGCAGCTCTTCAGAAACTGCCTCGTTGCCCTGAGTACCGCTCATGACTGGGCAACCCATAGCCCAGACCTGAACCCTCTGGACTACTGGTTCTGGGTGTCAGACAAGGGCTCTGTCTATGCCAACCACCCTGCCACACTGGATGATCTGAAGCAGAGGGTGTCAGACTACCTCCAGGCAGTGCCACATGTAACAGACAGGAAATTGGACAGAACTTTGCAGTCATAATCAATGCCTGTCTGAACTGCGGGGGGGGGGGGGAGGCACACATCGAGAACGTCAATTGCAAGGATTTTGCGTAAATGCCAATTTCAGACCTTGGTCTCTCACCAACTCTAGCAGCGACTTACTGCAACAGCAATCAGTGATAGAAAATACTATATATATATATATATATATATATATATATATATATATATATATATATATATATATATATATATATATATATATATATATATATATATATATATATGTTGTTGTTGTTCGTCTTTCGGCTGCTCCCGTAAGGGGTCGCCACAGCGGATCATCCGTTATGATCCGCATACTGTATTGGCACAGGTTTTACGCCGGATGCCCTTCCTGACGCAACCCTGGTCGCCTCTTACGACACAGGGATAAGGATTGGGTTTCACCATGATTCTGGGCTACCCTACACCCTCTCATAGCACGGCCCAGCGCAGAGCCCCCGTCCTCAAGCGATCCTCCAACCCAAGGCTCCGAGTTGCCGTATTACAGGTGCACGCCACTACGCCCGGTTATTTATTCATTTACATATATATATATATATATATATATATATATATATATATATATATATATATATATATATATATATATGGAGGAGATTGGGAATGGGACCATACTCTGTGGAGAGTGTTGGTGCTGCTGAAGTAGTCTCTTCGGCTATTAAGGATCTTTGCCAACCTCGGAAAGGTGACAGGCTGAGTTAACCCCATCTGGTATTAATTCAACAGCTGAACAGCATTTGAACTCAGAACCCTCAGATCCAAAGCCTGCCACCCTAAAAACTAAGCCAACACCAGGCATATATATCTCCATATATATATATATATATATATATATATATATATATATATATATATATATATATATATATATATATATATATATATATATATATATATATATATATATATATATATATATATATATATATATATATATATATATATATATATATATATATATATATACATACAGATATATATATATATATATATATATATATATATATATATACATATATATATATATATATATATATATATATATATATAATTTTTCATGTACATATGTATGTATGTAAATATATTTATGTATGAAAGCTGGTCAAAAATGACGGGTTCGAATTATTTTATTTGAAATATTCCAAGAGACTGGAAAATAGGATATTTTGACGCAATAAGCGTTATTTTTAAACACGACATGTACAACTGTTATCCTATTATATTTATCTTCTGGGACGTTTCATTTCGACGGCGCAGCCTCATGAGCATGCCAAAGTCTGAATCCTCAATGGAGCATCAGGAGTGTTTATATCTTCTTCATTTTTTGACATCCTACGGACGTCAATAAACACTCGTTTTACTCTGTGCATGTTACACATCATGAGCAGCGAATTTCACTTCCCTGCACCTTGTAGTTTTTTGATATTTACGAAAACACTTTCGAACACTGCATATACATACAGCATATATATATAAACATATATATTAACAAATATAAATATATATGCATATGCAAATACATATATATATATATATATATATATATATATATATATATATATATATATATATATATATACATGTATTTTCATAAATATAAATATATATGTATATAAAAATATATATATATATATATATATATATATATATATATATATATATATATATATATATACCTACATATGCATATAAATATATATACATACATATATATATATATATATATATATATATATATTTTTTTTTGTATACCTTGGTCGAGGCTCGTATGAGAGCTAACACACAACTCACAGCAAGGAGGCATGAGACAAGAGGGGCGGGAGTGGAAGGGACAAAACAATGGGGAACAGACACATTAGGTGAACTGTGGAAGGGAGAGGGATGGGGATGGGATGGGGAACATGGCGAAGAGAAGATGGACATTTCAGGGACTTTCAGGAAGGAAAGCAGGAGAATTGAAGGAAGTGGGCTTGGATGGATTATCGGGGGTAGAAAAGATCGAGGATTTGGATGGGGGAAGATAAGAGGTGGTGGTGAACAGCTGTTTTGAAAGCCTGGAGGGAAGAATGGGAAAGAATAGAGTGAGGAAGTTTATTCCAAAGGCGGGAAAAAAGAGGAATGAAAGAGTGAAGATGAGAAGTGATTCGTGATTTTGGTAGTTTTACCAGAAGGGGGTTGTTGGCGGACCTTGAGCGCCCTGTGGAAATGTGGTGGGGACAAATCGCAGAGAGAGCAGGGGGGGCAAGGCTGGAGAGGAGTCGGTAGAAGACAGAAAGACCACCGACCAACCTGCGGTGATTGAGTGAGAGGCCCAAAGACTCAGCTTCATTGCGGGAGATGCCGATGATCTTAAATGCCCTGGTTTCGACAGCGTGAAGCCGAGAAAGGTGGGAGGCAGGAGCACCAGCCCAGAGGGGAGAGCAGTACTCCATCAGGCTATGGACAAAAGCTTTGTAAGTGGTCAGGAGCTCAAGAGGGCCGAGGAACGACTTAGCACGACGGAGGATTCCCAGTCGGCGACTGGCTTTTGAGGCGAGGTTGGAAATGTGACTTTCCCAGGAAAGGTCATGGTAGATAGTGAGACCTAGAAGCTTGAAAGAAAAGACTTCTTCCAGAGGATTGTTGAGAAAGTGGATGGGGGGGTTTTGTAAACGGTCCTTTCGAAGAGACATAGTGAGAGTGTGAGATTTGTCTGGATTGAAAGACATGTTCCACGTGTTGGACCAGTTTGTGATTTTATCCAGATCTGCAGTGAGCGAAGAAGCTGCTGCTTGCCGGTCTGAGGGATGACAGATGGTACGGCAGAGGGTGGAGTCGTCGGCAAAGAGAAATAGAGGATTTTCCAGAGAGTCCGAGAGATCATTGATGAAAACCAGAAAAAGAACAGGGCCCAGAACGCTACCTTGAGGAACTCCAGCCTGCACAGAAAGAGGGGATAAAAGAACTCCATTTAGGGCCACACGTTGACTGCGACAGGAGAGGAAGTCTGCGAGCCATGAGTGGAGATGGCCTTGAATACCATGGGAAGAGAGTTTGGTGAGCAGGGCAGGGTGCCAGACTGTGTCAAAAGCACGTGATATGTCCAGGGATACGGCTCGGATTTCCTGTCTGGCATTGAGGACCTCCATCCATTGATGGAAGAGCAGAAGCAGCATATCCAGGGTAGAGTGACCTGGTCTGAAACCAAATTGATGATTGGAAATCAAGCCATTGGAGAAGAGGAAGGATTTCATGTCTGAAGCGATGATGGATTCCATCACCTTGCTGATGATTGGGAGAAGGCTGATTGGTCTGTAGTTAAAGGGATCTGTTTTTGCACCTTTTTATGCAGGGCAGTGATGTTAGCAGATTTCCAAGCAGATGGCAGATGACCTTGGGCAAATGAGAGGGTGAATAGAACAGAGAGAGGGTGAGCAAGAGCAGAAGAGCAGGCTTTGAGGACACTTGGGCTGATGCCGTCTGGACCGGTTGCAGAATCTGACTCGAGGTTTGAAAGCAAGCTCTCCACTTTGTCAGGAGAAAAGGATACAGAGTCCAGGGACAGTTGGGTGCGACTGGGTAAAGTGGGTAGAGATAGTGATGGGTTTAGGACACAAGATTTAGCTGCAAACACCGAGTTTAGACATTCAGCTTTATCACGTGTGGAATCAGCAGTGCGGCCATTTGAGGTAAGGGAGGGGATGGAGGGGGAACATACACCAGAAACAGATTTGATTAAACGCCACCAGGATTTTGAGGAGGGAGAGAGGTTTGAGAGTTCAGACTTGAGATGAGAAAGATGTTCTTTTCTGGCTCGCCTGAGGGTAGATACACACTTGTTCTGAGCTTTGTGGAAAGAACTGAGATTGCCCTCAGTTGGGTTTGCTTTCCATGAGGCAAAGGCAAGTTGTTTCAGGACAACTGCCTCGCCACAAGCTTCAGTAAACCAAGGGCGGGAGGAAGGGTAAGACAACTGAACACGAGAGGGGATAAATCTGTGCATGAGGGAGAGCAAGTTTCTTTGAAAGAATTCCCAGGATGAGTTGATGTTTGAGAAAGTAGTGATAGGAGACCAGTCTGTAAGTTTGATGGCTGCTCGGAGACCCTGCCAGTCGGCTTGAGTGAAATGCCAGACTCGACGGCGGTGAGGTGGTTCTCTGATAACAGCCAGAGAGATGTCCACTTTGACAAGGACGTGGTCAGAAGAACCAATTGGAGCGAAGGAAGAGCAGCAGATATTGTCAGGGAAATTTGTCAAAATCAGATCCAGAAGAGATGGAGTACCATTGGTTGAGATCCGGGTCGGGAAGTTGACCGATTGAGTCAGTCCCAATGAGTCGCAGAAAGCTTTTGCTGAGGTGCCATGGCAGGTGAGAGAGGTACCCACACCTAGCCAACTGGCGTGATGACAATTGAAGTCACCACATAAGAGGAAGAGAGAGTTTGGATGAGAAGATAGAAGATGGTCCATGTTTTCGGATAGTGAGGTGTAGATGGAGTCATCACTGTTCGGTGGACGGTACAGTACACATATAAATATGAGGTGGGAGTGGAGGGGAAGCCGAAGCCAGAGGTATTCCTGGGGGTGTGGGAGAGTGAGAGCAGTGCATGGAGAGTGAGGAATAGAGTCTTTGATGAAGAGAGCAACACCTCCACCAGGACGAGGCTCAGGTCTGTCATACCGTAAGAGGGAGTAACCGGGGAGAGATACTTGGGAGTCAGACACGTCTTGGGAGAGGAAAGTTTCTGTTAGGCAGATAATGTCTAGTTTGTCAGTGGCAACCTGTATGGAAAGATCTGAAAGGTTTGAGCGAAGGCCCCGGATATTTGAGGTCCACACTTTTAATGAAGAGGAAGGGGAGGAGGCTTTGGGTGCAGGAGGTGGAGGGGAGGGGGAGGGTAGGACAAGGGACGAGGGGGGCAGGTAAGGAGGGTTGCTGAAGGAGTGTGGGGTATTGCAGAATAGCGAGGGGAGGGGGCCGAATGAGGAGGAGAAAAGGCTCTGTGATGCTGGGGGAGAGGGGGGACAAGAGACAAGGAAGAAGGCAGTTGAGGATTTGAGGAGGTGGAGTGAAGAGATGGAGGTGAGAGGGCAGTGGAGGGAGGCAGGTTGCTGGATGAGAGAGGGGGGCAACTTTGAGAAGGAAGAGTGAGGGGGATGAAAGGTGGGAGAAAGGTGAGGGGGGAATTTTTGAGAGAGGTGAGAGGGAGGCTTGGAGGGAGAAGAGTGGGATGGTTGCTTTGAGAGTGAGAGTGAGGGGTGAGGGGGTGATTTGGCACTGAAGTTGGAAAAAAAGAATGGTTGATGGAAAGCGAGCATCCATGGCAATCTGTGGTTTTTAAAAGTTTTAGGTCAGAGATGCGATTTAACACAATTCTTGATGGATGCAATGAAGGCGAATTCAGAGCATGGAGAGAAGAAGCGCTGTAATAGTTGGATTTTTTAGGCAAGGAATGAAGGAGAGGTCGAAATGAGAGCAGTCTGTTAAAATAGCAGA
Source organism: Eptatretus burgeri (assembly GCF_056783735.1). Taxonomy (NCBI): domain Eukaryota; kingdom Metazoa; phylum Chordata; class Myxini; order Myxiniformes; family Myxinidae; genus Eptatretus; species Eptatretus burgeri. The sequence goes on from NC_140973.1 coordinate 33,139,610, forward strand.
AGAGTAGTGCATTGTGAAACAGTAAAGAGTGTATATATATATTGTTGTGGTTACCAAATTCGCAAACCACCATTCAGGTCCCTTAGGTGAGGTATCTCGGTCAGTACATGTGTAGTTAGGCCCAAACCCGTTGTCTAGTGGGAATACATGTCATTTATGCGTGCTGCGACTCTTCAGGATAGCCGTTTTTCTTTTACTATCTTTAATTTGGACCAACCGCCATTGTTACCACCACCAGTCACAACATCAACCACCAACCACAACGCCGCTTCACCACAACCGCCACGACCTTCACGTCACACCTCGCAACCGTCGCATCGCCACCGTTCTTGCGCCGCTTGTGGGTACCGGTGTTGGACTCGTGCAGGGCGCGCGCCGAACAGCGTGTACAAAATCACGGATTTTGTGCTTCAAAAACGGATCAAAAACGACACACGCCCACTTTTTGCCGTCCAATCGGTGAGCGAGGGGCGATTTGGCCCCGCCTCCAGGGCGTTGGAGGGCGATCGATATATGCAAATTTATGGATCAAAAAGCATTCACGCCCACTTTTTCTCGGGCCAATGGGGAGCGAGGTGAAAGGTCGAAGGGAGGGGGTCAAAGGCGAAGCCACGGGGCTTATATAAGCGACCGTGTTCGTCAGAAAGGAAGAACAGAGAGTTAAGACTTCGCGGGCGGTGGAGTTGGCAAGAAGGAGCTGGTCGTCGTGTGCGTTGGCGTTGGAGTCGGAGCGGAGGGGACGGAGCTGTGGAGAGGCGGCGAGGGCAGACGAGGGGGTGCTCGCATCGTGCAGGGAGCTGCACCCCAGGGAGGCCGACAGCGCGACCTGGCCGAGGTGGAGACGCTCGTGGCGGGACAATAAAAATCCTCTATACCCCGAGCATCAGCAACCCCCTCCTGTTTCCCCCCGCGCTGAGATAGTGCGACCAAGGGGGCCCCTTTCCCACCCCCTACCAGACACTGTCCGCGAGGCCCGCGGAGTTGAGGCACCATCGCCGCTCCGCGTCTCATCACCAGACGGGTAGGCCCGACCCGGTCTCGGCCTCAGGCCCGCCTCATCCTTGAGGGTATTCTTTTCCTTGGTTTTGGGTATGTGTTGTCGGCGCCGTCTGTGAAGTAAAATTGTATAAATGTTGCCGTGTGCTCGTGTAATCGGTATTAGATCTGCATTGTCGCATTTGCTTTTTGTGTAAAATTGCATTGTGTTTCTTTTTCTTTTTTATGTGCTTTTGGTGGAATTGAATATGTGTGCTTCCCGTGTGCCGCGAATAAATGTGCTTTGTGTTGAACTGTTTCCCGCTTCGCTTCGTCATTTCTTTCATTGAATCCTCATCTTGCTTCACGTAAAGGGTTGGTAGTGGGCTGAATACGCCCGATAATTAATCGAACCGTCGAGGCCGACGATAACACCGCTCGGTTATCCCGATAGTACGGAACGGGTCGCTTAAGTGGCCCGTGTCCGAAGTCGACCTGCGGCGAGGTGCGATCGCCCGGTCTACCCTCCGTGTGGGTACTTAGGTAGGTCGAATTTGGCGAGCAACCCTATCCCACGCGGGGGCTGATTGGCTCGATCGCGGTGAGACCGAAAGGTCCACCCGTGACTGGTTCCCGGCGTTAGTCCGAGAGGGTCACGACTGGATTGTCCGTCCGGTGGGCGACGTGCCGCGATTCGAGTTACGTGGCCGTCGCACGCCGGCGGGCGCGAATCCGCAACACTGGTGTCAGGTCGTGCGATACAAATCCATCGCCCTCCTCGCGGCACTGGTATCGGAGAACAGGAAAACGGGCTCTCCTGTCTCCAGCTAAATTCACGGGAATCGGTCCAGGGGTGAGAGAAGCGACCCCCGATTCCCTCCAAATTACGAGCGAGCGAAATTAACCCTTCACGAGAAGCAAGATGGCGTCTCAAGGCGAGCGGGAGCCGGGGGTATTAGAAATGTATATGTGTAGTAATGCAGAGTCCATGGTCCAGGATGGAATCCCCGTGCAGGAAATGTTGATTGTGCAGGAACACGGACTCGCCCAACTGAACCCAGAGCCCGAAATGGGTGCGGCAGCGGCCGCGGTGTATGACACCTCCCCCCCCCTCTCCACCAAACCCCCCCCCCCGACCCTTGCCGAAACGGCTCACCCAAGCGCACCCGACATGGCCCAGCTATGCGCCATGCTGGCGGCAATGACAGCAAGGATGGATGCAAATACAAATGAAATGAAAAACGAAATGAAAGGCATTAACGAAAAGATGGATGCGAATACACAAAAGATGGATGCGAATACACAACAAATGAACGAAAAGATGGATACAAATACAAATGAAGTAAAAACGACGATGGATGCGAATACACAGCAAATAAACGGAATGAAAAACGAAATGAAAAAAGAAATGAAAAAGCTCCGGGGGGAGACGCAGAACATGGGCCGATGCCTGCAGGCGGGCATGAAGGCCGTGACCAGGGAGCTGGGAATGGCGACTCCACGTGTGGGAGCAAACGAGCTGGAAGGGGGTGCAACGGCTGACAGGCCCGCGGTGGAGGCGGGTAAAAAAATAATTCGGGGGGCGTGTTGGGCGAGGGTCGTGACAGAGGAATCGACGGTGACCAAAAGGGAAAAATTAAATGGGGAGACCAAAACGTGTGAGACGAGACACGAGGTGACGACAAAGGAAATAATAATAGTTGAGACAAGGGAGGTAAAGGGTGAAGAGTTGGCAGTGACGGTAGCCGGGAAGGGAACGATAGAGGAGAGACTGCACGGTGAGGACGGGGTAAGTGACGCACACACACACGGAGGTCGTGGAGGACAATGGGGGTGAGCTCGCGGAGCGTGTAGGGACCCAGTGCGAGCACCTGGGTGGCCTCCTCCAGGAACGAGGGGAGGGAGTATGCCCCCTTGAGGCGAGTCACGACCAGGTGAGTTCGGTCGTGCTTTGCGAGGTCGAGGGGAGGAGTGCTGTGGACGGGTGCACGGAGAGCTTGGGGGGTATAGAGGCCCCGGAGACCCTTGTGGGGACACAAATCCCCAGTGTGGTTGTCCCTGTGTGTGTGGTGCAAGGTGTGAGTGCGTCCCCGCGTGTGGAAGCGACCCCGTGTGTGAGTGGTGTGGTGGCGATGGTGCCAGAGTACGTGCTTCCCAGCACGCCGAGTGTGGATGGGGCACCGCGGGTGAGTGCCCCCGCGTGTGTGGGTGAGGAACCGTGTGTGAGTGAGGCCGTGTGTGTGGATGAAACGGCCAGTGTGGATGAGGCACCGCGGATGAGTGCCCCCGCGTGTGTGGGTGAGGCACCGTGTGTGAGTGAGGCCGTGTGTGTGAGTGAAACGGCCAGTATGAGTGAGGCACCACGTGTGAGTGGTGTGGTGGCGAGTGTGCCGGAGTGTGTGCTTCCCAGCACGCCGTGTGTGGATGAGGCACCGCGGGTGAGTGCCCCCGCGTGTGTGAGTGAGGGACGGTGTGTGGATGAGGCACCGCGGATGAGTTCCCCCGCGTGTGTGAGTAGTATGGTTTGTGTGAGTAGTGAGGCACGCGTGAGTGAACGGCCGTATGCAAGGGAGACCGTGTGTGTGAGAGAGCGGTATGTGAGGGAGATGTCGGTTGGCATGCGGGAGCACGCAGCGGCGTCTCCCGGTGTGAATGTAATGGAATGGAGTGTGTGCGTCGTGACACGCGGGAGTGCGTGTGTGGAATGGAGACGGAGACGGCGACATGAGAAGAAAGAAATCCGAGTAGCGGCTGTAGTTGTTTCGCGGACCGTGCCGGGTTCACCCAGCAGTGAGCACGAGGTTCGTGCTGTGCAACGCACGAGACCACCACGTGCTCGCTTGCGAGAGTGAAGTCCCGGTCCGGAAACGCACGCGGTGGATTTGCCGATCCCGCGGACGGACAAAGTTTAGGCAGGTAAATGGATTTGGACCGGACGGGTTCTCCACGCGATCGTGTGTGTTAAGCTCCAACGGGCAAAGCACATGTGTTCGCGTGGGGAACCCCTCGAGACGTGGGGCTTGTGTTTTTTTTTATGCGCACGGTGACGCCATGGCTGCACGTGGGGTTGGAATCCGGCAGGAGGGGTATCTCTGCCGGATGGTACCGTCCAAGGAGGGACGAGGAACACGTGCAGCTGCATGACGTCACGGGCAGGTGCAAAGTGCGCGAGCTCTGAGTTGCCGCGCTGGTGCTGCGCATGTAAAGGAAAAAAAAAAAAAAAGCAAGCCTCACGTTCGGGTGCACAGGATTCCTGGGCAAGGGGTGGAAGACCCCCTTGACCTGGGCACAGGATGAAAACTAGTTAGGGGGAAGGGTTAGCTTAGTTAGACCGACTTCATGGGGCAGGGGTAAGTCCTCATGGAGTCCGTGGAATGGATTAGGTAGAGGGATTTAGTGAGCTTTAGGTTGGGAAATAAAATGAATTTTTGAGTTAGGAGACAGTGACAGACTTGTGGATGTGTAGAGGGGACGTAGTTTAGCTACGTAGGTTAAAAGGAACGTGCTATAGTTTAAGGGACGACGTGGGAGCACGAGTTAGTTAGGGGATGCAGATAAAAGGATGGCAGAGTTCAGCGGTGTGTGTGTTGAAGAGTTGGTGAGTTGTGAGGTGAGTACATGGTGAGTGAGTGAGGCCAGCGGGTCTGTGTGTGTGGAGTGAATGGGGAATGCATGGTGCGATGAGTGATTGGGGGGAGGAGTGACTCCCGCCCAAGGGACCCCGGGGTCAGAGTAAAGTGAGTTAGCTGGGTTAGTCAAATTGAAAAATGGAGGTCGTTTTGTTGTTGGTGGGAAAGTAGGCTCGAGACCCATTTGGAGGGGTGCAGGAGCCCTGATGACGGGCTTGGGAGCGTGGCTGCGAAAGGTGAGTATCGCTGAGTGGGTACCCCGGGCACCAGGCTAGTCGGCCGTGGTAGGCCAAGGGCCCATGGGGGGCCGGGATAGCGTAGTGGGCACGGGTGCGCCTGCTTGGTGCGGGGGCCCGGGGCGCCATTAGCCGCGTGGGCAGTGTTGTGGGCACGGGTGACCCTCGGAAAGGGGCCCGGGAGGCCGGCCTGCCACGTGTGCGTTTCAGGGGAGGTTTCATGGGGGGCACTCCCCGGTGTTAGGGAGCTGGTAGGCTCGGAGGCAGTGTAGTGCCCGGGGGTGCGATAGCGGGAGATTTGGCAGAGGGTCGTGCCTGCCAAAGGGAGCCACGTGTCCCAGCCAGGAGACCGTGTGAGGGCACGGAGAGAAAATTGGGGGGCGAGGCCCGAAATTGTGAGGACACCAACACAGACGACGGGAATCTGGGTTGTTAGAACCAATAGTTTAAGCGAGAGGCGCTTGTTGAAAGCCCCGGGGTAGTTTAACAGTTAAATGGTTAGGGTAGATTAGGAGATGTACCCCTCCGCACCATCCATCCCCTCGCTCTCGTTGTGGGCCGCTGGACCCACTTTGGGTTAGATCGCCGAACTCTGGGGAGGCCATTCTGAGGCTTGAGTTGGGCCTCGACACAGGACGTTAGCTCTCCCTTGTTCCCCTCCGGGAAGGGAACGTAGGGGTTGGGAGTAAGCTAGGTGACAGGATAGGTTAGCCGAACAAGGACGATAAAGGGGGTTAGGGGACGATTTATAGTGGGGAAGTAAAAATAAAAACAACAAAAAAATGAGTTGGGGCTAAATTGTTTTTTCACAAATTAAGGGAGTGGGTATGTACAGTGACAGGCAAAGGCGATAGGTTGGGAGGGAAACAGGTAGGTAGGTCCGAGCCCGACTTTCAAGTGGCCAGCACCACCGCACTCCCTCCACCAACCTCCACTGAACGGCAAAGGCTGGCCAACTTCATCGGCTGGCCGTGTTTTGCTTCAAGGCCTGTGCCGGCCAACTTCATCGGCAGCTGTTGTTTTGCTGCGAGGCCTGTGACGGCCGGATCATCTGCAGCTGTAGTACTTCAAGGCCTGTGCCGGCCAGTTCTTCTGCGGGCTGTGTTTGCCTGCTGCCTTTGCCATGCCATGCCCACTGCCCACGTTCACCAGCCCCGTTCAATTTTTGCTTTGCCCCCCCTGTTCATTTCCATGTGCGCCAGGATCCGCAAGGCAACAGTTTGCAAGCTGCGAGAACTGCCCTGTTGGCAGCTACAACACGGGCCTGCAGTGGCGGCCTGTGCACCGTGTTTGCGTCCATCCATTCATCCATCCATCCGTTGTGCTCATTGCGTGTGCCACTTGAGCTGGCACGGAGACTGCGTTTGTGCAGCCCATGCACCGTTGTGGTTCACTGAGTTCGATTCAAACCATCCATCCATCCATTCGTTGTGCTCATTGCGTGTGCCACTTGAGCTGGCACGGAGACTGCGTTTGTGCAGCCCATGCACCGTTGTGGTTCACTGAGTTCGATTCAAACCATCCATCCATCCATTCGTTGTGCTCATTAAGTGTGCCACTTGAGCTGGCACGGAGACTACGTTTGTGCGGCCCATGCACCGTTGTGGTTCACTGCGTTCAGTTCAAAAGGGAAGGCCTTGGACTGCGTGTGAGCAGCCAGCCACGTTCCCTGTCACCTGCATTGTTTGAGCCAGAGACTGCATGCGGGCAGCCTGGCTCCCTGCTAACTGCTTTCTTTTTGCAGAGTTCAATGATCCTGGGCCATGGTTTAGTGTAAAATTTGTAAGTTAAGGTAAGATGTACTGTAAATATGAGTGCGCCCCCGGCATGTCTGTCTAGCGCCGGCAATTTTATTTAAGTCGTCCGTGTGAGTGAGTTTGTTTAGATAGTTACGCAGCCCTTAGGTTATTTATTTTGGGGACACGAATACCATGAATGTCGCACTCAGGGATCCGTAGGTAAAATGTACTAGGGGAAAACTACACATGATGGCACACGAAAATTTGACGACTCGGGACGAGTCTGAAAAAGGGGAGGGGGTAGTGTTGTGGTTACCAAATTCGCAAACCACCATTCAGGTCCCTTAGGTGAGGTATCTCGGTAAGTACATGTGTAGTTAGGCCCAAACCCGTTGTCTAGTGGGAATACATGTCATTTATGCGTGCTGCGACTCTTCAGGATAGCCGTTTTTCTTTTACTATCTTTAATTTGGACCAACCGCCATTGTTACCACCACCAGTCACAACATCAACCACCAACCACAACGCCGCTTCACCACAACCGCCATGACCTTCACGTCATACCTCGCAACCGTCGCATCGCCACCGTTCTTGCGCCGCTTGTGGGTACCGGTGTTGGACTCGTGCAGGGCGCGCGCCGAACAGCGTGTACAAAATCACGGATTTTGTGCTTCAAAAACGGATCAAAAACGACACACGCCCACTTTTTGCCGTCCAATCGGTGAGCGAGGGGCGATTTGGCCCCGCCTCCAGGGCGTTGGAGGGCGATCGATTTATGCAAATTTATGGATCAAAAAGCATTCACGCCCACTTTTTCTCGGGCCAATGGGGAGCGAGGTGAAAGGTCGAAGGGAGGGGGTCAAAGGCGAAGCCACGGGGCTTATATAAGCGACCGTGTTCGTCAGAAAGGAAGAACAGAGAGTTAAGACTTCGCGGGCGGTGGAGTTGGCAAGAAGGAGCTGGTCGTCGTGTGCGTTGGAGTCGGAGCGGAGGGGACGGAGCTGTGGAGAGGCGGCGAGGGCAGACGAGGGGGTGCTCGCGTCGTGCAGGGAGCTGCACCCCAGGGAGGCCGACAGCGCGACCTGGCCGAGGTGGAGACGCTCGTCGCGGGACAATAAAAATCCTCTATACCCCGAGCATCAGCAACCCCCTCCTGTTTCCCCCCGCGCTGAGATAGTGCGACCAAGGGGGCCCCTTTCCCACCCCCTACCAGACACTGTCCGCGAGGCCCGCGGAGTTGAGGCACCATCGCCGCTCCGCGTCTCATCACCAGACGGGTAGGCCCGACCCGGTCTCGGCCTCAGGCCCGCCTCATCCTTGAGGGTATTCTTTTCCTTGGTTTTGGGTATGTGTTGTCGGCGCCGTCTGTGAAGTAAAATTGTATAAGTGTTGCCGTGTGCTCGTGTAATCGGTATTAGATCTGCATTGTCGCATTTGCTTTTTGTGTAAAATTGCATTGTGTTTCTTTTTCTTTTTTATGTGCTTTTGGTGGAATTGAATATGTGTGCTTCCCGTGTGCCGTGAATAAATGTGCTTTGTGTTGAACTGTTTCCCGCTTCGCTTCGTCATTTCTTTCATTGAATCCTCATCTTGCTTCACGTAAAGGGTTGGTAGTGGGCTGAATACGCCCGATAATTAATCGAACCGTCGAGGCCGACGATAACACCGCTCGGTTATCCCGATAGTACGGAACGGGTCGCTTAAGTGGCCCGTGTCCGAAGTCGACCTGCGGCGAGGTGCGATCGCCCGGTCTACCCTCCGTGTGGGTACTTAGGTAGGTCGAATTTGGCGAGCAACCCTATCCCACGCGGGGGCTGATTGGCTCGATCGCGGTGAGACCGAAAGGTCCACCCGTGAATGGTTCCCGGCGTTAGTCCGAGAGGGTCACGACTGGATTGTCCGTCCGGTGGGCGACGTGCCGCGATTCGAGTTACGTGGCCGTCGCACGCCGGCGGGCGCGAATCTGTAACAATATATATATATATATATACATATACAAAATACACACATATATCTATATATATGTGTGTATTACATATATCTATACACACATATATCTCACAAAATACACACGTATATATTATATATATATATATATATATATATATATATATATATATATATATATATATATATATATATATATATATATATATATATATATATATATATATATATATATACATATATATATATATACATATATATATATACATATATATATACATATATATATATATACATATATATATACATATATATATATATATACATATATACATATATACCGTACTAACAAAAAATCATTTCAAAAAAAATAAAAAAAGATAGCTCCAGCCAACTTTTCTGCTGAGGTTGTTTGCATTGATCAAATAATCCCAGAGTACTTGACTGAATCGGGAATTGATTTTTAAATCGTCGCCCGATTTGAACGAAACGATACTGCACACTACAGGAGAATGGTGAGTAAGCTGACCCTAAAAATTTTGCGCTATCATGTACCGTTTTGGCTGTATTTCGGGAATATACATACATACATGCATACATACATACATATATACAAGATGAGAGTTTTAGTAATATATATATATATATATATATATATATATATATATATATATATATATATATATATATATATATATATATATATATATATATATATATATATATATATATACACACCCACGCATGCACACACACACACACGCACGCACACACACACACACACACACACACACACACACACACACTAATAAATGACAATGTGTGTGTGTGAATGTATCTGTTCCATAACTCCAAAACCATAATACCGAGCAGCCTGAAACTTTGCATGCATACTAAGGGAACCCCATCAAAGTGAAAGCATGAAAAATTGGGTGTTTGGGTTAAATAAAACACACCTTTTAAAGGTAATTAACGACTTATTTAATTATACCCTTTATCAGGCGATTCTCGGCCACCTCACTCTTTGTGTTCTTGAGGAATATCCTAGTAAACTTCACTGGGGTCTGAAGCCACCATGTTTTTTGGCCTGCTCAACCATGCCTTGACTTGGAATAGGCTGCAACGATTTCTTGAAGATGAAGGTTTTGTTTCACTTTCCTCGCTCACATTATCGAATGCCTGTTCATCATAGCTTCGAATCCCTGGGTACATTGCAATGCTTATAAACGCCCGGAGACACCAGCATTCATAGCTTTATTTCATTTCCGCACAGGCCATAACCTTGAGAATCTCTTATACTCAGAAGAATTACAAAACTTCAGCTCCAGAATTGAACTTCACAGCAGTTCCAACGACTAAAAGGTGTTCATTTGTCTAATTTGGACATTCGGACATATTGTAGCTATCACTTGCCAAGCCAGCCATCCTTTTCAACCATTTAATTGGAGTGCCTGCTTGAGTGCTTAAGCTGTTTGCAGAGTGCCCTACAGTCAATGGTGGTGCAGTTCGTATCCCGATCGTGATGCACAATCGGCAGTTGCTACTAAGTAGAGCATGCTCCGATAACGCGTTTTCGCTACAGCCTGGATTTATTTCAACAACAAAAACCACACTACATCATTTTGAGTGAATTGTTCACTCATTACAGATGCTTTTGCCAAGCCACGTCATTATGAGTGAGTGATTCGTGCTATGCCATCCTGAGCGAGTGGTTCGTGCTCCGTCATTCTGAGCGAATTGTTTCTAATCTGTCATTCTGAGCAAGTTATTCATGCTCCATCATCATAAGCAAGTCGTTCGTGCTCCGTCATTCTGAGTGAGTTGTTCATGTTCCAACATTCTGAGCACGTCTTTCCTGATGAGCACGATCCTGACTGCATGAGAAGTTCCAAGGTGTAGAGGGAGATGGAGAATGTCCTGAAATGTTACAAGGAGGTCTACAAACAGAAAATGAAGGCAGCCACTCAAGTCTACATTATGAAGTTCTTCAAAAAAATCCCAAGTGAATCAGCCCCCATTTCATCTTCTGAGCCTTCAACCTCAACTGGACAGCTTGCCACATCTGAATAAGTCTGCCACAAGCAATATGTGCTGCATCCAACCCCAATCATGACAACACCTATCAAAAAGTAATTCATTTTAATATTTTATTTGTTATATGTTTTATTTATGCACAGTTTGCTGCATTTTTGCCCCTCCACACTCCCCCACCTATCCTCACTTCCCCCTGCTTCCTTGCTTCCCCACCCGCTCCCCCACCCCTCCTCAGTCTTCCTACCTCCTCGCTCCTCCACCCCTCTCTCTCTCCCCCCTCTTTTCCTCCCCCCCCCTTAGAATATCCATTGTCAAAATGGTGGTTATCTCCAGACGTGTCAGGACAGTGGTTATGTCAGGATGGACCCTTCCCTCACGCTGCCTTCCCTTGATGTATCTGGATAGTGGTTATCTCCAGACATGTTGAGATGGTGGTTATGCCCGGATAGCGCCTCCCCTCACACTGCGTTCCTTTTCCCTCTCCTGACCTCCCCTCATGCTGTCTTCCCTTTCCATACCCCTCCTCGCTCCCCTCCTCACTCCCCCCTCCTTCCTCAGTCCCCCCATCATTCCTTGCTCCCACACCCCACCTCAATCTCCCTCCTCTCCCTCCCCTCACCTTACCCTCCCTCCTCTCTCCTCCTTGTTACTCCCCCCCTCCCATTAATATTCCCGACAGTGAAGCGACGGGTTGTATTTGCTCGTGTGTGTGTGTGTGTGTGTGTGTGTGTGTGTGTGTGTGTGTGTGTGTGTGTGTGTGCGTGCGTGTGCATGTGTGTGTGTGTGTGTGTGTACCCAGTGTTCTTTGTGTACATGTTTTTAGTACGTTTTTAATGATGATTTATATCAGATGATTGACATTTTGTTAAGCATCTTGGCAATTTATCTGTATATACAGTCCTCTGAAGGATTGTGAAGCTTTTCTTTTTTAGAAGTCTCATTACTCGCTCCATATGAATTCTTATTGATGATAATTCACGAGACTACTCCAGCTCCGATGGTGTCAGCTAATTCTTGCCCTTTGAGAAGGTTCGTGTGATCGGTTCTGCAGAGCATTGTGTGACAAAGTCATCATGTCGGAGGAACCCAAGATCTGCGAAGAGCTGGTCACCAAGCAAGTGCCAGTGTGATTCAATAAATCCACATGTCCTGACCAGTTCCACATCAGAAACGTGACAGATATGACACATCAACAAGAGGAATGCGTGCGATTAACACCTTCACAGTTGTTTATTTCCTTTTCATTTTGAGATACTTGAGCTCGGGCATACATGGTTTTTCAGTTGCTCCATGAATATTGTTACGGCTGTGGAAATTCGCAGAACACCATAAAGGTCCGCAGTTCAGTTAGATCGATAAGTCTGTGTTCAGATAGATTTCCCCACCGTTGTTTAATGGGATTTATTCGTGTCACAGGGCTGTGATCCTTTGAGGTAGTGTTTTTCTTTTTCTATCGTTATTTTGGACCAACCACATCTCAACCACCATTAAAACAACCACCTTAACCACAAAGCCAACCACACCACCATCACAACAACCACGATCGCCTCAACCATCAACCACAACCAAACCACCACCACCAACGTTGCTATCAACAACCGCTTCACAGCAACTTCCACCACAACCCCTCCACCACAACCACACGCGCCTCTCAACAAACCACGCCATCCTCACCACTTTACCCCAACCACCAACATCGCCTCACCACCTTCTCCACCCCATCAATCACCGAACCACCTTCGCAACCACAATGCCAACCACCAGCCACGCCACAACTACAAGCAACAACACCACAATCCCACGCACGAATGAATAACATCTGCGAAAGCCAGCGCAACGCGAAGGAAACCAGAGGAGTTCTGATGGTGCGTGGATTTTCCCGCCTGTTTTCCCGCGCTTTGGTGTGGGGGAAGTGCGATGCGGGTCAAAGGTCAGAGGTCATGTAAAGGAGGGGCCTCTTTTTGGGGGAATGATTTCCTTGGACCTGAGCCAAGAGTGATTTCTCTCGCCCCCCGGGTGGTGCGCGGGGAGGGGGACGAGAGGGCACGCCCCTTTTCTAGAAGCTTCCTGCAGGAGCTGGAAGGGGGCGGAGCCGAAAACGGGGAGGAGTCAGGCGTTGGAACCTGGGGAATAAAAGGGCGTACGAGACGCCAGGTTCGGGGTTTGTTGGTCATCGAGTCATATTGTCTCTTCGGGGGAGCTTCGTCTCTTCGTGGCATTGGGGATTGCTGCCGCTCCGTGGTGTTCGAGATCCGGGTGCCTTCCCTCTGGGTGCCAAGTCGTGAGGGTTGTGTGCGGTGGTCCAGGGTCAAGGCGCGCACGAGAGGAGAGTGCCGGAGAGAGCTCGCCGACCTTCGCACCACGAGGGTGCAGGTAACCAGCGTCGGTCTCGTGGGACCCATTCGGTCAGCCAAGTCCCACGCCATAAAGGCCCACAGACCCAGTCTGACCCCCCTGTCTGTGGGGGTGGTCTTTTCACTTCTTTTGTGTGAATGATGTGGCGCCGTGTCCATAAGTAAACCTGTTAAGTGCCTGTGAAATAATAAGAATATTTGGTCATAGTGCTTTCCCTTGCTTTTGTTTGCCTTGCTCATGTCTTTGTCCCCGTCCCGTGGATGCTTTTATGTATACGTGCATGATTGTTCCATTGCATCATTGTATCCGTGTTTCATTATAATAAATGTGCTTGGTTCAAATGTACCCCGTTCGTCACGTCCTGCTTTCACCACATTGAAATGCCATCTTGCATCGCGGAATAAATAGTTGGGTTTTAAACACCCGTTAAATAGAATCGGATCCGGCGAGGTCGGGCGATAAGACGGAGTTGCTTGCACTGACTGATTTTTTTCTGCAATCACAAAGCTTAAGGTTCTTTATATCCCTTTTGTCTTGCTATCGGGTCCATGTGGAAAAATGGATGGAATGTATTGTGGATGATCCAGCTGGTTGACTGGTACACCTGGATCAGAAGAACATCAACCAGAGTTGGTGTCAAAGTCACCCAATGCTCGGCTGTTTATACATCTATCATTTTTGAAAGACTAGTCTAATAATTAATATTTTTTATAAAGCATTGCAGTGAAGTCTGATCCACATAATTTTAAAGCAATATATGTATTTGTATATTGTAATCAGTAACAAGAGAGCAAGTGAGAACAATATACACCCGAACAAGAAGGTATATACAGAATTGTGCTACGACATGGAAAACAGAATCCTGGTTGCCATGGCAACCACTTTGGATGACGAACGTATGTCATGACACACCGTCTCCACAGTCTGTACCTATGTACCAAATATGAAACGTGAAAGTTGAAAACTTTGGGAGTTAGAGTGTGGACAGGAACGGATGGAAAACAGCATCCTGGTTGCCATGGCAACCACTTTAGATGACGACGTATGTCACGACACACCGTCTCCATAGTCTGTACCTATGTTCCAAATATGAAACGTGAAAGTTGAAAACTTTGGGAGTTAGAGTGCGGACAGGAACGGATAGAAAACAGCATCCTGGTTGCCATGGCAACCACTTTAGATGACGAACATATGTCGTGACACACCGTCTCCACAGTCTGTACCTATGTACCAAATATGAAACGTGAAAGTTGAAAACTTTGGGAGTTAGAGTACGGACAGGAACGGATGGAAAACAGCATCCTCGTTGCCATGGCAACCACTTTAGATGACGAACATATGTCGCGACACACCGTCTCCACAGTCTGTACCTATGTACCAAATATGAAACGTGAAAGTTGAAAACTTTGTGAGTTAGAGTGCGGACAGGAATGGATGGACGGACGGACTGATGGACGGACAGACAGACAGACGGACGGACAGACGACAGGTATCACATTATACGCCCTGATATGTATATATATATATATATATATATATATATATATATATATATATATATATATATATATATATATATATATATATATATATATATATATATATATATATATATATCAGACGTATAAAAAATAGTGTGGTAGATAAAAACATTAGAAAGGAAAAAATAACTTGCACCAAAAACTTTAACATTTTCATGCTCACACTGAAGTTGACGCTCACGCCGGGGGTATCGCTATAACTCTCTGTTCTTCGAACAGGCGAGCTAAAAACGATAAATGTATAAACAGGCGAGCTAAAAACGTAATGAAGATCAGAAAGGGTTGATATGCATACAAAGTCTTCCGATCTATTTTTTGTCATTGTTACTTTCAGGTTCAAATATAAACATCTATTACATTTCCACCATCACTGGTATAAAAACTTAAGATGGTAGATGAACAATGACACCTAGATTATTGAATTATCAATATCACAATCATGATTTTGTCCAACAGCTGAACTTAGACCTCCAGACTTCAAAGTTTATTTTGGCTGGAACTGAGCCCAACCTTTCATTTTCTTCATTGGCATAAATACTGTAACTTAAAGACATCATGAATGTATAATAGCTTAGACTAGTACATGTATCAATACATATCGGTGACGTAATGTTTACTATATGGCACACTGCCTGCTTTCCAGGACTTCAGTGACCATCCATTTTGGTGAGCTGCATGGCATTTAAACACTTCTCACGTCTTTCTGGTGCACTTCTGGAAGAAACCTGTGGAAGGATCACTTTTCAGGTTGTTAGATTGTAGTTAGTACAGAATGGGTTGGCATGATGACCTCGACGTATCCACACTTGCCTCTGAGCTGTCTCACCTGGGTTCAAATGTCAGCACAGCTATAAACTGTCATCCCTGTGTTCTACGTGCAGGCCAATTCATTAATATGTGTGCCATCCCTCGGATAGATGTTAAATTGGACGTCCTGTCTGCCGGCATTAGTTTGACTTTAAGATGTCATGGTGTCCTTCGCGAAGAGTAGGCGAGCTATAGCTGGCACCCAGGCCAAATTCCAAATTTCTGCCCCAACCTCCTGTATCGGAGTGGCGAATCATCCAGGATTATAACCTTTGGCAATAAACTGCTTCGGAAAAACTGATGCTCAACTGTATAGAGCATAGTATATGATTTGTATAGAATACACCTTCACAGCTTTTTGGCATTTTTACTTACTTGGCATTCTTGAAATTTGACGATGCGCATGCTGTGTGTTGCTATGCATTGTCAAGCTATTTCATTTCACCTCTCCTTTATCCCAGGTCATGAAGTTCCCTGATCCATGGGGAAGAAATCATGAGAAATTGATACACTTTATAAATCATCAGAATTATATAGAGTGTCCCTTCATGGAAAAGATCTCGAAAAGAATATAGAGCCTACATTAGCCTTCGCCTCCATTGGTTTCACCGTGCTCAAAATGGTGGACACAGAAGAGACCTGAGGTCACGTCCATCTGTAACTCGGTGGAGATTCAAACCCAGACCAGACAGCTCCAAGAGCAAGTGGACATACTTCTCGGCTATTCCAACAACGTCTCATCTATCGCTGTAGATACTACTTGTAATAATAACACAAGATGCAGTCATTTCATAAAGCCTTGTTGATTATACCTATGTATTTTTTTGGCATCTACTTATTGTAGTGACATGTACTTTCAACTGGCTATGACTACGGTGCATTGTCACTGCTACTGAGGATGAATTAGGTTCATAGTCATCAGCTTCGAGGAGAATTGGAAACCAAGCCTAATGAGCTTCTCCCGCCCATTGGTTTTGCATCGAGTTTTCGTTCTCCTCGTCTTACTCCAATATGGATAACCCACAAGACAGTGGCATGAGAAGTTTTATGGTGCCTCTGACCCGCCAGATTGCATCATTGGTTATTTGGAGGATTTGTAAGGATAACCATTCAACCAGTGAACCAACTTCACCCTCAACAATCACCGCCAGGTGTCCCCGACTGTTTCCGCAGCTAACCCTCAAATCTAAGGGTCATTCCACTATCCGCAACACGTGGATGGGGTAGTTGGGAATGATCACCCCTAGTATTCTCACATGAAAACACCTCTTCCACCACCAATACCTATTAATAATACCTTAAGCAGGCTGGCAGGATAGCCTCGAGGTATGTGCACCCACCACTGAGCTGTCTAACCTGGATTGAAATCCTGACTCAGCTATAAACTGTCATGTCATATTTTGTATGCAGAGTGATTCATCAATGTATGAGACGTCCCTCAGGTGGACATTAAACCACGAGTCCCATCTGCCAACATTAAATATCCTATGGCACCATTCCTGAAGAGTAGAAGAGTTATCGCCGGCAATCAAGCAAAATTCCAAATTCCTGCTCTTACCTACAGGGGGCACTTCATCAGCGGTACAGCTGTGCCACTAGAAAATGATGTAGATGTGCTGCACACCAAAGAAGATACGCAAACAATTACTAAAATAAAGCAGTGATGCTATTACCTTAATAATACATTTTCATACGAGGTAAAATGTGACATTTGGCTTCCTAAGGAACAAAATTTCAAGGATTCGAGTTAGTCAATGACTCAATTTGAACAGTCGTTTCAAAGCTAGCTATTGAGGAACTGATTGGATGCCAAGTGAAAGTGTGGTTCAACTGATAGCATCAGAAACCATGCCTCACTTCAGCAGGTGTGGCTCATTAATATTAAGCCTTTCCTGCCACTGCAACTGTTATTTCAGCCCGAGGCTGGTCCAGATAGCTGGAATTTTTGGACCCTGTTGTTGTCTCCCAAGGATATAAATCCTCTTGAAGAAGAAGAAAAAAAAAAGCTCGAAAGAATCCTCTAGTTTTGAGGAGTTCGATGAGTATTTTAAAGAATGGATAAAACAGAAGTTGTAGCAATACACAGATAGCTTCTTATAGTGCTGATGTCACAAACCAACTTCAAAATGTTATTGAAACAGATAGTTAAAAAAGTAACGACTTCTTTTGAATAAAATAGTCATAAAGTTATACGTTATTCAAATGACCACCTGTTGAGATAAGTAACCCAAAGGATATCGACATCACTGATAATACAGTACAGGTGAATATAAATATGCGACTATGACGGTGGTTCACAGGTTTAAAAGAAGCCGATTCTACAAAGTTCTCTGGACGTAAAAAAAAATTCAGATTGCAAAATATTTGGGATATTCGTTTTCTTTACCTGACTATGGGTTGTCAAAAGGCAATGTCATGTAAAACACATTATTTAACCCAGATATATGAAGTATGTAAATATGGTCCCTCAGGATGGTGCAGGGGCAGTGTGCTAACTTCTGAGCAGTCTAATCTGAGTTCAATTATCAGGCCAACTATAAACTATCAAGTTGGTGCCTTTATAGGCAGGTTGTAGCATTATCATGAAGCGTGCTGTCCCGTGGGTTGACGTTGAGCTGGCTGTGCCATTCGTTGATGGAATTTAAGGATCCCATGGTATTTTTAGTGGAGAGTAGTTGAGTTTTCACTGAAATTCAGAATTCAATATTCTTGCGCAAATCTGCTCCAGTGGAACATCAGGCCTAATTCATGACAAATGAGAACCAAAATATTTCTCCAGGTAACCTCACATGAAGGTGGGAATACTTAGGCCAGTAAAGTAGTTACACAAACACACACATACTTCTCGAATAAATATATATTGTAGCTTGCATTATTATTCACAGTTATATTGTTTTTAAGACATCCGATTTTTGGATAACAAGGTGATAAACAATCAGAAAGAGTAGTTAATTAATTTATTCTCCATCCATCAGTGCCCATGTGAATACTTAATCACTTGTCTGGAAGCTTTAGCAGAATCGTAGGGAATTTTTTTTTTTTCAAAAGCACCCAAAAACCTTTTCACTTGTTAATCAACAGAGTCTGGTAAATATCCAATGATCAAAATACTGAGCAAATTTCAGTGTCATATTGAACAAGGAAGGAACTCCTTGAGAATGTGATAACTCGTTTAAAAGGAGAACAGGAATCTTCGGTGCAAGCCTCAAAGACAGATAATTGAACACTGTCTTGGCCTGTTGGGGCAGAAAAGGTCACCTCAGGGTCGATGCACACAAACCTGGCAGGTGCAATAATTATATAGCTGCCACCAAAGGCCCTCCGAGTTTCAAGCTTTGGAAGTAAAATTACGAAAACTCCCGAAGATAAAAAAAAAACAAAAAAAAACTTTGCTTCAGGCGACGGATTCTCTCACCCATTGTGGAAAGTGTTTCGTCATTCTGGAGATGAAACTCACAAGAGCTAAACAACAAAAAAAATATATCTTGGTAATCTAAATGTGACTTTGTGAATTGCAATTCCATGATCGATCAATTAATGTCACAACAGATCATCATATATGTGTTTTCTCTCCAGAGTCAAGGCTCATGGAAGAGCTACGACACAGAAAGTGTCAAACAATGTGTGACTTGGACACATGAACACTTTTTTTTTCCACAGTCGGAACTCCTGCTAAGATCAATTCCACATTTTTAATTTTTTTAATTAGGCTCATGTGAAGAGTCTAGAGGTTATCGCATTTCAGCCGTAATGCTTCACCAAGACGGTTATGATTTCCTGAGAAATTATGGTAACCACAAAGAAATGCAAAGAACACACAACAAAAAGTTTTATTCCACATACCAGTGAACCTCAAATATCATTTTGAAAGTACCAACTCAAAGGACTGAAGTGAATTTAAATGAGTATATAGGAGAGCATCAATTTTGGTTTGTGAAATGATGCAATTTAAATTAAAAACTGTTGGCAATCAAGCATTCATGTGGAGCTATTTTACAGTGTTAAGTGCTGCAGTCCCTGCACTTAATACTGACCCCATGGTAAAATCCTTGCACATGAAAATTTTCGCTTTAAGTTTAAAAGTTTATGACTTGTCAGCTAGAATACCCCTTATCCTCATCCAGTCATATCTGGGAATCCGGAACCTCTGAGATGCCAGTATAGATCAAGAGACCAACGTATTGGGGTGAAAATATGAATTGTATTATTTCCCACTGCAATGCCACAATAAATAATAAAACAAGCAGTCATAAACTGGTACTTACGAAATCATCAACTTGACCTCTGACATTGTCTAATAAAAGCTGTCTCAAAAGAAGGTAGCGACGCAAACCAGAAGTTTCTACGATGATTCTGTACCAAACGATCAACTTCTTCCGTTCTGGAGTTACCGCGGATTAATGTAACGTAAAGGTCACACTCGACGCCCCCCCCCCCAAACTCGAAAGGACGCCGGGGTGAGCGCGATGACGTCAGCGTGCACACGCAAAACCTTTACGTGACTCAACGGCGCGTCTGTTCGAGCGCGCTGCACCATGTGACGAGCCATGACGCGGCGGGTGAAATATTTTGATACAAACCTAAAACGTCTCCAAAACATCCAATTTTTACCAGAATTTCGACAACCGAGTGTTAAGCGTCCTAAGCGATCGCAAAAACCGAAGACAAAATTAAAATCGAAGTTAAAACGAACTCGTAACGTTGACCGAAGCAAAAATACTCCATTTCTCCACAGGAATTTACGGAATTATTTAATATTATTTGATCAAAGTCATAAAACCATAATATTCGGCCAATCACAAACAATATTTAAACCATCCGACGGCTTAGCGAGTCAGGCATGCGACGATAAGCTTTATTGGGATGAAAAAAATGACTTTTCAACATCATCTTTACCGAATGCACCTTCAGCGCGCACACGCAAAACCTTTACGTGACTCACCGATGCGTCTGCTCGAGCGCGCTGCGCCACGTGACGAGCCGTGACGCGGCGGGTGAAATATTTTTGTACAATCT